>NW_028324219.1:613125-919687 GCF_054372755.1 Phalangium opilio
CATTGGATTAGCGGTCCATCGCCATAACCACTCGGCCACCCCGTCCTTGATTAAAACTGGTTTAATAATTTCGCCTGAATTTTTGATTAAAACAATCTGGTTAAAACGACGGAGGCGAGAATCGAACTCGCGCGGGCAGAGCCCAACGGATTAGCAGTCCATCGCCTTAACCACTCGGCCACCCTGTCCTCGATTAAAACTGGTTAAATCATTTCGACTGAATTTGTGAGTAAAACATCCGGTTAAAACGACGGAGGCGAGATTCGAACTCGCGCGGGCAGAGCCCAATGGATTAGCGGTCCATCGCCTTAACCACTCGGCCATTCCTTCATCGATTAAAACTGGTTTAATCATTTCGTCTGAAGTTTTGATTAAAACAATCCGGTTAAAACGACGGAAGTGAGGTTCGAACTCGCGCGGGCAAAGCCCATTGGATTAGCGGTCCATCGCCTTAACCACTCGGCCATTCCTTCATCGATTTAAAAGAGTTTAATCACTTTGACTGCATTTGTGTTCAAAACAAAACGGATAAAACGACAGGGGAGAGATTCGAACTCGCGCGGGCAGAGCCCAACGGATTAGCGGTCCATCGCCTTAACCACTCGGCCATTCCTTCATCGATTTAAAAGAGTTTAATCACTTTGACTGCATTTGTGTTCAAAACAAACGGATAAAACGACGGAGGCGAGATTCGAACTCGCGCGGGCAGAGCCCAATGTATTAGCAGTCCATCGCCTTAACCACTCCGCCACCCCGACCTTGATTAAAACTGGTTTAATCATTTCGCCTGAATTTTTGATTAAAACAATCTGGTTAAAACGACGAAGGCGAGGTTCGAACTCGCGCGGGCAGAGCCCAATGGATTAGCAGTCCATCGCCTTAACCACTGGGCCACCCCGTCCTTGATTAAAACTGGTTTAATAATTTCGCCTGAATTTTTGATTAAAACAATCTGGTTAAAACGACGGAGGCGAGATTCGAACTCGCGCGGGCAGAGCCCAACGGATTAGCCGTCCATCGCCTTAACCACTCGGCCACCCTGTCCTCGATTAAAACTGGTTAAATCATTTCGACTGAATTTGTGAGTAAAACATCCGGTTAAAACGACGGAGGCGAGATTCGAACTCGCGCTGGCAGAGCCCATTGGATTAGCGGTCCATCGCCATAACCACTCGGCCACCCCGCCCTTGATTAAAAGTGGTTTAATAATTTCGCCTGAATTTTTGATTAAAACAATCTGGTTAAAACGACGAAGGCGAGGTTCGAACTCGCGCGGGCAGAGTCCAATGGATTAGCAGTCCATCGCCTTAACCACTGGGCCACCCCGTCCTTGATTAAAACTGGTTTAATAATTTCGCCTGAATTTTTGATTAAAACAATCTGGTTAAAACGACGGAGGCGAGATTCGAACTCGCGCGGGCAGAGCCCAACGGATTAGCAGTCCATCGCCTTAACCACTCGGCCACCCTGTCCTCGATTAAAACTGGTTAAATCATTTCGACTGAATTTGTGAGTAAAACATCCGGTTAAAACGACGGAGGCGAGATTCGAACTCGCGCGGGCAGATCCCAATGGATTAGCGGTCCATCGCCTTAACCACTCGGCCATTCCTTCATCGATTAAAACTGGTTTAATCATTTCGTCTGAAGTTTTGATTAAAACAATCCGGTTAAAACGACGGAAGTGAGGTTCGAACTCGCGCGGGCAAAGCCCATTGGATTAGCGGTCCATCGCCTTAACCACTCGGCCATTCCTTCATCGATTTAAAAGAGTTTAATCACTTTGACTGCATTTGTGTTCGAAACAAAACGGATAAAACGACGGAGGCGAGATTCGAACACGCGCGGGCAGAGCCCAATGGATTAGCGGTCCATCTCCTTAACCACTCGGCCATTCCTTCATCGATTTAAAAGAGTTTAATCACTTTGACTGCATTTGTGTTCAAAACAAAACGGATAAAACGACGGAGGCGAGATTCTAACTCGCGCGGGCAGAGCCCAATGGATTAGCAGTCCATCGCCTTAACTACTCGGCCACCCCGTCCTTGATTAAAACTGTTTTAATAATTTCGCCTGAATTTTTGATTAAAACAATCTGGTTAAAACGACGGAGGCGAGATTCGAACTCGCGCGGGCAGAACCCAACGGATTAGCAGTCCATCGCCTTAACCAATCGGCCACCCTGTCCTCGATTAAAAATGGTTAAATCATTTCGACTGAATTTTTGAGTAAAACATCCGTTTAAAACGACGGAGGCGAGATTCGAACTCGCGCGGGCAAAGCCCAATGGATTAGCGGTCCATCGCCTTAACCACTCGGCCATTCCTTCATCGATTAAAACTGGTTTAATCATTTCGCCTGAAGTTTTGATTAAAACAATCCGGTTAAAACGACGGAAGTGAGGTTCGAACTCGCGCGGGCAAAGCCCATTGGATTAGCGGTCCATCGCCTTAACCACTCGGCCATTCCTTCATCGATTTAAAAGAGTTTAATCACTTTGACTGCATTTGTGTTCGAAACAAAACGGATAAAACGACAGGGGCGAGATTCGAACTCGCGCGGGCAGAGCCCAACGGATTAGCGGTCCATCGCCTTAACCACTTGGCGATTCCTTCATCGATTTAAAAGAGTTTAATCACTTTGACTGCATTTGTGTTCAAAACAAAACGGATAAAACGACGGAGGCGAGATTCGAACTCGCGCGGGCAGAGCCCAACGGATTAGCGGTCCATCGCCTTAACCACTTGGCGATTCCTTCATCGATTTAAAAGAGTTTAATCACTTTGACTGCATTTGTGTTCAAAACAAAACGGATAAAACGACAGGGGCGAGATTCGAACTCGCGCGGGCAGAGCCCAACGGATTAGCGGTCCATCGCCTTAACCACTCGGCCATTCCTTCATCGATTTAAAAGAGTTTAATCACTTTGACTGCATTTGTGTTCAAAACAAACGGATAAAACGACGGAGGCGAGATTCGAACTCGCGCGGGCAGAGCCCAACGGATTAGCAGTCCATCGCCTTAACCACTCGGCCACCCTGTCCTCGATTAAAACTGGTTAAATCATTTCGACTGAATTTGTGAGTAAAACATCCGGTTAAAACGACGGAGGCGAGATTCGAACTCGCGCGGGCAGATCCCAATGGATTAGCGGTCCATCGCCTTAACCACTCGGCCATTCCTTCATCGATTTAAAAGAGTTTAATCACTTTGACTGCATTTGTGTTCGAAACAAAACGGATAAAACGACGGAGGCGAGATTCGAACACGCGCGGGCAGAGCCCAATGGATTAGCGGTCCATCTCCTTAACCACTCGGCCATTCCTTCATCGATTTAAAAGAGTTTAATCACTTTGACTGCATTTGTGTTCAAAACAAAACGGATAAAACGACGGAGGCGAGATTCTAACTCGCGCGGGCAGAGCCCAATGGATTAGCAGTCCATCGCCTTAACTACTCGGCCACCCCGTCCTTGATTAAAACTGTTTTAATAATTTCGCCTGAATTTTTGATTAAAACAATCTGGTTAAAACGACGGAGGCGAGATTCGAACTCGCGCGGGCAGAACCCAACGGATTAGCAGTCCATCGCCTTAACCAATCGGCCACCCTGTCCTCGATTAAAAATGGTTAAATCATTTCGACTGAATTTTTGAGTAAAACATCCGTTTAAAACGACGGAGGCGAGATTCGAACTCGCGCGGGCAAAGCCCAATGGATTAGCGGTCCATCGCCTTAACCACTCGGCCATTCCTTCATCGATTAAAACTGGTTTAATCATTTCGCCTGAAGTTTTGATTAAAACAATCCGGTTAAAACGACGGAAGTGAGGTTCGAACTCGCGCGGGCAAAGCCCATTGGATTAGCGGTCCATCGCCTTAACCACTCGGCCATTCCTTCATCGATTTAAAAGAGTTTAATCACTTTGACTGCATTTGTGTTCGAAACAAAACGGATAAAACGACAGGGGCGAGATTCGAACTCGCGCGGGCAGAGCCCAACGGATTAGCGGTCCATCGCCTTAACCACTTGGCGATTCCTTCATCGATTTAAAAGAGTTTAATCACTTTGACTGCATTTGTGTTCAAAACAAAACGGATAAAACGACGGAGGCGAGATTCGAACTCGCGCGGGCAGAGCCCAACGGATTAGCGGTCCATCGCCTTAACCACTTGGCGATTCCTTCATCGATTTAAAAGAGTTTAATCACTTTGACTGCATTTGTGTTCAAAACAAAACGGATAAAACGACAGGGGCGAGATTCGAACTCGCGCGGGCAGAGCCCAACGGATTAGCGGTCCATCGCCTTAACCACTCGGCCATTCCTTCATCGATTTAAAAGAGTTTAATCACTTTGACTGCATTTGTGTTCAAAACAAACGGATAAAACGACGGAGGCGAGATTCGAACTCGCGCGGGCAGAGCCCAACGGATTAGCAGTCCATCGCCTTAACCACTCGGCCACCCTGTCCTCGATTAAAACTGGTTAAATCATTTCGACTGAATTTGTGAGTAAAACATCCGGTTAAAACGACGGAGGCGAGATTCGAACTCGCGCGGGCAGATCCCAATGGATTAGCGGTCCATCGCCTTAACCACTCGGCCATTCCTTCATCGATTAAAACTGGTTTAATCATTTCGTCTGAAGTTTTGATTAAAACAATCCGGTTAAAACGACGGAAGTGAGGTTCGAACTCGCGCGGGCAAAGCCCATTGGATTAGCGGTCCATCGCCTTAACCACTCGGCCATTCCTTCATCGATTTAAAAGAGTTTAATCACTTTGACTGCATTTGTGTTCAAAACAAAACGGATAAAACGACAGGGGCGAGATTCGAACTCGCGCCGGCAGAGCCCAACGGATTAGCGGTCCATCGCCTTAACCACTCGGCCATTCCTTCATCGATTTAAAAGAGTTTAATCACTTTGACTGCATTTGTGTTCAAAACAAACGGATAAAACGACGGAGGCGAGATTCGAACTCGCGCGGGCAGAGCCCAATGTATTAGCAGTCCATCGCCTTAACCACTCCGCCACCCCGACCTTGATTAAAACTGGTTTAATCATTTCGCCTGAATTTTTGATTAAAACAATCTGGTTAAAACGACGAAGGCGAGGTTCGAACTCGCGCGGGCAGAGCCCAATGGATTAGCAGTCCATCGCCTTAACCACTGGGCCACCCCGTCCTTGATTAAAACTGGTTTAATAATTTCGCCTGAATTTTTGATTAAAACAATCTGGTTAAAACGACGGAGGCGAGATTCGAACTCGCGCGGGCAGAGCCCAACGGATTAGCCGTCCATCGCCTTAACCACTCGGCCACCCTGTCCTCGATTAAAACTGGTTAAATCATTTCGACTGAATTTGTGAGTAAAACATCCGGTTAAAACGACGGAGGCGAGATTCGAACTCGCGCTGGCAGAGCCCATTGGATTAGCGGTCCATCGCCATAACCACTCGGCCACCCCGCCCTTGATTAAAAGTGGTTTAATAATTTCGCCTGAATTTTTGATTAAAACAATCTGGTTAAAACGACGAAGGCGAGGTTCGAACTCGCGCGGGCAGAGCCCAACGGATTAGCCGTCCATCGCCTTAACCACTCGGCCACCCTGTCCTCGATTAAAACTGGTTAAATCATTTCGACTGAATTTGTGAGTAAAACATCCGGTTAAAACGACGGAGGCGAGATTCGAACTCGCGCTGGCAGAGCCCATTGGATTAGCGGTCCATCGCCATAACCACTCGGCCACCCCGCCCTTGATTAAAAGTGGTTTAATAATTTCGCCTGAATTTTTGATTAAAACAATCTGGTTAAAACGACGAAGGCGAGGTTCGAACTCGCGCGGGCAGAGCCCAATGGATTAGCAGTCCATCGCCTTAACCACTGGGCCACCCCGTCCTTGATTAAAACTGGTTTAATAATTTCGCCTGAATTTTTGATTAAAACAATCTGGTTAAAACGACGGAGCCGAGATTCGAACTCGCGCGGGCAGAGCCCAACGGATTAGCAGTCCATCGCCTTAACCACTCGGCCACCCTGTCCTCGATTAAAACTGGTTAAATCATTTCGACTGAATTTGTGAGTAAAACATCCGGTTAAAACGACGGAGGCGAGATTCGAACTCGCGCGGGCAGATCCCAATGGATTAGCAGTCCATCGCCTTAACCACTCGGCCATTCCTTCATCGATTAAAACTGGTTTAATCATTTCGTCTGAAGTTTTGATTAAAACAATCCGGTTAAAACGACGGAAGTGAGGTTCGAACTCGCGCGGGCAAAGCCCATTGGATTAGCGGTCCATCGCCTTAACCACTCGGCCATTCCTTCATCGATTTAAAAGAGTTTAATCACTTTGACTGCATTTGTGTTCAAAACAAAACGGATAAAACGACAGGGGCGAGATTCGAACTCGCGCGGGCAGAGCCCAACGGATTAGCGGTCCATCGCCTTAACCACTCGGCCATTCCTTCATCGATTTAAAAGAGTTTAATCACTTTGACTGCATTTGTGTTCAAAACAAACGGATAAAACGACGGAGGCGAGATTCGAACTCGCGCGGGCAGAGCCCAATGTATTAGCAGCCCATCGCCTTAACCACTCCGCCACCCCGACCTTGATTAAAACTGGTTTAATCATTTCGCCTGAATTTTTGATTAAAACAATCTGGTTAAAACGACGAAGGCGAGGTTCGAACTCGCGCGGGCAGAGCCCAATGGATTAGCAGTCCATCGCCTTAACCACTGGGCCACCCCGTCCTTGATTAAAACTGGTTTAACAATTTCGCCTGAATTTTTGATTAAAACAATCTGGTTAAAACGACGGAGGCGAGATTCGAACTCGCGCTGGCAGAGCCCATTGGATTAGCGGTCCATCGCCTTAACCACTCGGCCACCCCGCCCTTGATTAAAAGTGGTTTAATAATTTCGCCTGAATTTTTGATTAAAACAATCTGGTTAAAACGACGAAGGCGAGGTTCGAACTCGCGCGGGCAGAGCCCAATGGATTAGCAGTCCATCGCCTTAACCACTGGGCCACCCCGTCCTTGATTAAAACTGGTTTAATCATTTCTCTTGAATTTTTGATTAAAACAATCCGGTTAAAACGACGGAGGCGAGATTCGAACTCGCGCTGGCAGAGCCCATTGGATTAGCGGTCCATCGCCTTAACCACTCGGCCACCCCGCCCTTGATTAAAAGTGGTTTAATAATTTCGCCTGAATTTTTGATTAAAACAATCTGGTTAAAACGACGGAGGCGAGATTCGAACTCGCGCGGGCAGAGCCCAATGGATTAGCATTTTATCGCCTTAACCACTCGGCCACCCCGTCCTTGATTAAAACTGGTTTAATAATTTCGCCTGAATTTTTGATTAAAACAATCTGGTTAAAACGACGGAGCCGAGATTCGAACTCGCGCGGGCAGAGCCCAACGGATTAGCAGTCCATCGCCTTAACCACTCGGCCACCCTGTCCTCGATTAAAACTGGTTAAATCATTTCGACTGAATTTGTGAGTAAAACATCCGGTTAAAACGACGGAGGCGAGATTCGAACTCGCGCGGGCAGAACCCAATGGATTAGCGGTCCATCGCCTTAACCACTCGGCCATTCCTTCATCGATTAAAACTGGTTTAATCATTTCGTCTGAAGTTTTGATTAAAACAATCCGGTTAAAACGACGGAAGTGAGGTTCGAACTCGCGCGGGCAAAGCCCATTGGATTAGCGGTCCATCGCCTTAACCACTCGGCCATTCCTTCATCGATTTAAAAGAGTTTAATCACTTTGACTGCATTTGTGTTCAAAACAAAACGGATAAAACGACAGGGGCGAGATTCGAACTCGCGCGGGCAGAGCCCAACGGATTAGCGGTCCATCGCCTTAACCACTCGGCCATTCCTTCATCGATTTTATAGAGTTTAATCACTTTGACTGCATTTGTGTTCAAAACAAACGGATAAAACGACGGAGGCGAGATTCGAACTCGCGCGGGCAGAGCCCAATGTATTAGCAGTCCATCGCCTTAACCACTCCACCACCCCGACCTTGATTAAAACTGGTTTAATCATTTCTCTTGAATTTTTGATTAAAACAATCCGGTTAAAACGACGGAGGCGAGATTCGAACTCGCGCCGGCAGAGCCCATTCGATTAGCGGTCCATCGCCTTAACCACTCGGCCACCCCGCCCTTGATTAAAAGTGGTTTAATAATTTCGCCTGAATTTTTGATTAAAACAATCTGGTTAAAACGACGGAGGCGAGATTCGAACTCGCGCGGGCAGAGCCCAATGGATTAGCAGTCCATCGCCTTAACCACTCGGCCATTCTTTCATCGATTTAAGAGAGTTTAATCACTTTGACTGCATTTGTGTTCAAAACAAAACGGATAAAACGACGGAGGCGAGATTCGAACTCGCGCGGGCAGAGCCCAATGTATTAGCAGTCCATCGCCTTAACCACTACGCCACCCCGTCCTTGATTAAAACTGAATTAATCATTTCGCCTGAATTTTTGATTAAAACAATCCGGTTAAAACGACGGAGGCGAGATTCGAACTCGCGCTGGCAGAGCCCATTGGATTAGCGTTCCATCGCCTTAACCACTCGGCCATTCCTTCATCGATTTAAAAGAGTTTAATCACTTTGACTGCATTTGTGTTCAAAACAAACGGATAAAACGACGGAGGCGAGATTCGAACTCGCGCGGGCAGAGCCCAATGTATTAGCAGTCCATCGCCTTAACCACTCCGCCACCCCGACCTTGATTAAAACTGGTTTAATCATTTCGCCTGAATTTTTGATTAAAACAATCTGGTTAAAACGACGAAGGCGAGGTTCGAACTCGCGCGGGCAGAGCCCAATGGATTAGCAGTCCATCGCCTTAACCACTGGGCCACCCCGTCCTTGATTAAAACTGGTTTAATAATTTCGCCTGAATTTTTGATTAAAACAATCTGGTTAAAACGACGGAGGCGAGATTCGAACTCGCGCGGGCAGAGCCCAACGGATTAGCCGTCCATCGCCTTAACCACTCGGCCACCCTGTCCTCGATTAAAACTGGTTAAATCATTTCGACTGAATTTGTGAGTAAAACATCCGGTTAAAACGACGGAGGCGAGATTCGAACTCGCGCTGGCAGAGCCCATTGGATTAGCGGTCCATCGCCTTAACCACTCGGCCACCCCGCCCTTGATTAAAAGTGGTTTAATAATTTCGCCTGAATTTTTGATTAAAACAATCTGGTTAAAACGACGAAGGCGAGGTTCGAACTCGCGCGGGCAGAGCCCAATGGATTAGCAGTCCATCGCCTTAACCACTGGGCCACCCCGTCCTTGATTAAAACTGGTTTAATAATTTCGCCTGAATTTTTGATTAAAACAATCTGGTTAAAACGACGGAGCCGAGATTCGAACTCGCGCGGGCAGAGCCCAACGGATTAGCGGTCCATCGCCTTAACCACTCGGCCACCCTGTCCTCGATTAAAACTGGTTAAATCATTTCGACTGAATTTGTGAGTAAAACATCCGGTTAAAACGACGGAGGCGAGATTCGAACTCGCGCGGGCAGATCCCAATGGATTAGCGGTCCATCGCCTTAACCACTCGGCCATTCCTTCATCGATTAAAACTGGTTTAATCATTTCGTCTGAAGTTTTGATTAAAACAATCCGGTTAAAACGACGGAAGTGAGGTTCGAACTCGCGCGGGCAAAGCCCATTGGATTAGCGGTCCATCGCCTTAACCACTCGGCCATTCCTTCATCGATTTAAAAGAGTTTAATCACTTTGACTGCATTTGTGTTCAAAACAAAACGGATAAAACGACAGGGGCGAGATTCGAACTCGCGCGGGCAGAGCCCAACGGATTAGCGGTCCATCGCCTTAACCACTCGGCCATTCCTTCATCGTTTTAAAAGAGTTTAATCACTTTGACTGCATTTGTGTTCAAAACAAACGGATAAAACGACGGAGGCGAGATTCGAACTCGCGCGGGCAGAGCCCAATGTATTAGCAGTCCATCGCCTTAACCACTCCGCCACCCCGACCTTGATTAAAACTGGTTTAATCATTTCTCTTGAATTTTTGATTAAAACAATCCGGTTAAAACGACGGAGGCGAGATTCGAACTCGCGCTGGCAGAGCCCATTCGATTAGCGGTCCATCGCCTTAACCACTCGGCCACCCCGCCCTTGATTAAAAGTGGTTTAATAATTTCGCCTGAATTTTTGATTAAAACAATCTGGTTAAAACGACGGAGGCGAGATTCGAACTCGCGCGGGCAGAGCCCAATGGATTAGCAGTCCATCGCCTTAACCACTCGGCCATTCCTTCATCGATTTAAGAGAGTTTAATCACTTTGACTGCATTTGTGTTCAAAACAAAACGGATAAAACGACGGAGGCGAGATTCGAACTCGCGCGGGCAGAGCCCAATGGATTAGCAGTCCATCGCCTTATTCACTCGGCCACCCCGTCCTTGATTAAAACTGGTTTAATAATTTTGCCTGAATTTTTGATTAAAACAATCCGGTTAAAACGACGGAAGCGAGATTCAAACTCGCGCGGGCAGAGCCCAACGGATTAGCAGTCCATCGCCTTAACCACTCGGCCACCCCGTCCTCGATTGAAACTGGTTTAATCATTTTGACTGAATTTGTGAGTAAAACATCCGGTTAAAACGACGGATTCGAGATTCGAACTCGCGCGGGCAGAGGCCAACGGATTAGCAGTCCATCACCTTAACCACTCGGCCACCCCGTCCTCGATTAAAACTGGTTAAATCATTTCGACTGAATTTGTGAGTAAAACATCCGGTTAAAACGACGGATTCGAGATTCGAACTCGCGCGGGCAGAGCCCATTGGATTAGCAGTCCATCGCCTTAACCACTCGGCCATTCCTTCATCGATTTAAGAGAGTTTAATCATTTTGACTGCATTTTTGTTCAAAACAAAACGGATAAAACGACGGAGGCGAGATTCGAACTCGCGCGGGCAGAGCCCAATGGATTAGCGGTCCAACGCCTCAACCACTCGGCCATTCCTTCATCGATTGAAAAGAGTTTAATCACTTAGACTGCATTTGTGTTCAAAACAAAACGGATAAAACGACGGAGGCGAAATTTAAACTCGCGCGGGCAGAGCCCAATGGATTAGCGGTCCATCACCTTAACCACTCAGCCACCCCGTCCTCGAATAAAACTGGTAAAATAATTTCGACTGAATTTGTGAGTAAAACATCCGGTTAAAACGACGGATTCGAGTTTCGAACTGGCGCGGGCCGAGCCCATTGGATTAGCGGTCCATCGCCTTAACCACTCGGCCATTCCTTCATCGATTTAAGAGAGTTTAATCACTTTGACTGCATTTGTGTTCAAAACCAAACGGAAAAAACGACGGAGGCGAGATTCGAACTCGCTCGGGCAGAGCCCAATGGATTAGCAGTCCATCGCCTTAACCACTCGGCCACCCCGTCCTTGATTAAATCTGGTTTAATAATTTTGCTGAATTTTTGATTAAAACAATCTGGTTAAAACGACGGAGGCGAGATTCGAACTCGCGCGGGCAGAGCCCAACGGATTAGCAGTCCATCGCCTTAACCACTCGGCCACCCCGTCCTCGATTAAAACCGGTTTAATCATTTCGCCTGAATTTTTGATTAAAACAATCCGGTTAAAACGACGGAAGTGAGGTTCGAACTCGCGCGGGCAAAGCCCAATGGATTAGCGGTCCATCTCCTTAACCACTCGGCCATTCCTTCATCGATTTAAAAGAGTTTAATCACTTTGACTGCATTTGTGTTCAAAACAAAACGGAAAAAACGACGGAGGCGAGATACGAACTCGCGCGGGCAGAGCCCAATTGCTTAGCAGTCCATCGCCTTAACCACTCGGCCACCCCGTCCTTGATTAAAACTGGTTTAATAATTTCGCCTGAATTTTTGATTAAAACAATCTGGTTAAAACGACGGAGGCGAGATTCGAACTCGCGCGGGCAGAGCCCAATGGATTAGCAGTCCATCTCCTTAACCACTCGGCCACCCCGTCCTTGATTAAAACTTGTTTAATCTTTTCGCCTGAATTTTTGATTATAACAATCCGGTTAAAACGACGGAAGTGAGGTTCGAACTCGCGCGGGCAAGGCCCAATGGATTAGCGGTCCATCGCCTTAACCACTCGGCCATTCCTTCATCGATTTAAACGAGTTTAATCACTTTGACTGCATTTGTGTTCAAAACAAAACGGATAAAACGACGGAGGCGATATTCGAACTCGCGCGGGCAGAGCCCAATGGATCAGCAGTCCATCGCCTTAACCACTCGGCCACCCCGTCCTTGATTAAAACTGGTTTAATAATTTCGCCTGAATTTTTGATTAAAACCATCCGGTTAAAACGACGGAAGCGAGATTCGAACTCGCGCGGGCAGAGCCCAACGGATTAGCAGTCCATCGCCTTAACCACTTGGCCACCCCGTCCTCGATTAAAACTGGTTAAATCATTTCGACTGAATTTGTGAGTAAAACATCCGGTTAAAACGACGGATTCGAGATTCGAACTCGCGCGGGCAGAGCCCATTGGATTAGCGGTCCATCGCCTTAACCACTCGGCCATTCCTTCATCGATTTAAGAGAGTTTAATCACTTTGACTGCATTTGTGTTCAAAACAAAACGGATAAAACGACGGAGGCGAGATTCGAACTCGCGCGGGCAGAGCCCAACGGATTAGCAGTCCATCTCCTTAACCACTCGGCCACCCCGTCCTTGATTAAAACTTGTTTAATCTTTTCGCCTGAATTTTTGATTAAAACAATCCGGTTAAAACGACGGAAGTGAGGTTCGAACTCGCGCGGGCAGAGCCCAATGGATAAGCAGTCCATCGCCTTAACCACTCGGCCACCCCGTCCTTGATTAAAACTGGTTTAATAATTTCGCCTGAATTTTTGATTAAAACAATCCGGTTAAAACGACGGAAGCGAGATTCGAACTCGCGCGGGCAGAGCCCAACGGATTAGCAGTCCATCGCCTTGGCCACCCCGTCCTCGATTAAAACTGGTTAAATCATTTCGACTGAATTTGTGAGTAAAACATCCGGTTAAAACGACGGATTAGAGATTCGAACTCGCGCGGGCAGAGCCCATTGGATTAGCGGTCCATCGCCTTAACCACTCGGCCATTCCTTCATCGATTTAACAGAGTTTAATCACTTTGACTGCATTTGTGTTCAAAACAAAACGGATAAAACGACGGAGGCGAGATTCGAACTCGTGCGGGCAGAGCCCAACGGATTGGCAGTCCATCGCCTTAACCACTCGGCCACCCCGTCCTAGATTAAAACCGGTTTAATCATTTCGCCTGAATTTTTGATTAAAACAATCCGGTTAAAACGACGGAAGTGAGGTTCGAACTCGCGCGGGCAAAGCCCAATGGATTAGCGGTCCATCTCCTTAACCACTCGGCCATTCCTTCATCGATTTAAAAGAGTTTAATCACTTTGACTGCATTTGTGTTCAAAACAAAACGGATAAAACGACGGAGGCGAGATTCTAACTCGCGCGGGCAGAGCCCAATGGATTAGCAGTCCATCGCCTTAACCACTTGGCCACCCCATCCTTGATTAAAACTGGTTTAATAATTTCGCCTGAATTTTTGATTAAAACAATCCGGTTAAAACGACGGGTTCGAGATTCGAACTCGCGCGGGCAGAGCCCATTGGATTAGCGGTCCATCGCCTTAACCACTCGGCCATTCCTTCATCGATTTAAGAGAGTTTAATCACTTAAACTGCATTTGTGTTCAAAACAAAACGGATAAAACGACGGAGGCGAGATTCGAACTCGCGCGGGCAGAGCCCAATGGATTAGCAGTCCATCGCCTTAACCACTCGGCCACCCCGTCCTTGATTAAAACTGGTTTAATAATTTCGCCTGAATTTTTGATTAAAACAATCCGGTTAAAACGACGGAAGCGAGATTCGAACTCGCGCGGGCAGAGCCCAACGGATTAGCAGTCCATCGCCTTAACCACTCGGCCACCCCGACCTCGATTAAAACTGGTTAAATCATTTCGACTGAATTTGTGAGTAAAACATCCGGTTAAAACGACGGATTCGAGATTCGAACTCGAGCGGGCAGAGCCCATTGGATTAGCGGACCACCGCCTTAACCACTCGGCCATTCCTTCATCGATTTAAGAGAGTTTAATCACTTTGACTGCATTTCTGTTCAAAACAAAACGGATAAAACGACGGAGGCGAGATTCGAACTCGCGCGGGCAGAGCCCAATGGATTAGCGGTCCAACGCCTCAACCACTCGGCTATTCCTTCATCGATTGAAAAGAGTTTAATCACTTTGACTGCATTTGTGTTCAAAACAAAACGGATAAAACGACGGAGGCGAAATTTAAACTCGCGCGGGCAGAGCCCAATGGATTAGCGGTCCAACGCCTCAACCACTCGGCCAGTCCTTCATCGATTGAAAAGAGTTTAATGACTTTGACTGCATTTGTGTTCAAAACAAAACGGATAAAACGACGGAGGCGAGATTCGAACTATCGCGGGCAGAGCCCAACGGATTAGCAGTCCATCGCCTTAACCACTCGGCCATTCCTTCATCGATTTAAGAGAGTTTAATCATTTTGACTGCATTTTTGTTCAAAACCAAACGGAAAAAACGACGGAGGCGAGATTCGAACTCGCTCGGGCAGAGCCCAATGGATTAGCAGTCCATCGCCTTAACCACTCGGCCACCCCGTCCTTGATTAAATCTGGTTTAATAATTTTGCCTGAATTTTTGATTAAAACAATCTGGTTAAAACGATGGAGGCGAGATTCGAACTCGCGCGGGCAGAGCCCAACGGATTAGCAGTCCATCTCCTTAACCACTCGGCCACCCCGTCCTTGATTAAAACTTGCTTAATCATTTCGCCTGAATTTTTGATTAAAACAATCCGATTAAAACGACGGAAGTGAGGTTCGAACTCGCGCGGGCAAAGCCCAATGGATTAGCGGTCCATCGCCTTAATCACTCGGCCACCCCGTCCTCGATTGAAACTGGTTTAATCATTTCGACTGAATTTGTGAGTAAAACATCCGGTTAAAACGACGGATTCGAGATTCGAACTCGCGCGGGCAGAGCCCATTGGATTAGCGGTCCATCGCCTTAACCACTCGGCCATTCCTTCATCTATTTAAGAGAGTTTAATCACTTAAACTGCATTTGTGTTCAAAACAAAACGGATAAAACGACGGAGGCGAGATTCGAACTCGCGCGGGCAGAGCCCAATGGATTAGCAGTCCATCGCCTTAACCACTCGGCCACCCCGTCCTTGATTAAAACGGGTTTAATAATTTCGCCTGAATTTTTGATTAAAACAATCTGGTTAAAACGATGGAGGCGAGATTCGAACTCGCGCGGGCGGAGCCCAACGGATTAGCAGTCCATCTCCTTAACCACTCGGCCACCCCGTCCTTGATTAAAACTTGCTTAATCATTTCGCCTGAATTTTTGATTAAAACAATCCGGGTAAAACGACGGTGGCGAGATTCGAACTCGCGCGGGCAGAGCCCAATGGATTAGCAGTCCATCTCCTAAACCACTCGGCCACCCCGTCCTTGATTAAAACTTGTTTAATCTTTTCGCCTGAATTTTTGATTAAAACAATCCGGTTAAAACGACGGATTCGAGATTCGAACTCGCGCGGGCAGAGCCCAACGGATTAGCAGGCCATCTCCTTAACCACTCGGCCACCCCGTCCTTGATTAAAACTTGTTTAATCTTTTCGCCTGAATTTTTGATTAAAAAAATCCGGTTAAAACGACGGAAGTGAGGTTCGAACTCGCGCGGGCAAAGCCCAATGGATCAGCAGTCCATCGCCTTAACCACTCGGCCATTCCTTCATCGATTAAAACGAGTTTAATCACTTTGACTGCATTTGTGTTCAAAACAAAACGGATAAAACGACGGAGGCGAGATTCGAACTCGCGCGGGCAGAGCCCAATGGATCAGCAGTCCATCGCCTTAACCACTCGGCCACCCCGTCCTTGATTAAAACTGGTTTAATAATTTCGCCTGAATTTTTGATTAAATCCATCCGGTTAAAACAACGGAAGCGAGATTCGAACTCGCGCGGGCAGAGCCCAACGGATTAGCAGTCCATCGCCTTAACCACTTGGCCACCCCGTCCTCGATTAAAACTGGTTAAATCATTTCGACTGAATTTGTGAGTAAAACATCCGGTTAAAACGACGGATTCGAGATTCGAACTCGCGCGGGATTAGCGGTCCATCGCCTTAACCACTCGGCCATTCCTTCATCGGTTTAAGAGAGTTTAATCACTTTGACTGCATTTGTGTTCAAAACAAAACGGATAAAACGATGGAGGCGAGATTCGAACTCGCGCGGGCAGAGCCCAACGGATTAGCAGTCCATCGCCTTAACCACTCGGCCACCCCGTCCTCGATTAAAACCGGTTTAATCATTTCGCCTGAATTTTTGATTAAAACAATCCGGGTAAAACGACGGAGGCGAGATTCGAACTCGCGCGGGCAGAGCCCAACGGATTAGCAGTCCATCTCCTTAACCACTCGGCCACCCCGTCCTTGATTAAAACTTGTTTAATCTTTTCGCCTCAATTTTTGATTAAAACAATCCGGTTAAAACGACGGAAGTGAGGTTCGAACTCGCGCGGGCAGAGCCCAATGGATCAGCAGTCCATCGCCTTAACCACTCGGCCACCCCGTCCTTGATTAAAACTGGTTTAATAATTTCGCCTGAATTTTTGATTAAAACAATCCGGTTAAAACGACGGATTCGAGATTCGAACTCGCGCGGGCAGAGCCCAACGGATTAGCAGTCCATCGCCTTGGCCACCCCGTCCTCGATTAAAACTGGTTAAATCATTTCGACTGAATTTGTGAGTAAAACATCCGGTTAAAACGACGGATTCGAGATTCGAACTCGCGCGGGCAGAGCCCATTGGATTAGCGGTCCATCGCCTTAACCACTCGGCCATTCCTTCATCGATTTAAGAGAGTTTAATCACTTAAACTGCATTTGTGTTCAAAACAAAACGGATAAAACGACGGAGGCGAGATTCGAACTCGCTCGGGCAGAGCCCAATGGATTAGCAGTCCATCGCCTTAACCACTCGGCCACCCCGTCCTTGAATAAATCTGGTTTAATAATTTTGCCTGAATTTTTGATTAAAACAATCTGGTTAAAACGACGGAGGCGAGATTCGAACTCGCGCGGGCAGAGCCCAACGGATTAGCAGTCCATCGCCTTAACCACTCGGCCACCCCGTCCTCGATTAAAACCGGTTTAATCATTTCGCCTGAATTTTTGATTAAAACAATCCGGTTAAAACGACGGAGGCGAGATTCGAACTCGCGCGGGCAGAGCCCATTGGATTAGCGGTCCATCGCCTTAACCACTCGGCCATTCCTTCATCGATTTAAGAGAGTTTAATCACTTAAACTGCATTTGTGTTCAAAACAAAACGGATAAAACGACGGAGGCGAGATTCGAACTCGCTCGGGCAGAGCCCAATGGATTAGCAGTCCATCGCCTTAACCACTCGGCCACCCCGTCCTTGAATAAATCTGGTTTAATAATTTTGCCTGAATTTTTGATTAAAACAATCTGGTTAAAACGACGGAGGCGAGATTCGAACTCGCGCGGGCAGAGCCCAACGGATTAGCAGTCCATCGCCTTAACCACTCGGCCACCCCGTCCTCGATTAAAACCGGTTTAATCATTTCGCCTGAATTTTTGATTAAAACAATCCGGTTAAAACGACGGAAGTGAGGTTCGAACTCGCGCGGGCAAAGCCCAAAGGATTAGCGGTCCATCTCCTTAACCACTCGGCCATTTCTTCATCGATTTAAGAGAGTTTAATCACTTTGACTGCATTTGTGTTCAAAACCAAACGGAAAAAACGACGGAGGCGAGATTCGAACTCGCTCGGGCAGAGCCCAATGGATTAGCAGTCCATCGCCTTAACCACTCGGCCACCCCGTCCTTGATTAAATCTGGTTTAATAATTTTGCCTGAATTTTTGATTAAAACAATCTGGTTAAAACGACGGAGGCGAGATTCGAACTCGCGCGGGCAGAGCCCAACGGATTAGCAGTCCATCGCCTTAACCACTCGGCCACCCCGTCCTTGATTAAAACTGGTTTAATAATTTTGCCTGAATTTTTGATTAAAACAATCTGGTTAAAACGACGGAGGCGAGATTCGAACTCGCGCGGGCAGCGCCCAACGGATTAGCAGTCCATCGCCTTAACCACTCGGCCATTCCTTCATCGATGTAAGAGAGTTTAATCACTTAAACTGCATTTCTGTTCAAAACAAAACGGATAAAACGACGGAGGCGAGATTCGAACTCGCTCGGGCAGAGCCCAATGGATTAGCAGTCCATCGCCTTAACCACTCGGCCACCCCGTCCTTGATTAAATCTGGTTTAATAATTTTGCCTGAATTTTTGATTAAAACAATCCGGTTAAAACGACGGAGGCGAGATTCGAACTCGCGCGGGCAGAGCCCAACGGATTAGCAGTCCATCGCCTTAACCACTCGGCCACCCCGTCCTCGATTAAAACCGGTTTAATCATTTCGCCTGAATTTTTGATTAAAACAATCCGGTTAAAACGACGGAAGTGAGGTTCGAACTCGCGCGGGCAAAGCTTAATGGATTAGCAGTCCATCTCCTTAACCACTCGGCCATTCCTTCATCGTTTTAAAAGAGTTTAATCACTTTGACTGCATTTGTGTTCAAAACAAAACGGAAAAAACGACGGAGGCGAGATACGAACTCGCGCGGGCAGAGCCCAATGGCTTAGCAGTCCATCGCCTTAACCACTCGGCCACCCCGTCCTTGATTAAAACTGGTTTAATAATTTTACCTGAATTTTTGATTAAAACAATCTGGTTAAAACGACGGAGGCGAGATTCGAACTCGCGCAGGCAGCGCCCAACGGATTAGCAGTCCATCGCCTTAACCACTCGGCCACACCGTCCTCGATTAAAACCGGTTTAATCATTTCGCCTGAATTTTTGATTAAAACAATCCGGTTAAAACGACGGAAGTGAGGTTCGAACTCGCGCGGCCAAAGCCCAATGGATTAGCGGTCCATCTCCTTAACCACTCGGCCATTCCTTCATCGATTTAAACGAGTTTAATCACTTTGTCTGCATTTGTGTTCAAAACAAAACGGATAAAACGACGGAGGCGAGATTCGAACTCGCGCGGGCAGAGCCCAATGGATTAGCAGTCCATCGCCTTAACCACTCGGCCACCCCGTCCTTGATTAAAACTGGTTTAATAATTTCGCCTGAATTTTTGATTAAAACCATCCGGTTAAAACGACGGAAGCGAGATTCGAACTCGCGCGGGCAGAGCCCAACGGATTAGCAGTCCATCGCCTTAACCACTTGGCCACCCCGTCCTCGATTGAAACTGGTTAAATCATTTCGACTGAATTTGTGAGTAAAACATCCGGTTAAAACGACGGATTCGAGATTCGAACTCGCGCGGGATTAGCGGTCCATCGCCTTAACCACTCGGCCATTCCTTCATCGGTTTAAGAGAGTTTAATCACTTTGACTGCATTTGTGTTCAAAACAAAACGGATAAAACGATGGAGGCGAGATTCGAACTCGCGCGGGCAGAGCCCAACGGATTAGCAGTCCATCGCCTTAACCACTCGGCCACCCCGTCCTCGATTAAAACCGGTTTAATCATTTCGCCTGAATTTTTGATTAAAACAATCCGGGTAAAACGACGGAGGCGAGATTCGAACTCGCGCGGGCAGAGCCCAATGGATTAGCAGTCCATCTCCTTAACCACTCGGCCACCCCGTCCTTGATTAAAACTTGTTTAATCTTTTCGCCTGAATTTTTGATTAAAACAATCCGGTTAAAACGACGGATTCGAGATTCGAACTCGCGCGGGCAGAGCCCAACGGATTAGCAGTCCATCGCCTTGGCCACCCCGTCCTCGATTAAAACTGGTTAAATCATTTCGACTGAATTTGTGAGTAAAACATCCGGTTAAAACGACGGATTCGAGATTCGAACTCGCGCGGGCAGAGCCCATTGGATTAGCGGTCCATCGCCTTAACCACTCGGCCATTCCTTCATCGATTTAAGAGAGTTTAATCACTTTGACTGCATTTGTGTTCAAAACAAAACGGATAAAACGACGGAGGTGAGATTCGAACTCGCGCGGGCAGAGCCCAACGGATTAGCAGTCCATCGCCTTAACCACTCGGCCACCCCGTCCTCGATTAAAACCGGTTTAATCATTTCGCCTGAATTTTTGATTAAAACAATCCGGGTAAAACGACGGAGGCGAGATTCGAACTCGCGCGGGCAGAGCCCAACGGATTAGCAGTCCATCTCCTTAACCACTCGGCCACCCCGTCCTTGATTAAAACTTGTTTAATCTTTTCGCCTGAATTTTTGATTAAAACAATCCGGTTAAAACGACGGAAGTGAGGTTCGAACTCGCGCGGGCAGAGCCCAATGGATCAGCAGTCCATCGCCTTAACCACTCGGCCACCCCGTCCTTGATTAAAACTGGTTTAATAATTTCGCCTGAATTTTTGATTAAAACAATCCGGTTAAAACGACGGATTCGAGATTCGAACTCGCGCGGGCTGAGCCCAACGGATTAGCAGTCCATCGCCTTGGCCACCCCGTCCTCGATTAAAACTGGTTAAATCATTTCGACTGAATTTGTGAGTAAAACATCCGGTTAAAACGACGGATTCGAGATTCGAACTCGCGCGGGCAGAGCCCATTGGATTAGCGGTCCATCGCCTTAACCACTCGGCCATTCCTTCATCGATTTAAGAGAGTTTAATCACTTTGACTGCATTTGTGTTCAAAACAAAACGGATAAAACGACGGAGGCGAGATTCGAACTCGCGCGGGCAGAGCCCAACGGATTAGCAGTCCATCGCCTTAACCACTCGGCCACCCCGTCCTCGATTAAAACCGGTTTAATCATTTCGCCTGAATTTTTGATTAAAACAATCCGGTTAAAACGACGGAGGCGAGATTCGAACTCGCGCGGGCAGAGCCCATTGGATTAGCGGTCCATCGCCTTAACCACTCGGCCATTCCTTCATCGATTTAAGAGAGTTTAATCACTTAAACTGCATTTGTGTTCAAAACAAAACGGATAAAACGACGGAGGCGAGATTCGAACTCGCTCGGGCAGAGCCCAATGGATTAGCAGTCCATCGCCTTAACCACTCGGCCACCCCGTCCTTGAATAAATCTGGTTTAATAATTTTGCCTGAATTTTTGATTAAAACAATCTGGTTAAAACGACGGAGGCGAGATTCGAACTCGCGCGGGCAGAGCCCAACGGATTAGCAGTCCATCGCCTTAACCACTCGGCCACCCCGTCCTCGATTAAAACCGGTTTAATCATTTCGCCTGAATTTTTGATTAAAACAATCCGGTTAAAACGACGGAAGTGAGGTTCGAACTCGCGCGGGCAAAGCCCAAAGGATTAGCGGTCCATCTCCTTAACCACTCGGCCATTTCTTCATCGATTTAAGAGAGTTTAATCACTTTGACTGCATTTGTGTTCAAAACCAAACGGAAAAAACGACGGAGGCGAGATTCGAACTCGCTCGGGCAGAGCCCAATGGATTAGCAGTCCATCGCCTTAACCACTCGGCCACCCCGTCCTTGATTAAATCTGGTTTAATAATTTTGCCTGAATTTTTGATTAAAACAATCTGGTTAAAACGACGGAGGCGAGATTCGATCTCGCGCGGGCAGAGCCCAATGGATCAGCAGTCCATCGCCTTAACCACTCGGCCATTCCTTCATCGATTTAAACGAGTTTAATCACTTTGACTGCATTTGTGTTCAAAACAAAACGGATAAAACGACGGAGGCGAGATTCGAACTCGCGCGGGCAGAGCCCAATGGATCAGCAGTCCATCGCCTTAACCACTCGGCCACCCCGTCCTTGATTAAAACTGGTTTAATAATTTCGCCTGAATTTTTGATTAAAACCATCCGGTTAAAACGACGGAAGCGAGATTCGAACTCGCGCGGGCAGAGCCCAACGGATTAGCAGTCCATCGCCTTAACCACTTGGCCACCCCGTCCTCGATTAAAACTGGTTAAATCATTTCGACTGAATTTGTGAGTAAAACATCCGGTTAAAACGACGGATTCGAGATTCGAACTCGCGCGGGATTAGCGGTCCATCGCCTTAACCACTCGGCCATTCCTTCATCGGTTTAAGAGAGTTTAATCACTTTGACTGCATTTGTGTTCAAAACAAAACGGATAAAACGATGGAGGCGAGATTCGAACTCGCGCGGGCAGAGCCCAACGGATTAGCAGTCCATCGCCTTAACCACTCGGCCACCCCGTCCTCGATTAAAACCGGTTTAATCATTTCGCCTGAATTTTTGATTAAAACAATCCGGGTAAAACGACGGAGGCGAGATTCGAACTCGCGCGGGCAGAGCCCAACGGATTAGCAGTCCATCTCCTTAACCACTCGGCCACCCCGTCCTTGATTAAAACTTGTTTAATCTTTTCGCCTGAATTTTTGATTAAAACAATCCGGTTAAAACGACGGAAGTGAGGTTCGAACTCGCGCGGGCAGAGCCCAATGGATCAGCAGTCCATCGCCTTAACCACTCGGCCACCCCGTCCTTGATTAAAACTGGTTTAATAATTTCGCCTGAATTTTTGATTAAAACAATCCGGTTAAAACGACGGATTCGAGATTCGAACTCGCGCGGGCAGAGCCCAACGGATTAGCAGTCCATCGCCTTGGCCACCCCGTCCTCGATTAAAACTGGTTAAATCATTTCGACTGAATTTGTGAGTAAAACATCCGGTTAAAACGACGGATTCGAGATTCGAACTCGCGCGGGCAGAGCCCATTGGATTAGCGGTCCATCGCCTTAACCACTCGGCCATTCCTTCATCGATTTAAGAGAGTTTAATCACTTTGACTGCATTTGTGTTCAAAACAAAACGGATAAAACGACGGAGGCGAGATTCGAACTCGCGCGGGCAGAGCCCAATGGATCAGCAGTCCATCGCCTTAACCACTCGGCCACCCCGTCCTTGATTAAAACTGGTTTAATAATTTCGCCTGAATTTTTGATTAAAACCATCCGGTTAAAACGACGGAAGCGAGATTCGAACTCGCGCGGGCAGAGCCCAACGGATTAGCAGTCCATCGCCTTAACCACTTGGCCACCCCGTCCTCGATTAAAACTGGTTAAATCATTTCGACTGAATTTGTGAGTAAAACATCCGGTTAAAACGACGGATTCGAGATTCGAACTCGCGCGGGATTAGCGGTCCATCGCCTTAACCACTCGGCCATTCCTTCATCGGTTTAAGAGAGTTTAATCACTTTGACTGCATTTGTGTTCAAAACAAAACGGATAAAACGATGGAGGCGAGATTCGAACTCGCGCGGGCAGAGCCCAACGGATTAGCAGTCCATCGCCTTAACCACTCGGCCACCCCGTCCTCGATTAAAACCGGTTTAATCATTTCGCCTGAATTTTTGATTAAAACAATCCGGGTAAAACGACGGAGGCGAGATTCGAACTCGCGCGGGCAGAGCCCAACGGATTAGCAGTCCATCTCCTTAACCACTCGGCCACCCCGTCCTTGATTAAAACTTGTTTAATCTTTTCGCCTGAATTTTTGATTAAAACAATCCGGTTAAAACGACGGAAGTGAGGTTCGAACTCGCGCGGGCAGAGCCCAATGGATCAGCAGTCCATCGCCTTAACCACTCGGCCACCCCGTCCTTGATTAAAACTGGTTTAATAATTTCGCCTGAATTTTTGATTAAAACAATCCGGTTAAAACGACGGATTCGAGATTCGAACTCGCGCGGGCAGAGCCCAACGGATTAGCAGTCCATCGCCTTGGCCACCCCGTCCTCGATTAAAACTGGTTAAATCATTTCGACTGAATTTGTGAGTAAAACATCCGGTTAAAACGACGGATTCGAGATTCGAACTCGCGCGGGCAGAGCCCATTGGATTAGCGGTCCATCGCCTTAACCACTCGGCCATTCCTTCATCGATTTAAGAGAGTTTAATCACTTTGACTGCATTTGTGTTCAAAACAAAACGGATAAAACGACGGAGGCGAGATTCGAACTCGCGCGGGCAGAGCCCAACGGATTAGCAGTCCATCGCCTTAACCACTCGGCCACCCCGTCCTCGATTAAAACCGGTTTAATCATTTCGCCTGAATTTTTGATTAAAACAATCCGGTTAAAACGACGGAGGCGAGATTCGAACTCGCGCGGGCAGAGCCCATTGGATTAGCGGTCCATCGCCTTAACCACTCGGCCATTCCTTCATCGATTTAAGAGAGTTTAATCACTTAAACTGCATTTGTGTTCAAAACAAAACGGATAAAACGACGGAGGCGAGATTCGAACTCGCTCGGGCAGAGCCCAATGGATTAGCAGTCCATCGCCTTAACCACTCGGCCACCCCGTCCTTGAATAAATCTGGTTTAATAATTTTGCCTGAATTTTTGATTAAAACAATCTGGTTAAAACGACGGAGGCGAGATTCGAACTCGCGCGGGCAGAGCCCAACGGATTAGCAGTCCATCGCCTTAACCACTCGGCCACCCCGTCCTTGATTAAAACTGGTTTAATAATTTCGCCTGAATTTTTGATTAAAACAATCCGGTTAAAACGACGGATTCGAGATTCGAACTCGCGCGGGCAGAGCCCAACGGATTAGCAGTCCATCGCCTTGGCCACCCCGTCCTCGATTAAAACTGGTTAAATCATTTCGACTGAATTTGTGAGTAAAACATCCGGTTAAAACGACGGATTCGAGATTCGAACTCGCGCGGGCAGAGCTTATTGGATTAGCGGTCCATCGCCTTAACCACTCGGCCATTCCTTCATCGATTTAAGAGAGTTTAATCACTTTGACTGCATTTGTGTTCAAAACAAAACGGATAAAACGACGGAGGCGAGATTCGAACTCGCGCGGGCAGAGCCCAACGGATTAGCAGTCCATCGCCTTAACCACTCGGCCACCCCGTCCTCGATTAAAACCGGTTTAATCATTTCGCCTGAATTTTTGATTAAAACAATCCGGTTAAAACGACGGAGGCGAGATTCGAACTCGCGCGGGCAGAGCCCATTGGATTAGCGGTCCATCGCCTTAACCACTCGGCCATTCCTTCATCGATTTAAGAGAGTTTAATCACTTAAACTGCATTTGTGTTCAAAACAAAACGGATAAAACGACGGAGGCGAGATTCGAACTCGCTCGGGCAGAGCCCAATGGATTAGCAGTCCATCGCCTTAACCACTCGGCCACCCCGTCCTTGAATAAATCTGGTTTAATAATTTTGCCTGAATTTTTGATTAAAACAATCTGGTTAAAACGACGGAGGCGAGATTCGAACTCGCGCGGGCAGAGCCCAACGGATTAGCAGTCCATCGCCTTAACCACTCGGCCACCCCGTCCTCGATTAAAACCGGTTTAATCATTTCGCCTGAATTTTTGATTAAAACAATCCGGTTAAAACGACGGAAGTGAGGTTCGAACTCGCGCGGGCAAAGCCCAAAGGATTAGCGGTCCATCTCCTTAACCACTCGGCCATTTCTTCATCGATTTAAGAGAGTTTAATCACTTTGACTGCATTTGTGTTCAAAACCAAACGGAAAAAACGACGGAGGCGAGATTCGAACTCGCTCGGGCAGAGCCCAATGGATTAGCAGTCCATCGCCTTAACCACTCGGCCACCCCGTCCTTGATTAAATCTGGTTTAATAATTTTGCCTGAATTTTTGATTAAAACAATCTGGTTAAAACGACGGAGGCGAGATTCGAACTCGCGCGGGCAGAGCCCAATGGATCAGCAGTCCATCGCCTTAACCACTCGGCCATTCCTTCATCGATTTAAACGAGTTTAATCACTTTGACTGCATTTGTGTTCAAAACAAAACGGATAAAACGACGGAGGCGAGATTCGAACTCGCGCGGGCAGAGCCCAATGGATCAGCAGTCCATCGCCTTAACCACTCGGCCACCCCGTCCTTGATTAAAACTGGTTTAATAATTTCGCCTGAATTTTTGATTAAAACCATCCGGTTAAAACGACGGAAGCGAGATTCGAACTCGCGCGGGCAGAGCCCAACGGATTAGCAGTCCATCGCCTTAACCACTTGGCCACCCCGTCCTCGATTAAAACTGGTTAAATCATTTCGACTGAATTTGTGAGTAAAACATCCGGTTAAAACGACGGATTCGAGATTCGAACTCGCGCGGGATTAGCGGTCCATCGCCTTAACCACTCGGCCATTCCTTCATCGGTTTAAGAGAGTTTAATCACTTTGACTGCATTTGTGTTCAAAACAAAACGGATAAAACGATGGAGGCGAGATTCGAACTCGCGCGGGCAGAGCCCAACGGATTAGCAGTCCATCGCCTTAACCACTCGGCCACCCCGTCCTCGATTAAAACCGGTTTAATCATTTCGCCTGAATTTTTGATTAAAACAATCCGGGTAAAACGACGGAGGCGAGATTCGAACTCGCGCGGGCAGAGCCCAACGGATTAGCAGTCCATCTCCTTAACCACTCGGCCACCCCGTCCTTGATTAAAACTTGTTTAATCTTTTCGCCTGAATTTTTGATTAAAACAATCCGGTTAAAACGACGGAAGTGAGGTTCGAACTCGCGCGGGCAGAGCCCAATGGATCAGCAGTCCATCGCCTTAACCACTCGGCCACCCCGTCCTTGATTAAAACTGGTTTAATAATTTCGCCTGAATTTTTGATTAAAACAATCCGGTTAAAACGACGGATTCGAGATTCGAACTCGCGCGGGCAGAGCCCAACGGATTAGCAGTCCATCGCCTTGGCCACCCCGTCCTCGATTAAAACTGGTTAAATCATTTCGACTGAATTTGTGAGTAAAACATCCGGTTAAAACGACGGATTCGAGATTCGAACTCGCGCGGGCAGAGCCCATTGGATTAGCGGTCCATCGCCTTAACCACTCGGCCATTCCTTCATCGATTTAAGAGAGTTTAATCACTTTGACTGCATTTGTGTTCAAAACAAAACGGATAAAACGACGGAGGCGAGATTCGAACTCGCGCGGGCAGAGCCCAACGGATTAGCAGTCCATCGCCTTAACCACTCGGCCACCCCGTCCTCGATTAAAACCGGTTTAATCATTTCGCCTGAATTTTTGATTAAAACAATCCGGTTAAAACGACGGAGGCGAGATTCGAACTCGCGCGGGCAGAGCCCATTGGATTAGCGGTCCATCGCCTTAACCACTCGGCCATTCCTTCATCGATTTAAGAGAGTTTAATCACTTAAACTGCATTTGTGTTCAAAACAAAACGGATAAAACGACGGAGGCGAGATTCGAACTCGCTCGGGCAGAGCCCAATGGATTAGCAGTCCATCGCCTTAACCACTCGGCCACCCCGTCCTTGAATAAATCTGGTTTAATAATTTTGCCTGAATTTTTGATTAAAACAATCTGGTTAAAACGACGGAGGCGAGATTCGAACTCGCGCGGGCAGAGCCCAACGGATTAGCAGTCCATCGCCTTAACCACTCGGCCACCCCGTCCTCGATTAAAACCGGTTTAATCATTTCGCCTGAATTTTTGATTAAAACAATCCGGTTAAAACGACGGAAGTGAGGTTCGAACTCGCGCGGGCAAAGCCCAAAGGATTAGCGGTCCATCTCCTTAACCACTCGGCCATTTCTTCATCGATTTAAGAGAGTTTAATCACTTTGACTGCATTTGTGTTCAAAACCAAACGGAAAAAACGACGGAGGCGAGATTCGAACTCGCTCGGGCAGAGCCCAATGGATTAGCAGTCCATCGCCTTAACCACTCGGCCACCCCGTCCTTGATTAAATCTGGTTTAATAATTTTGCCTGAATTTTTGATTAAAACAATCTGGTTAAAACGACGGAGGCGAGATTCGAACTCGCGCGGGCAGAGCCCAACGGATTAGCAGTCCATCGCCTTAACCACTCGGCCACCCCGTCCTTGATTAAAACTGGTTTAATAATTTTGCCTGAATTTTTGATTAAAACAATCTGGTTAAAACGACGGAGGCGAGATTCGAACTCGCGCGGGCAGCGCCCAACGGATTAGCAGTCCATCGCCTTAACCACTCGGCCATTCCTTCATCGATTTAAGAGAGTTTAATCACTTAAACTGCATTTCTGTTCAAAACAAAACGGATAAAACGACGGAGGCGAGATTCGAACTCGCTCGGGCAGAGCCCAATGGATTAGCAGTCCATCGCCTTAACCACTCGGCCACCCCGTCCTTGATTAAATCTGGTTTAATAATTTTGCCTGAATTTTTGATTAAAACAATCCGGTTAAAACGACGGAGGCGAGATTCGAACTCGCGCGGGCAGAGCCCAACGGATTAGCAGTCCATCGCCTTAACCACTCGGCCACCCCGTCCTCGATTAAAACCGGTTTAATCATTTCGCCTGAATTTTTGATTAAAACAATCCGGTTAAAACGACGGAAGTGAGGTTCGAACTCGCGCGGGCAAAGCCCAATGGATTAGCAGTCCATCTCCTTAACCACTCGGCCATTCCTTCATCGTTTTAAAAGAGTTTAATCACTTTGACTGCATTTGTGTTCAAAACAAAACGGAAAAAACGACGGAGGCGAGATTCGAACTCGCGCGGGCAGAGCCCAATGGATCAGCAGTCCATCGCCTTAACCACTCGGCCACCCCGTCCTTGATTAAAACTGGTTTAATAATTTCGCCTGAATTTTTGATTAAAACCATCCGGTTAAAACGACGGAAGCGAGATTCGAACTCGCGCGGGCAGAGCCCAACGGATTAGCAGTCCATCGCCTTAACCACTTGGCCACCCCGTCCTCGATTAAAACTGGTTAAATCATTTCGACTGAATTTGTGAGTAAAACATCCGGTTAAAACGACGGATTCGAGATTCGAACTCGCGCGGGATTAGCGGTCCATCGCCTTAACCACTCGGCCATTCCTTCATCGGTTTAAGAGAGTTTAATCACTTTGACTGCATTTGTGTTCAAAACAAAACGGATAAAACGATGGAGGCGAGATTCGAACTCGCGCGGGCAGAGCCCAACGGATTAGCAGTCCATCGCCTTAACCACTCGGCCACCCCGTCCTCGATTAAAACCGGTTTAATCATTTCGCCTGAATTTTTGATTAAAACAATCCGGGTAAAACGACGGAGGCGAGATTCGAACTCGCGCGGGCAGAGCCCAACGGATTAGCAGTCCATCTCCTTAACCACTCGGCCACCCCGTCCTTGATTAAAACTTGTTTAATCTTTTCGCCTGAATTTTTGATTAAAACAATCCGGTTAAAACGACGGAAGTGAGGTTCGAACTCGCGCGGGCAGAGCCCAATGGATCAGCAGTCCATCGCCTTAACCACTCGGCCACCCCGTCCTTGATTAAAACTGGTTTAATAATTTCGCCTGAATTTTTGATTAAAACAATCCGGTTAAAACGACGGATTCGAGATTCGAACTCGCGCGGGCAGAGCCCAACGGATTAGCAGTCCATCGCCTTGGCCACCCCGTCCTCGATTAAAACTGGTTAAATCATTTCGACTGAATTTGTGAGTAAAACATCCGGTTAAAACGACGGATTCGAGATTCGAACTCGCGCGGGCAGAGCCCATTGGATTAGCGGTCCATCGCCTTAACCACTCGGCCATTCCTTAATCGATTTAAGAGAGTTTAATCACTTTGACTTCATTTGTGTTCAAAACAAAACGGATAAAACGACGGAGGCGAGATTCGAACTCGCGCGGGCAGAGCCCAACGGATTAGCAGTCCATCGCCTTAACCACTCGGCCACCCCGTCCTCGATTAAAACCGGTTTAATCATTTCGCCTGAATTTTTGATTAAAACAATCCGGTTAAAACGACGGAGGCGAGATTCGAACTCGCGCGGGCAGAGCCCATTGGATTAGCGGTCCATCGCCTTAACCACTCGGCCATTCCTTCATCGATTTAAGAGAGTTTAATCACTTAAACTGCATTTGTGTTCAAAACAAAACGGATAAAACGACGGAGGCGAGATTCGAACTCGCTCGGGCAGAGCCCAATGGATTAGCAGTCCATCGCCTTAACCACTCGGCCACCCCGTCCTTGAATAAATCTGGTTTAATAATTTTGCCTGAATTTTTGATTAAAACAATCCGGGTAAAACGACGGAGGCGAGATTCGAACTCGCGCGGGCAGAGCCCAACGGATTAGCAGTCCATCTCCTTAACCACTCGGCCACCCCGTCCTTGATTAAAACTTGTTTAATCTTTTCGCCTGAATTTTTGATTAAAACAATCCGGTTAAAACGACGGAAGTGAGGTTCGAACTCGCGCGGGCAGAGCCCAATGGATCAGCAGTCCATCGCCTTAACCACTCGGCCACCCCGTCCTTGATTAAAACTGGTTTAATAATTTCGCCTGAATTTTTGATTAAAACAATCCGGTTAAAACGACGGATTCGAGATTCGAACTCGCGCGGGCTGAGCCCAACGGATTAGCAGTCCATCGCCTTGGCCACCCCGTCCTCGATTAAAACTGGTTAAATCATTTCGACTGAATTTGTGAGTAAAACATCCGGTTAAAACGACGGATTCGAGATTCGAACTCGCGCGGGCAGAGCCCATTGGATTAGCGGTCCATCGCCTTAACCACTCGGCCATTCCTTCATCGATTTAAGAGAGTTTAATCACTTTGACTGCATTTGTGTTCAAAACAAAACGGATAAAACGACGGAGGCGAGATTCGAACTCGCGCGGGCAGAGCCCAACGGATTAGCAGTCCATCGCCTTAACCACTCGGCCACCCCGTCCTCGATTAAAACCGGTTTAATCATTTCGCCTGAATTTTTGATTAAAACAATCCGGTTAAAACGACGGAGGCGAGATTCGAACTCGCGCGGGCAGAGCCCATTGGATTAGCGGTCCATCGCCTTAACCACTCGGCCATTCCTTCATCGATTTAAGAGAGTTTAATCACTTAAACTGCATTTGTGTTCAAAACAAAACGGATAAAACGACGGAGGCGAGATTCGAACTCGCTCGGGCAGAGCCCAATGGATTAGCAGTCCATCGCCTTAACCACTCGGCCACCCCGTCCTTGAATAAATCTGGTTTAATAATTTTGCCTGAATTTTTGATTAAAACAATCTGGTTAAAACGACGGAGGCGAGATTCGAACTCGCGCGGGCAGAGCCCAACGGATTAGCAGTCCATCGCCTTAACCACTCGGCCACCCCGTCCTCGATTAAAACCGGTTTAATCATTTCGCCTGAATTTTTGATTAAAACAATCCGGTTAAAACGACGGAAGTGAGGTTCGAACTCGCGCGGGCAAAGCCCAAAGGATTAGCGGTCCATCTCCTTAACCACTCGGCCATTTCTTCATCGATTTAAGAGAGTTTAATCACTTTGACTGCATTTGTGTTCAAAACCAAACGGAAAAAACGACGGAGGCGAGATTCGAACTCGCTCGGGCAGAGCCCAATGGATTAGCAGTCCATCGCCTTAACCACTCGGCCACCCCGTCCTTGATTAAATCTGGTTTAATAATTTTGCCTGAATTTTTGATTAAAACAATCTGGTTAAAACGACGGAGGCGAGATTCGATCTCGCGCGGGCAGAGCCCAATGGATCAGCAGTCCATCGCCTTAACCACTCGGCCATTCCTTCATCGATTTAAACGAGTTTAATCACTTTGACTGCATTTGTGTTCAAAACAAAACGGATAAAACGACGGAGGCGAGATTCGAACTCGCGCGGGCAGAGCCCAATGGATCAGCAGTCCATCGCCTTAACCACTCGGCCACCCCGTCCTTGATTAAAACTGGTTTAATAATTTCGCCTGAATTTTTGATTAAAACCATCCGGTTAAAACGACGGAAGCGAGATTCGAACTCGCGCGGGCAGAGCCCAACGGATTAGCAGTCCATCGCCTTAACCACTTGGCCACCCCGTCCTCGATTAAAACTGGTTAAATCATTTCGACTGAATTTGTGAGTAAAACATCCGGTTAAAACGACGGATTCGAGATTCGAACTCGCGCGGGATTAGCGGTCCATCGCCTTAACCACTCGGCCATTCCTTCATCGGTTTAAGAGAGTTTAATCACTTTGACTGCATTTGTGTTCAAAACAAAACGGATAAAACGATGGAGGCGAGATTCGAACTCGCGCGGGCAGAGCCCAACGGATTAGCAGTCCATCGCCTTAACCACTCGGCCACCCCGTCCTCGATTAAAACCGGTTTAATCATTTCGCCTGAATTTTTGATTAAAACAATCCGGGTAAATCGACGGAGGCGAGATTCGAACTCGCGCGGGCAGAGCCCAACGGATTAGCAGTCCATCTCCTTAACCACTCGGCCACCCCGTCCTTGATTAAAACTTGTTTAATCTTTTCGCCTGAATTTTTGATTAAAACAATCCGGTTAAAACGACGGAAGTGAGGTTCGAACTCGCGCGGGCAGAGCCCAATGGATCAGCAGTCCATCGCCTTAACCACTCGGCCACCCCGTCCTTGATTAAAACTGGTTTAATAATTTCGCCTGAATTTTTGATTAAAACAATCCGGTTAAAACGACGGATTCGAGATTCGAACTCGCGCGGGCAGAGCCCAACGGATTAGCAGTCCATCGCCTTGGCCACCCCGTCCTCGATTAAAACTGGTTAAATCATTTCGACTGAATTTGTGAGTAAAACATCCGGTTAAAACGACGGATTCGAGATTCGAACTCGCGCGGGCAGAGCCCATTGGATTAGCGGTCCATCGCCTTAACCACTCGGCCATTCCTTCATCGATTTAAGAGAGTTTAATCACTTTGACTGCATTTGTGTTCAAAACAAAACGGATAAAACGACGGAGGCGAGATTCGAACTCGCGCGGGCAGAGCCCAACGGATTAGCAGTCCATCGCCTTAACCACTCGGCCACCCCGTCCTCGATTAAAACCGGTTTAATCATTTCGCCTGAATTTTTGATTAAAACAATCCGGTTAAAACGACGGAGGCGAGATTCGAACTCGCGCGGGCAGAGCCCATTGGATTAGCGGTCCATCGCCTTAACCACTCGGCCATTCCTTCATCGATTTAAGAGAGTTTAATCACTTAAACTGCATTTGTGTTCAAAACAAAACGGATAAAACGACGGAGGCGAGATTCGAACTCGCTCGGGCAGAGCCCAATGGATTAGCAGTCCATCGCCTTAACCACTCGGCCACCCCGTCCTTGAATAAATCTGGTTTAATAATTTTGCCTGAATTTTTGATTAAAACAATCTGGTTAAAACGACGGAGGCGAGATTCGAACTCGCGCGGGCAGAGCCCAACGGATTAGCAGTCCATCGCCTTAACCACTCGGCCACCCCGTCCTTGATTAAAACTGGTTTAATAATTTCGCCTGAATTTTTGATTAAAACAATCCGGTTAAAACGACGGATTCGAGATTCGAACTCGCGCGGGCAGAGCCCAACGGATTAGCAGTCCATCGCCTTGGCCACCCCGTCCTCGATTAAAACTGGTTAAATCATTTCGACTGAATTTGTGAGTAAAACATCCGGTTAAAACGACGGATTCGAGATTCGAACTCGCGCGGGCAGAGCTTATTGGATTAGCGGTCCATCGCCTTAACCACTCGGCCATTCCTTCATCGATTTAAGAGAGTTTAATCACTTTGACTGCATTTGTGTTCAAAACAAAACGGATAAAACGACGGAGGCGAGATTCGAACTCGCGCGGGCAGAGCCCAACGGATTAGCAGTCCATCGCCTTAACCACTCGGCCACCCCGTCCTCGATTAAAACCGGTTTAATCATTTCGCCTGAATTTTTGATTAAAACAATCCGGTTAAAACGACGGAGGCGAGATTCGAACTCGCGCGGGCAGAGCCCATTGGATTAGCGGTCCATCGCCTTAACCACTCGGCCATTCCTTCATCGATTTAAGAGAGTTTAATCACTTAAACTGCATTTGTGTTCAAAACAAAACGGATAAAACGACGGAGGCGAGATTCGAACTCGCTCGGGCAGAGCCCAATGGATTAGCAGTCCATCGCCTTAACCACTCGGCCACCCCGTCCTTGAATAAATCTGGTTTAATAATTTTGCCTGAATTTTTGATTAAAACAATCTGGTTAAAACGACGGAGGCGAGATTCGAACTCGCGCGGGCAGAGCCCAACGGATTAGCAGTCCATCGCCTTAACCACTCGGCCACCCCGTCCTCGATTAAAACCGGTTTAATCATTTCGCCTGAATTTTTGATTAAAACAATCCGGTTAAAACGACGGAAGTGAGGTTCGAACTCGCGCGGGCAAAGCCCAAAGGATTAGCGGTCCATCTCCTTAACCACTCGGCCATTTCTTCATCGATTTAAGAGAGTTTAATCACTTTGACTGCATTTGTGTTCAAAACCAAACGGAAAAAACGACGGAGGCGAGATTCGAACTCGCTCGGGCAGAGCCCAATGGATTAGCAGTCCATCGCCTTAACCACTCGGCCACCCCGTCCTTGATTAAATCTGGTTTAATAATTTTGCCTGAATTTTTGATTAAAACAATCTGGTTAAAACGACGGAGGCGAGATTCGAACTCGCGCGGGCAGAGCCCAATGGATCAGCAGTCCATCGCCTTAACCACTCGGCCATTCCTTCATCGATTTAAACGAGTTTAATCACTTTGACTGCATTTGTGTTCAAAACAAAACGGATAAAACGACGGAGGCGAGATTCGAACTCGCGCGGGCAGAGCCCAATGGATCAGCAGTCCATCGCCTTAACCACTCGGCCACCCCGTCCTTGATTAAAACTGGTTTAATAATTTCGCCTGAATTTTTGATTAAAACCATCCGGTTAAAACGACGGAAGCGAGATTCGAACTCGCGCGGGCAGAGCCCAACGGATTAGCAGTCCATCGCCTTAACCACTTGGCCACCCCGTCCTCGATTAAAACTGGTTAAATCATTTCGACTGAATTTGTGAGTAAAACATCCGGTTAAAACGACGGATTCGAGATTCGAACTCGCGCGGGATTAGCGGTCCATCGCCTTAACCACTCGGCCATTCCTTCATCGGTTTAAGAGAGTTTAATCACTTTGACTGCATTTGTGTTCAAAACAAAACGGATAAAACGATGGAGGCGAGATTCGAACTCGCGCGGGCAGAGCCCAACGGATTAGCAGTCCATCGCCTTAACCACTCGGCCACCCCGTCCTCGATTAAAACCGGTTTAATCATTTCGCCTGAATTTTTGATTAAAACAATCCGGGTAAAACGACGGAGGCGAGATTCGAACTCGCGCGGGCAGAGCCCAACGGATTAGCAGTCCATCTCCTTAACCACTCGGCCACCCCGTCCTTGATTAAAACTTGTTTAATCTTTTCGCCTGAATTTTTGATTAAAACAATCCGGTTAAAACGACGGAAGTGAGGTTCGAACTCGCGCGGGCAGAGCCCAATGGATCAGCAGTCCATCGCCTTAACCACTCGGCCACCCCGTCCTTGATTAAAACTGGTTTAATAATTTCGCCTGAATTTTTGATTAAAACAATCCGGTTAAAACGACGGATTCGAGATTCGAACTCGCGCGGGCAGAGCCCAACGGATTAGCAGTCCATCGCCTTGGCCACCCCGTCCTCGATTAAAACTGGTTAAATCATTTCGACTGAATTTGTGAGTAAAACATCCGGTTAAAACGACGGATTCGAGATTCGAACTCGCGCGGGCAGAGCCCATTGGATTAGCGGTCCATCGCCTTAACCACTCGGCCATTCCTTCATCGATTTAAGAGAGTTTAATCACTTTGACTGCATTTGTGTTCAAAACAAAACGGATAAAACGACGGAGGCGAGATTCGAACTCGCGCGGGCAGAGCCCAACGGATTAGCAGTCCATCGCCTTAACCACTCGGCCACCCCGTCCTCGATTAAAACCGGTTTAATCATTTCGCCTGAATTTTTGATTAAAACAATCCGGTTAAAACGACGGAGGCGAGATTCGAACTCGCGCGGGCAGAGCCCATTGGATTAGCGGTCCATCGCCTTAACCACTCGGCCATTCCTTCATCGATTTAAGAGAGTTTAATCACTTAAACTGCATTTGTGTTCAAAACAAAACGGATAAAACGACGGAGGCGAGATTCGAACTCGCTCGGGCAGAGCCCAATGGATTAGCAGTCCATCGCCTTAACCACTCGGCCACCCCGTCCTTGAATAAATCTGGTTTAATAATTTTGCCTGAATTTTTGATTAAAACAATCTGGTTAAAACGACGGAGGCGAGATTCGAACTCGCGCGGGCAGAGCCCAACGGATTAGCAGTCCATCGCCTTAACCACTCGGCCACCCCGTCCTCGATTAAAACCGGTTTAATCATTTCGCCTGAATTTTTGATTAAAACAATCCGGTTAAAACGACGGAAGTGAGGTTCGAACTCGCGCGGGCAAAGCCCAAAGGATTAGCGGTCCATCTCCTTAACCACTCGGCCATTTCTTCATCGATTTAAGAGAGTTTAATCACTTTGACTGCATTTGTGTTCAAAACCAAACGGAAAAAACGACGGAGGCGAGATTCGAACTCGCTCGGGCAGAGCCCAATGGATTAGCAGTCCATCGCCTTAACCACTCGGCCACCCCGTCCTTGATTAAATCTGGTTTAATAATTTTGCCTGAATTTTTGATTAAAACAATCTGGTTAAAACGACGGAGGCGAGATTCGAACTCGCGCGGGCAGAGCCCAACGGATTAGCAGTCCATCGCCTTAACCACTCGGCCACCCCGTCCTTGATTAAAACTGGTTTAATAATTTTGCCTGAATTTTTGATTAAAACAATCTGGTTAAAACGACGGAGGCGAGATTCGAACTCGCGCGGGCAGCGCCCAACGGATTAGCAGTCCATCGCCTTAACCACTCGGCCATTCCTTCATCGATTTAAGAGAGTTTAATCACTTAAACTGCATTTCTGTTCAAAACAAAACGGATAAAACGACGGAGGCGAGATTCGAACTCGCTCGGGCAGAGCCCAATGGATTAGCAGTCCATCGCCTTAACCACTCGGCCACCCCGTCCTTGATTAAATCTGGTTTAATAATTTTGCCTGAATTTTTGATTAAAACAATCCGGTTAAAACGACGGAGGCGAGATTCGAACTCGCGCGGGCAGAGCCCAACGGATTAGCAGTCCATCGCCTTAACCACTCGGCCACCCCGTCCTCGATTAAAACCGGTTTAATCATTTCGCCTGAATTTTTGATTAAAACAATCCGGTTAAAACGACGGAAGTGAGGTTCGAACTCGCGCGGGCAAAGCCCAATGGATTAGCAGTCCATCTCCTTAACCACTCGGCCATTCCTTCATCGTTTTAAAAGAGTTTAATCACTTTGACTGCATTTGTGTTCAAAACAAAACGGAAAAAACGACGGAGGCGAGATTCGAACTCGCGCGGGCAGAGCCCAATGGATCAGCAGTCCATCGCCTTAACCACTCGGCCACCCCGTCCTTGATTAAAACTGGTTTAATAATTTCGCCTGAATTTTTGATTAAAACCATCCGGTTAAAACGACGGAAGCGAGATTCGAACTCGCGCGGGCAGAGCCCAACGGATTAGCAGTCCATCGCCTTAACCACTTGGCCACCCCGTCCTCGATTAAAACTGGTTAAATCATTTCGACTGAATTTGTGAGTAAAACATCCGGTTAAAACGACGGATTCGAGATTCGAACTCGCGCGGGATTAGCGGTCCATCGCCTTAACCACTCGGCCATTCCTTCATCGGTTTAAGAGAGTTTAATCACTTTGACTGCATTTGTGTTCAAAACAAAACGGATAAAACGATGGAGGCGAGATTCGAACTCGCGCGGGCAGAGCCCAACGGATTAGCAGTCCATCGCCTTAACCACTCGGCCACCCCGTCCTCGATTAAAACCGGTTTAATCATTTCGCCTGAATTTTTGATTAAAACAATCCGGGTAAAACGACGGAGGCGAGATTCGAACTCGCGCGGGCAGAGCCCAACGGATTAGCAGTCCATCTCCTTAACCACTCGGCCACCCCGTCCTTGATTAAAACTTGTTTAATCTTTTCGCCTGAATTTTTGATTAAAACAATCCGGTTAAAACGACGGAAGTGAGGTTCGAACTCGCGCGGGCAGAGCCCAATGGATCAGCAGTCCATCGCCTTAACCACTCGGCCACCCCGTCCTTGATTAAAACTGGTTTAATAATTTCGCCTGAATTTTTGATTAAAACAATCCGGTTAAAACGACGGATTCGAGATTCGAACTCGCGCGGGCAGAGCCCAACGGATTAGCAGTCCATCGCCTTGGCCACCCCGTCCTCGATTAAAACTGGTTAAATCATTTCGACTGAATTTGTGAGTAAAACATCCGGTTAAAACGACGGATTCGAGATTCGAACTCGCGCGGGCAGAGCCCATTGGATTAGCGGTCCATCGCCTTAACCACTCGGCCATTCCTTCATCGATTTAAGAGAGTTTAATCACTTTGACTGCATTTGTGTTCAAAACAAAACGGATAAAACGACGGAGGCGAGATTCGAACTCGCGCGGGCAGAGCCCAACGGATTAGCAGTCCATCGCCTTAACCACTCGGCCACCCCGTCCTCGATTAAAACCGGTTTAATCATTTCGCCTGAATTTTTGATTAAAACAAGCCGGTTAAAACGACGGAGGCGAGATTCGAACTCGCGCGGGCAGAGCCCATTGGATTAGCGGTCCATCGCCTTAACCACTCGGCCATTCCTTCATCGATTTAAGAGAGTTTAATCACTTAAACTGCATTTGTGTTCAAAACAAAACGGATAAAACGACGGAGGCGAGATTCGAACTCGCTCGGGCAGAGCCCAATGGATTAGCAGTCCATCGCCTTAACCACTCGGCCACCCCGTCCTTGAATAAATCTGGTTTAATAATTTTGCCTGAATTTTTGATTAAAACAATCTGGTTAAAACGACGGAGGCGAGATTCGAACTCGCGCGGGCAGAGCCCAACGGATTAGCAGTCCATCGCCTTAACCACTCGGCCACCCCGTCCTCGATTAAAACCGGTTTAATCATTTCGCCTGAATTTTTGATTAAAACAATCCGGTTAAAACGACGGAAGTGAGGTTCGAACTCGCGCGGGCAAAGCCCAAAGGATTAGCGGTCCATCTCCTTAACCACTCGGCCATTTCTTCATCGATTTAAGAGAGTTTAATCACTTTGACTGCATTTGTGTTCAAAACCAAACGGAAAAAACGACGGAGGCGAGATTCGAACTCGCTCGGGCAGAGCCCAATGGATTAGCAGTCCATCGCCTTAACCACTCGGCCACCCCGTCCTTGATTAAATCTGGTTTAATAATTTTGCCTGAATTTTTGATTAAAACAATCTGGTTAAAACGACGGAGGCGAGATTCGAACTCGCGCGGGCAGAGCCCAACGGATTAGCAGTCCATCGCCTTAACCACTCGGCCACCCCGTCCTTGATTAAAACTGGTTTAATAATTTTGCCTGAATTTTTGATTAAAACAATCTGGTTAAAACGACGGAGGCGAGATTCGAACTCGCGCGGGCAGCGCCCAACGGATTAGCAGTCCATCGCCTTAACCACTCGGCCATTCCTTCATCGATTTAAGAGAGTTTAATCACTTAAACTGCATTTCTGTTCAAAACAAAACGGATAAAACGACGGAGGCGAGATTCGAACTCGCTCGGGCAGAGCCCAATGGATTAGCAGTCCATCGCCTTAACCACTCGGCCACCCCGTCCTTGATTAAATCTGGTTTAATAATTTTGCCTGAATTTTTGATTAAAACAATCCGGTTAAAACGACGGAGGCGAGATTCGAACTCGCGCGGGCAGAGCCCAACGGATTAGCAGTCCATCGCCTTAACCACTCGGCCACCCCGTCCTCGATTAAAACCGGTTTAATCATTTCGCCTGAATTTTTGATTAAAACAATCCGGTTAAAACGACGGAAGTGAGGTTCGAACTCGCGCGGGCAAAGCCCAATGGATTAGCAGTCCATCTCCTTAACCACTCGGCCATTCCTTCATCGTTTTAAAAGAGTTTAATCACTTTGACTGCATTTGTGTTCAAAACAAAACGGAAAAAACGACGGAGGCGAGATACGAACTCGCGCGGGCAGAGCCCAATGGCTTAGCAGTCCATCGCCTTAACCACTCGGCCACCCCGTCCTTGATTAAAACTGGTTTAATAATTTTACCTGAATTTTTGATTAAAACAATCTGGTTAAAACGACGGAGGCGAGATTCGAACTCGCGCAGGCAGCGCCCAACGGATTAGCAGTCCATCGCCTTAACCACTCGGCCACACCGTCCTCGATTAAAACCGGTTTAATCATTTCGCCTGAATTTTTGATTAAAACAATCCGGTTAAAACGACGGAAGTGAGGTTCGAACTCGCGCGGCCAAAGCCCAATGGATTAGCGGTCCATCTCCTTAACCACTCGGCCATTCCTTCATCGATTTAAACGAGTTTAATCACTTTGACTGCATTTGTGTTCAAAACAAAACGGATAAAACGACGGAGGCGAGATTCGAACTCGCGCGGGCAGAGCCCAATGGATTAGCAGTCCATCGCCTTAACCACTCGGCCACCCCGTCCTTGATTAAAACTGGTTTAATAATTTCGCCTGAATTTTTGATTAAAACCATCCGGTTAAAACGACGGAAGCGAGATTCGAACTCGCGCGGGCAGAGCCCAACGGATTAGCAGTCCATCGCCTTAACCACTTGGCCACCCCGTCCTCGATTAAAACTGGTTAAATCATTTCGACTGAATTTGTGAGTAAAACATCCGGTTAAAACGACGGATTCGAGATTCGAACTCGCGCGGGATTAGCGGTCCATCGCCTTAACCACTCGGCCATTCCTTCATCGGTTTAAGAGAGTTTAATCACTTTGACTGCATTTGTGTTCAAAACAAAACGGATAAAACGATGGAGGCGAGATTCGAACTCGCTAGGGCAGAGCCCAACGGATTAGCAGTCCATCGCCTTAACCACTCGGCCACCCCGTCCTCGATTAAAACCGGTTTAATCATTTCGCCTGAATTTTTGATTAAAACAATCCGGGTAAAACGACGGAGGCGAGATTCGAACTCGCGCGGGCAGAGCCCAACGGATTAGCAGGCCATCTCCTTAACCACTCGGCCACCCCGTCCTTGATTAAAACTTGTTTAATCTTTTCGCCTGAATTTTTGATTAAAAAAATCCGGTTAAAACGACGGAAGTGAGGTTCGAACTCGCGCGGGCAAAGCCCAATGGATCAGCAGTCCATCGCCTTAACCACTCGGCCATTCCTTCATCGATTTAAACGAGTTTAATCACTTTGACTGCATTTGTGTTCAAAACAAAACGGATAAAACGACGGAGGCGAGATTCGAACTCGCGCGGGCAGAGCCCAATGGATCAGCAGTCCATCGCCTTAACCACTCGGCCACCCCGTCCTTGATTAAAACTGGTTTAATAATTTCGCCTGAATTTTTGATTAAAACCATCCGGTTAAAACGACGGAAGCGAGATTCGAACTCGCGCGGGCAGAGCCCAACGGATTAGCAGTCCATCGCCTTAACCACTTGGCCACCCCGTCCTCGATTAAAACTGGTTAAATCATTTCGACTGAATTTGTGAGTAAAACATCCGGTTAAAACGACGGATTCGAGATTCGAACTCGCGCGGGATTAGCGGTCCATCGCCTTAACCACTCGGCCATTCCTTCATCGGTTTAAGAGAGTTTAATCACTTTGACTGCATTTGTGTTCAAAACAAAACGGATAAAACGATGGAGGCGAGATTCGAACTCGCGCGGGCAGAGCCCAACGGATTAGCAGTCCATCGCCTTAACCACTCGGCCACCCCGTCCTCGATTAAAACCGGTTTAATCATTTCGCCTGAATTTTTGATTAAAACAATCCGGGTAAAACGACGGAGGCGAGATTCGAACTCGCGCGGGCAGAGCCCAACGGATTAGCAGTCCATCTCCTTAACCACTCGGCCACCCCGTCCTTGATTAAAACTTGTTTAATCTTTTCGCCTGAATTTTTGATTAAAACAATCCGGTTAAAACGACGGAAGTGAGGTTCGAACTCGCGCGGGCAGAGCCCAATGGATCAGCAGTCCATCGCCTTAACCACTCGGCCACCCCGTCCTTGATTAAAACTAGTTTAATAATTTCGCCTGAATTTTTGATTAAAACAATCCGGTTAAAACGACGGATTCGAGATTCGAACTCGCGCGGGCAGAGCCCAACGGATTAGCAGTCCATCGCCTTGGCCACCCCGTCCTCGATTAAAACTGGTTAAATCATTTCGACTGAATTTGTGAGTAAAACATCCGGTTAAAACGACGGATTCGAGATTCGAACTCGCGCGGGCAGAGCCCATTGGATTAGCGGTCCATCGCCTTAACCACTCGGCCATTCCTTCATCGATTTAAGAGAGTTTAATCACTTTGACTGCATTTGTGTTCAAAACAAAACGGATAAAACGACGGAGGCGAGATTCGAACTCGCGCGGGCAGAGCCCAACGGATTAGCAGTCCATCGCCTTAACCACTCGGCCACCCCGTCCTCGATTAAAACCGGTTTAATCATTTCGCCTGAATTTTTGATTAAAACAATCCGGTTAAAACGACGGAGGCGAGATTCGAACTCGCGCGGGCAGAGCCCATTGGATTAGCGGTCCATCGCCTTAACCACTCGGCCATTCCTTCATCGATTTAAGAGAGTTTAATCACTTAAACTGCATTTGTGTTCAAAACAAAACGGATAAAACGACGGAGGCGAGATTCGAACTCGCTCGGGCAGAGCCCAATGGATTAGCAGTCCATCGCCTTAACCACTCGGCCACCCCGTCCTTGAATAAATCTGGTTTAATAATTTTGCCTGAATTTTTGATTAAAACAATCTGGTTAAAACGACGGAGGCGAGATTCGAACTCGCGCGGGCAGAGCCCAACGGATTAGCAGTCCATCGCCTTAACCACTCGGCCACCCCGTCCTCGATTAAAACCGGTTTAATCATTTCGCCTGAATTTTTGATTAAAACAATCCGGTTAAAACGACGGAAGTGAGGTTCGAACTCGCGCGGGCAAAGCCCAAAGGATTAGCGGTCCATCTCCTTAACCACTCGGCCATTTCTTCATCGATTTAAGAGAGTTTAATCACTTTGACTGCATTTGTGTTCAAAACCAAACGGAAAAAACGACGGAGGCGAGATTCGAACTCGCTCGGGCAGAGCCCAATGGATTAGCAGTCCATCGCCTTAACCACTCGGCCACCCCGTCCTTGATTAAAACTGGTTTAATAATTTTGCCTGAATTTTTGATTAAAACAATCTGGTTAAAACGACGGAGGCGAGATTCGAACTCGCGCGGGCAGCGCCCAACGGATTAGCAGTCCATCGCCTTAACCACTCGGCCATTCCTTCATCGATTTAAGAGAGTTTAATCACTTAAACTGCATTTCTGTTCAAAACAAAACGGATAAAACGACGGAGGCGAGATTCGAACTCGCTCGGGCAGAGCCCAATGGATTAGCAGTCCATCGCCTTAACCACTCGGCCACCCCGTCCTTGATTAAATCTGGTTTAATAATTTTGCCTGAATTTTTGATTAAAACAATCCGGTTAAAACGACGGAGGCGAGATTCGAACTCGCGCGGGCAGAGCCCAACGGATTAGCAGTCCATCGCCTTAACCACTCGGCCACCCCGTCCTCGATTAAAACCGGTTTAATCATTTCGCCTGAATTTTTGATTAAAACAATCCGGTTAAAACGACGGAAGTGAGGTTCGAACTCGCGCGGGCAAAGCCCAATGGATTAGCAGTCCATCTCCTTAACCACTCGGCCATTCCTTCATCGTTTTAAAAGAGTTTAATCACTTTGACTGCATTTGTGTTCAAAACAAAACGGAAAAAACGACGGAGGCGAGATACGAACTCGCGCGGGCAGAGCCCAATGGCTTAGCAGTCCATCGCCTTAACCACTCGGCCACCCCGTCCTTGATTAAAACTGGTTTAATAATTTTACCTGAATTTTTGATTAAAACAATCTGGTTAAAACGACGGAGGCGAGATTCGAACTCGCGCAGGCAGCGCCCAACGGATTAGCAGTCCATCGCCTTAACCACTCGGCCACACCGTCCTCGATTAAAACCGGTTTAATCATTTCGCCTGAATTTTTGATTAAAACAATCCGGTTAAAACGACGGAAGTGAGGTTCGAACTCGCGCGGCCAAAGCCCAATGGATTAGCGGTCCATCTCCTTAACCACTCGGCCATTCCTTCATCGATTTAAACGAGTTTAATCACTTTGACTGCATTTGTGTTCAAAACAAAACGGATAAAACGACGGAGGCGAGATTCGAACTCGCGCGGGCAGAGCCCAATGGATTAGCAGTCCATCGCCTTAACCACTCGGCCACCCCGTCCTTGATTAAAACTGGTTTAATAATTTCGCCTGAATTTTTGATTAAAACCATCCGGTTAAAACGACGGAAGCGAGATTCGAACTCGCGCGGGCAGAGCCCAACGGATTAGCAGTCCATCGCCTTAACCACTTGGCCACCCCGTCCTCGATTAAAACTGGTTAAATCATTTCGACTGAATTTGTGAGTAAAACATCCGGTTAAAACGACGGATTCGAGATTCGAACTCGCGCGGGATTAGCGGTCCATCGCCTTAACCACTCGGCCATTCCTTCATCGGTTTAAGAGAGTTTAATCACTTTGACTGCATTTGTGTTCAAAACAAAACGGATAAAACGATGGAGGCGAGATTCGAACTCGCTAGGGCAGAGCCCAACGGATTAGCAGTCCATCGCCTTAACCACTCGGCCACCCCGTCCTCGATTAAAACCGGTTTAATCATTTCGCCTGAATTTTTGATTAAAACAATCCGGGTAAAACGACGGAGGCGAGATTCGAACTCGCGCGGGCAGAGCCCAACGGATTAGCAGTCCATCTCCTTAACCACTCGGCCACCCCGTCCTTGATTAAAACTTGTTTAATCTTTTCGCCTGAATTTTTGATTAAAACAATCCGGTTAAAACGACGGAAGTGAGGTTCGAACTCGCGCGGGCAGAGCCCAATGGATCAGCAGTCCATCGCCTTAACCACTCGGCCACCCCGTCCTTGATTAAAACTGGTTTAATAATTTCGCCTGAATTTTTGATTAAAACAATCCGGTTAAAACGACGGATTCGAGATTCGAACTCGCGCGGGCAGAGCCCAACGGATTAGCAGTCCATCGCCTTGGCCACCCCGTCCTCGATTAAAACTGGTTAAATCATTTCGACTGAATTTGTGAGTAAAACATCCGGTTAAAACGACGGATTCGAGATTCGAACTCGCGCGGGCAGAGCCCATTGGATTAGCGGTCCATCGCCTTAACCACTCGGCCATTCGTTCATCGATTTAAGAGAGTTTAATCACTTTGACTGCATTTGTGTTCAAAACAAAACGGATAAAACGACGGAGGCGAGATTCGAACTCGCGCGGGCAGAGCCCAACGGATTAGCAGTCCATCGCCTTAACCACTCGGCCACCCCGTCCTCGATTAAAACTGGTTTAATCATTTCGCCTGAATTTTTGATTAAAACAATCCGGTTAAAACGACGGAGGCGAGATTCGAACTCGCGCGGGCAGAGCCCATTGGATTAGCGGTCCATCGCCTTAACCACTCGGCCATTCCTTCATCGATTTAAGAGAGTTTAATCACTTAAACTGCATTTGTGTTCAAAACAAAACGGATAAAACGACGGAGGCGAGATTCGAACTCGCGCGGGCAGAGCCCAATGGATTAGCAGTCCATCGCCTTAACCACTCAGCCACCCCGTCCTTGGTTAAAACTGGTTTAATAATTTCGCCTGAATTTTTGATTAAAACAATCTGGTTAAAACGATGGAGGCGAGATTCGAACTCGCGCGGGCAGAGCCCAACGGATTAGCAGTCCATCTCCTTAACCACTCGGCCACCCCGTCCTTGATTAAAACTTGCTTAATCTTTTCGCCTGAATTTTTGATTAAAACAATCCGGTTAAAACGACGGAAGTGAGGTTCGAACTCGCGCGGGCAAGGCCCAATGGATTAGCGGTCCATCGCCTTAACCACTCGGCCATTCCTTCATCGATTTAAACGAGTTTAATCACTTTGACTGCATTTGTGTTCAAAACAAAACGGATAAAACGACGGAGGCGAGATTCGAACTCGCTCGGGCAGAGCCCAATGGATTAGCAGTCCATCGCCTTAACCACTCGGCCACCCCGTCCTTGAATAAATCTGGTTTAATAATTTTGCCTGAATTTTTGATTAAAACAATCTGGTTAAAACGACGGAGGCGAGATTCGAACTCGCGCGGGCAGAGCCCAACGGATTAGCAGTCCATCGCCTTAACCCCTCGGCCACCCCGTCCTCGATTAAAACCGGTTTAATCATTTCGCCTGAATTTTTGATTAAAACAATCCGGTTAAAACGACGGAAGTGAGGTTCGAACTCGCGCGGGCAAAGCCCAAAGGATTAGCGGTCCATCTCCTTAACCACTCGGCCATTCCTTCATCGATTTAAGAGAGTTTAATCACTTTGACTGCATTTGTGTTCAAAACCAAACGGAAAAAACGACGGAGGCGAGATTCGAACTCGCTCGGGCAGAGCCCAATGGATTAGCAGTCCATCGCCTTAACCACTCGGCCACCCCGTCCCTGATAAAATCTGGTTTAATAATTTTGCCTGAATTTTTGATTAAAACAATCTGGTTAAAACGACGGAGGCGAGATTCGAACTCGCGCGGGCAGAGCCCAACGGATTAGCAGTCCATCGCCTTAACCACTCGGCCACCCCGTCCTTGATTAAAACTGGTTTAATAATTTTGCCTGAATTTTTGATTAAAACAATCTGGTTAAAACGACGGAGGCGAGATTCGAACTCGCGCGGGCAGCGCCCAACGGATTAGCAGTCCATCGCCTTAACCACTCGGCCATTCCTTCATCGATTTAAGAGAGTTTAATCACTTAAACTGCATTTCTGTTCAAAACAAAACGGATAAAACGACGGAGGCGAGATTCGAACTCGCTCGGGCAGAGCCCAATGGATTAGCAGTCCATCGCCTTAACCACTCGGCCACCCCGTCCTTGATTAAATCTGGTTTAATAATTTTGCCTGAATTTTTGATTAAAACAATCCGGTTAAAACGACGGAGGCGAGATTCGAACTCGCGCGGGCAGAGCCCAACGGATTAGCAGTCCATCGCCTTAACCACTCGGCCACCCCGTCCTCGATTAAAACCGGTTTAATCATTTCGCCTGAATTTTTGATTAAAACAATCCGGTTAAAACGACGGAAGTGAGGTTCGAACTCGCGCGGGCAAAGCCCAATGGATTAGCAGTCCATCTCCTTAACCACTCGGCCATTCCTTCATCGTTTTGAAAGAGTTTAATCACTTTGACTGCATTTGTGTTCAAAACAAAACGGAAAAAACGACGGAGGCGAGATACGAACTCGCGCGGGCAGAGCCCAATGGCTTAGCAGTCCATCGCCTTAACCACTCGGCCACCCCGTCCTTGATTAAAACTGGTTTAATAATTTAACCTGAATTTTTGATTAAAAAAATCTGGTTAAAACGACGGAGGCGAGATTCGAACTCGCGCAGGCAGCGCCCAACGGATTAGCAGTCCATCGCCTTAACCACTCGGCCACACCGTCCTCGATTAAAACCGGTTTAATCATTTCGCCTGAATTTTTGATTAAAACAATCCGGTTAAAACGACGGAAGTGAGGTTCGAACTCGCGCGGCCAAAGCCCAATGGATTAGCGGTCCATCTCCTTAACCACTCGGCCATTCCTTCATCGATTTAAAAGAGTTTAATCACTTTGACTGCATTTGTGTTCAAAACAAAACGGAAAAAACGACGGAGGCGAGATACGAACTCGCGCGGGCAGAGCCCAATGGCTTAGCAGTCCATCGCCTTAACCACTCGGCCACCCCGTCCTTGATTAAAACTGGTTTAATAATTTCGCCTGAATTTTTGATTAAAACAATCTGGTTAAAACGACGGAGGCGAGATTCGAACTCGCGCGGGCAGAGCCCAACGGATTAGCAGTCCATCTCCTTAACCACTCGGCCACCCCGTCCTTGATTAAAACTTGTTTAATCTTTTCGCCTGAATTTTTGATTAAAAAAATCCGGTTAAAACGACGGAAGTGAGGTTCGAACTCGCGCGGGCAAGGCCCAATGGATTAGCGGTCCATCGCCTTAACCACTCGGCCATTCCTTCATCGATTTAAACGAGTTTAATCACTTTGACTGCATTTGTGTTCAAAACAAAACGGATAAAACGACGGAGGCGAGATTCGAACTCGCGCGGGCAGAGCCCAATGGATCAGCAGTCCATCGCCTTAACCACTCGGCCACCCCGTCCTTGATTAAAACTGGTTTAATAATTTCGCCTGAATTTTTGATTAAAACCATCCGGTTAAAACGACGGAAGCGAGATTCGAACTCGCGCGGGCAGAGCCCAACGGATTAGCAGTCCATCGCCTTAACCACTTTGCCACCCCGTCCTCGATTAAAACTGGTTAAATCATTTCGACTGAATTTGTGAGTAAAACATCCGGTTAAAACGACGGATTCGAGATTCGAACTCGCGCGGGATTAGCGGTCCATCGCCTTAACCACTCGGCCATTCCTTCATCGGTTTAAGAGAGTTTAATCACTTTGACTGCATTTGTGTTCAAAACAAAACGGATAAAACCATGGAGGCGAGATTCGAACTCGCGCGGGCAGAGCCCAACGGATTAGCAGTCCATCGCCTTAACCACTCGGCCACCCCGTCCTCGATTAAAACCGGTTTAATCATTTCGCCTGAATTTTTGATTAAAACAATCCGGGTAAAACGACGGAGGCGAGATTCGAACTCGCGCGGGCAGAGCCCAACGGATTAGCAGTCCATCTCCTTAACCACTCGGCCACCCCGTCCTTGATTAAAACTTGTTTAATCTTTTCGCCTGAATTTTTGATTAAAACAATCCGGTTAAAACGACGGAAGTGAGGTTCGAACTCGCGCGGGCAGAGCCCAATGGATCAGCAGTCCATCGCCTTAACCACTCGGCCACCCCGTCCTTGATTAAAACTGGTTTAATAATTTCGCCTGAATTTTTGATTAAAACAATCCGGTTAAAACGACGGATTCGAGATTCGAACTCGCGCGGGCAGAGCCCAACGGATTAGCAGTCCATCGCCTTGGCCACCCCGTCCTCGATTAAAACTGGTTAAATCATTTCGACTGAATTTGTGAGTAAAACATCCGGTTAAAACGACGGATTCGAGATTCGAACTCGCGCGGGCAGAGCCCATTGGATTAGCGGTCCATCGCCTTAACCACTCGGCCATTCGTTCATCGATTTAAGAGAGTTTAATCACTTTGACTGCATTTGTGTTCAAAACAAAACGGATAAAACGACGGAGGCGATATTCGAACTCGCGCGGGCAGAGCCCAACGGATTAGCAGTCCATCGCCTTAACCACTCGGCCACCCCGTCCTCGATTAAAACCGGTTTAATCATTTCGCCTGAATTTTTGATTAAAACAATCCGGTTAAAACGACGGAGGCGAGATTCGAACTCGCGCGGGCAGAGCCCATTGGATTAGCGGTCCATCGCCTTAACCACTCGGCCATTCCTTCATCGATTTAAGAGAGTTTAATCACTTAAACTGCATTTGTGTTCAAAACAAAACGGATAAAACGACGGAGGCGAGATTCGAACTCGCGCGGGCAGAGCCCAATGGATTAGCAGTCCATCGCCTTAACCACTCGGCCACCCCGTCCTTGATTAAAACTGGTTTAATAATTTCGCCTGAATTTTTGATTAAAACAATCTGGTTAAAACGATGGAGGCGAGATTCGAACTCGCGCGGGCAGAGCCCAACGGATTAGCAGTCCATCTCCTTAACCACTCGGCCACCCCGTCCTTGATTAAAACTTGCTTAATCTTTTCGCCTGAATTTTTGATTAAAACAATCTGGTTAAAACGACGGAGGCGAGATTCGAACTCGCGCGGGCAGAGCCGAACGGATTAGCAGTCCATCGCCTTAACCACTCGGCCACCCCGTCCTCGATTAAAACCGGTTTAATCATTTCGCCTGAATTTTTGATTAAAACAATCCGGTTAAAACGACGGAAGTGAGGTTCGAACTCGCGCGGGCAAAGCCCAACGGATTAGCAGTCCATCGCCTTAACCACTCGGCCACCCCGTCCTCGATTTAAGAGAGTTTAATCACTTTGACTGCATTTGTGTTCAAAACCAAACGGAAAAAACGACGGAGGCGAAATTCGAACTCGCTCGGGCAAGCCCAATGGATTAGCACTCCATCTCCTTAACCACTCGGCCATTCCTTCATCCATTTAAAAGAGTTTAATCACTTTGACTGCATTTGTGTTCAAAACAAAACGGAAAAAACGACGGAGGCGAGATACGAACTCGCGCGGGCAGAGCCCAATGGCTTAGCAGTCCATCGCCTTAACCACTCGGCCACCCCGTCCTTGATTAAAACTGGTTTAATAATTTTACCTGAATTTTTGATTAAAACAATCTGGTTAAAACGACGGAGGCGAGATTCGAACTCGCGCAGGCAGCGCCCAAAGGATTAGCAGTCCATTGCCTTAACCACTCGGCCACACCGTCCTCGATTAAAACCGGTTAAATCATTTCGCCTGAATTTTTGATTAAAACAATCCGGTTAAAACGACGGAAGTGAGGTTCGAACTCGCGCGGGCAAGGCCCAATGGATTAGCGGTCCATCGCCTTAACCACTCGGCCATTCCTTCATCGATTTAAACGAGTTTAATCACTTTGACTGCATTTGTGTTCAAAACAAAACGGATAAAACGACGGAGGCGAGATTCGAACTCGCGCGGGCAGAGCCCAATGGATCAGCAGTCCATCGCCTTAACCACTCGGCCACCCCGTCCTTGATTAAAACTGGTTTAATAATTTCGCCTGAATTTTTGATTAAAACCATCCGGTTAAAACGACGGAAGCGAGATTCGAACTCGCGCGGGCAGAGCCCAACGGATTAGCAGTCCATCGCCTTAACCACTTGGCCACCCCGTCCTCGATTAAAACTGGTTAAATCATTTCGACTGAATTTGTGAGTAAAACATCCGGTTAAAACGACGGATTCGAGATTCGAACTCGCGCGGGATTAGCGGTCCATCGCCTTAACCACTCGGCCATTCCTTCATCGGTTTAAGAGAGTTTAATCACTTTGACTGCATTTGTGTTCAAAACAAAACGGATAAAACGACGGAGGCGAGATTCGAACTCGCGCGGGCAGAGCCCAACGGATTAGCAGTCCATCGCCTTAACCACTCGGCCACCCCGTCCTCGATTAAAACCGGTTTAATCATTTCGCCTGAATTTTTGATTAAAACAATCCGGTTAAAACGACGGAGGCGAGATTCGAACTCGCGCGGGCAGAGCCCATTGGATTAGCGGTCCATCGCCTTAACCACTCGGCCATTCCTTCATCGATTTAAGAGAGTTTAATCACTTAAACTGCATTTGTGTTCAAAACAAAATGGATAAAACGACGGAGGCGAGATTCGAACTCGCGCGGGCAGAGCCCAATGGATTAGCAGTCCATCGCCTTAACCACTCGGCCACCCCGTCCTTGATTAAAACTGGTTTAATAATTTCGCCTGAATTTTTGATTAAAACAATCTGGTTAAAACGATGGAGGCGAGATTCGAACTCGCGCGGGCAGAGCCCAACGGATTAGCAGTCCATCTCCTTAACCACTCGGCCACCCCGTCCTTGATTAAAACTGGTTTAATAATTTCGCCTGAATTTTTGATTAAAACCATCCGGTTAAAACGACGGAAGCGAGATTCGAACTCGCGCGGGCAGAGCCCAACGGATTAGCAGTCCATCGCCTTAACCACTTGGCCAGTCCTTCATCGATTGAAAAGAGTTTAATGACTTTGACTGCATTTGTTTTCAAAACAAAACGGATAAAACGACGGAGGCGAGATTCGAACTATCGCGGGCAGAGCCCAACGGATTAGCGGTCCATCGCCTTAACCACTCGGCCATTCCTTCATCGATTTAAGAGAGTTTAATCACTTTGACTGCATTTGTGTTCAAAACAAAACGGATAAAACGACGGAGGCGAGATTCGAACTCGCGCGGGCAGAGCCCAACGGATTAGCAGTCCATCTCCTTAACCACTCGGCCACCCCGTCCTTGATTAAAACTTGTTTAATCTTTTCGCCTAAATTTTTGATTAAAACAATCCGGTTAAAACGACTGAAGTGAGGTTCGAACTCGCGCGGGCAGAGCCCAATGGATCAGCAGTCCATCGCCTTAACCACTCGGCCACCCCATCCTTGATTAAAACTGGTTTAAAAATTTCGCCTGAATTTTTGATTAAAACAATCCGGTTAAAACGACGGAAGCGAGATTCGAACTCGCGCGGGCAGAGCCCAACGGATTAGCAGTCCATCGCCTTAACCACTTGGCCACCCCGTCCTCGATCAAAACTGGTTAAATCATTTCGACTGAATTTTTGAGTAAAACATCCGGTTAAAACGACGGATTCGAGATTCGAACTCGCGCGGGCAGAGAAATTGGATTAGCGGTCCATCGCTTTAACCACTCGGCCATTCCTTCATCGATTTAAGAGAGTTTAATCACTTTGACTGCATTTGTGTTCAAAACAAAACGGATAAAACGACGGAGGCGAGATTCGAACTCGCGCGGGCAGAGCCCAACGGATTAGCAGTCCATCGCCTTAACCACTCGGCCACCCCGTCCTCGATTAAAACTGGTTTAATCATTTCGCCTGAATTTTTGATTAAAACAATCCGGTTATAACGACGGAAGTGAGGTTCGAACTCGCGCGGGCAAAGCCCAATGGATTAGCGGTCCATCTCCTTAACCACTCGGCCATTCCTTCATCGATTTAAACGAGTTTAATCACTTTGACTGCATTTGTGTTCAAAATAAAACGGATAAAACGACGGAGGCGAGATTCGAACTCGCGCGGGCAGAGCCCAATGGATCAGCAGTCCATCGCCTTAACCACTCGGCCACCCCGTCCTTGATTAAAACTGGTTTAATAATTTCGCCTGAATTTTTGATTAAAACCATCCGGTTAAAACGACGGAAGCGAGATTCGAACTCGCGCGGGCAGAGCCCAACGGATTAGCAGTCCATCGCCTTAACCACTTGGCCACCCCGTCCTCGATTAAAACTGGTTAAATCATTTCGACTGAATTTGTGAGTAAAACATCCGGTTAAAACGACGGATTCGAGATTCGAACTCGCGCGGGATTAGCGGTCCATCGCCTTAACCACTCGGCCATTCCTTCATCGGTTTAAGAGAGTTTAATCACTTTGACTGCATTTGTGTTCAAAACAAAACGGATAAAACGACGGAGGCGAGATTCGAACTCGCGCGGGCAGAGCCCAACGGATTAGCAGTCCATCGCCTTAACCACTCGGCCACCCCGTCCTCGATTAAAACCGGTTTAATCATTTCGCCTGAATTTTTGATTAAAACAATCCGGTTAAAACGACGGAGGCGAGATTCGAACTCGCGCGGGCAGAGCCCATTGGATTAGCGGTCCATCGCCTTAACCACTCGGCCATTCCTTCATCGATTTAAGAGAGTTTAATCACTTAAACTGCATTTGTGTTCAAAACAAAATGGATAAAACGACGGAGGCGAGATTCGAACTCGCGCGGGCAGAGCCCAATGGATTAGCAGTCCATCGCCTTAACCACTCGGCCACCCCGTCCTTGATTAAAACTGGTTTAATAATTTCGCCTGAATTTTTGATTAAAACAATCTGGTTAAAACGATGGAGGCGAGATTCGAACTCGCGCGGGCAGAGCCCAACGGATTAGCAGTCCATCTCCTTAACCACTCGGCCACCCCGTCCTTGATTAAAACTGGTTTAATAATTTCGCCTGAATTTTTGATTAAAACCATCCGGTTAAAACGACGGAAGCGAGATTCGAACTCGCGCGGGCAGAGCCCAACGGATTAGCAGTCCATCGCCTTAACCACTTGGCCAGTCCTTCATCGATTGAAAAGAGTTTAATGACTTTGACTGCATTTGTTTTCAAAACAAAACGGATAAAACGACGGAGGCGAGATTCGAACTATCGCGGGCAGAGCCCAACGGATTAGCGGTCCATCGCCTTAACCACTCGGCCATTCCTTCATCGATTTAAGAGAGTTTAATCACTTTGACTGCATTTGTGTTCAAAACAAAACGGATAAAACGACGGAGGCGAGATTCGAACTCGCGCGGGCAGAGCCCAACGGATTAGCAGTCCATCTCCTTAACCACTCGGCCACCCCGTCCTTGATTAAAACTTGTTTAATCTTTTCGCCTAAATTTTTGATTAAAACAATCCGGTTAAAACGACTGAAGTGAGGTTCGAACTCGCGCGGGCAGAGCCCAATGGATCAGCAGTCCATCGCCTTAACCACTCGGCCACCCCATCCTTGATTAAAACTGGTTTAAAAATTTCGCCTGAATTTTTGATTAAAACAATCCGGTTAAAACGACGGAAGCGAGATTCGAACTCGCGCGGGCAGAGCCCAACGGATTAGCAGTCCATCGCCTTAACCACTTGGCCACCCCGTCCTCGATCAAAACTGGTTAAATCATTTCGACTGAATTTTTGAGTAAAACATCCGGTTAAAACGACGGATTCGAGATTCGAACTCGCGCGGGCAGAGAAATTGGATTAGCGGTCCATCGCTTTAACCACTCGGCCATTCCTTCATCGATTTAAGAGAGTTTAATCACTTTGACTGCATTTGTGTTCAAAACAAAACGGATAAAACGACGGAGGCGAGATTCGAACTCGCGCGGGCAGAGCCCAACGGATTAGCAGTCCATCGCCTTAACCACTCGGCCACCCCGTCCTCGATTAAAACTGGTTTAATCATTTCGCCTGAATTTTTGATTAAAACAATCCGGTTATAACGACGGAAGTGAGGTTCGAACTCGCGCGGGCAAAGCCCAATGGATTAGCGGTCCATCTCCTTAACCACTCGGCCATTCCTTCATCGATTTAAAAGAGTTTAATCACTTTGACTGCATTTGTGTTCAAAACAAAACGGATAAAACGACGGAGGCGAGATTCTAACTCGCGCAGGCAGAGCCCAATGGATTAGCAGTCCATCGCCTTAACCACTCGGCCACCCCGTCCTCGATTTAAACTGGTTAAATCATTTCGACTGAATTTGTGAGTAAAACATCCGGTTAAAACGACGGATTCGAGATTCGAACTCGCGCGGGCAGAGCCCATTGGATTAGCGGTCCATCGCCTTAACCACTCGGCCATTCCTTCATCGATTTAAGAGAGTTTAATCACTTTGACTGCATTTGTGTTCAAAACAAAACGGATAAAACGACGGAGGCGAGATTCTAACTCGCGCGGGCAGAGCCCAATGGATTAGCAGTCCATCGCCTTAACTACTCGGCCACCCCGTCCTTGATTAAAACTGGTTTAATAATTTCGCCTGAATTTCTGATTAAAACAATCCGGTTAAAACGACGGGTTCGAGATTCGGACTCGCGCGGGCAGAGCCCATTGGATTAGCGGTCCATCGCCTTAACCACTCGGCCACCCCGTCCTTGATTAAAACTTGTTTAATCTTTTCGCCTAAATTTTTGATTAAAACAATCCGGTTAAAACGACTGAAGTGAGGTTCGAACTCGCGCGGGCAGAGCCCAATGGATCAGCAGTCCATCGCCTTAACCACTCGGCCACCCCATCCTTGATTAAAGTTGGTTTAAAAATTTCGCCTGAATTTTTGATTAAAACAATCCGGTTAAAACGACGGAAGCGAGATTCGAACTCGCGCGGGCAGAGCCCAACGGATTAGCAGTCCATCGCCTTAACCACTTGGCCACCCCGTCCTCGATCAAAACTGGTTAAATCATTTCGACTGAATTTGTGAGTAAAACATCCGGTTAAAACGACGGATTCGAGATTCGAACTCGCGCGGGCAGAGAAATTGGATTAGCGGTCCATCGCTTTAACCACTCGGCCATTCCTTCATCGATTTAAGAGAGTTTAATCACTTTGACTGCATTTGTGTTCAAAACAAAACGGATAAAACGACGGACTCGAGATTCGAACTCGCGCGGGCAGAGCCCAACGGATTAGCAGTCCATCGCCTTAACCACTCGGCCACCCCGTCCTCGATTAAAACCGGTTTAATCTTTTCGCCTGAATTTTTGATTAAAACAATCCGGTTATAACGACGGAAGTGAGGTTTGAACTCGCGCGGGCAAAGCCCAATGGATTAGCGGTCCATCTCCTTAACCACTCGGCCATTCCTTCATCGATTTAAAAGAGTTTAATCACTTTGACTGCATTTGTGTTCAAAACAAAACGGATAAAACGACGGAGGCGAGATTCTAACTCGCGCAGGCAGAGCCCAATGGATTAGCAGTCCATCGCCTTAACCACTCGGCCACCCCGTCCTCGATTAAAACCGGTTTAATCATTTCGCCTGAATTTTTGATTAAAACAATCCGGTTATAACGACGGAAGTGAGGTTCGAACTCGCGCGGGCAAAGCCCAATGGATTAGCGGTCCATCTCCTTAACCACTCGGCCATTCCTTCATCGATTTAAAAGAGTTTAATCACTTTGACTGCATTTGTGTTCAAAACAAAACGGATAAAACGACGGAGGCGAGATTCTAACTCGCGCAGGCAGAGCCCAATGGATTAGCAGTCCATCGCCTTAACCACTCGGCCACCCCGTCCTCGATTTAAACTGGTTAAATCATTTCGACTGAATTTGTGAGTAAAACATCCGGTTAAAACGACGGATTCGAGATTCGAACTCGCGCGGGCAGAGCCCATTGGATTAGCGGTCCATCGCCTTAACCACTCGGCCATTCCTTCATCGATTTAAAAGAGTTTAATCACTTTGACTGCATTTGTGTTCAAAACAAAACGGATAAAACGACGGAGGCGAGATTCTAACTCGCGCGGGCAGAGCCCAATGGATTAGCAGTCCATCGCCTTAACTACTCGGCCACCCCGTCCTTGATTAAAACTGGTTTAATAATTTCGCCTGAATTTTTGATTAAAACAATCCGGTTAAAACGACGGGTTCGAGATTCGGACTCGCGCGGGCAGAGCCCATTGGATTAGCGGTCCATCGCCTTAACCACTCGGCCATTCCTTCATCGATTTAAGAGAGTTTAATCACTTTGACTGCATTTGTGTTCAAAACAAAACGGATAAAACGACGGAGGCGAGATTCGAACTCGCGCGGGCAGAGCCCAATGGATTAGCGGTCCAACGCCTAAATCACTCGGCCATTCCTTCATCGATTGAAAAGAGTTTAATCACTTTGACTGCATTTGTGTTCAAAACAAAACGGATAAAACGACGGAGGCGAAATTTAAACTCGCGCGGGCAGAGCCTAATGGATTAGCGGTCCAACGCCTCAACCACTCGGCCAGTCCTTCATCGATTGAAAAGAGTTTAATGACTTTGATTGCATTTGTGTTCAAAACAAAACGGATAAAACGACGGAGGCGAGATTCGAACTATCGCGGGCAGAGCCCAACGGATTAGCAGTCCATCGCCTTAACCACTCAGCCACCCCGTCCTCGAATAAAACTGGTAAAATAATTTCGACTGAATTTGTGAGTAAAACATCCGGTTAAAACGACGGATTCGAGATTCGAACTCGCGCGGGCCGAGCCCATTGGATTAGCGGTCCATCGCCTTAACCACTCGGCCATTCCTTCATCGATTTAAGAGAGTTTAATCACTTTGACTGCATTTGTGTTCAAAACCAAACGGAAAAAACGACGGAGGCGAGATTCGAACTCGCTCGGGCAGAGCCCAATGGATTAGCAGTCCATCGCCTTAACCACTCGGCCACCCCGTCCTTGATTAAAACTGGTTTAATAATTTTGCCTGAATTTTTGATTAAAACAATCTGGTTAAAACGACGGAGGCGAGATTCGAACTCGCGCGGGCAGAGCCCAACGGATTAGCAGTCCATCGCCTTAACCACTCGGCCACCCCGTCCTCGATTAAAACCGGTTTAATCATTTCGCCTGAATTTTTGATTAAAACAATCCGGTTAAAACGACGGAAGTGAGGTTCGAACTCGCGCGGGCAAGGCCCAATGGATTAGCGGTCCATCGCCTTAACCACTCGGCCATTCCTTCATCGATTTAAACGAGTTTAATCACTTTGACTGCATTTGTGTTCAAAACAAAACGGATAAAACGACGGAGGCGAGATTCGAACTCGCGCGGGCAGAGCCCAATGGATTAGCAGTCCATCGCCTTAACCACTCGGCCACCCCGTCCTTGATTAAAACTGGTTTAATAATTTCGCCTGAATTTTTGATTAAAACCATCCGGTTAAAACGACGGAAGCGAGATTCGAACTCGCGCGGGCAGAGCCCAACGGATTAGCAGTCCATCGCCTTAACCACTTGGCCAGTCCTTCATCGATTGAAAAGAGTTTAATGACTTTGACTGCATTTGTTTTCAAAACAATCCGGTTTTAACGACGGAAGTGAGGTTCGAACTCGCGCGGGCAAAGCCCAATGGATTAGCAGTCCATCGCCTTAACTACTCGGCCACCCCGTCCTTGATTAAAACTGGTTTAATAATTTCGCCTGAATTTTTGATTAAAACAATCCGGTTAAAACGACGGGTTCGAGATTCGAACTCGCGCGGGCAGAGCCCATTGGATTAGCGGTCCATCGCCTTAACCACTCGGCCATTCCTTCATCGATTTAAGAGAGTTTAATCACTTAAACTGCATTTGTGTTCAAAACAAAACGGATAAAACGACGGAGGCGAGATTCGAACTCGCGCGGGCAGAGCCCAATGGATTAGCAGTCCATCGCCTTAACCACTCGGCCACCCCGTCCTTGATTAAAACTGGTTTAATAATTTCGCCTGAATTTTTGATTAAAACCATCTGGTTAAAACGATGGAGGCGAGATTCGAACTCGCGCGGGCAGAGCCCAACGGATTAGCAGTCCATCTCCTTAACCACTCGGCCACCCCGTCCTTGATTAAAACTTGCTTAATCATTTCGTCTGAATTTTTGATTAAAACAATCCGATTAAAACGACGGAAGTGAGGTTCGAACTCGCGCGGGCAAAGCCCAACGGATTAGCAGTCCATCGCCTTAACCACTCGGCCACCGCGTCCTCGATTAAAACCGGTTTAATCATTTCGCCTGAATTTTTGATTAAAACAATCCGGTTAAAACGACGGAGGCGAGATTCGAACTCGCGCGGGCAGAGCCCAACGGATTAGCAGTCCATCGCCTTAACCACTCGGCCACCCCGTCCTCGATTAAAACCGGTTTAATCATTTCGCCTGAATTTTTGATTAAAACAATCCGGTTAAAACGACGGAAGTGAGGTTCGAACTCGCGCGGGCAAAGCCCAATGGATTAGCGGTCCATCTCCTTAACCACTCGGCCATTCCTTCATCGATTTAAAAGAGTTTAATCACTTTGACTGCATTTGTGTTCAAAACAAAACGGATAAAACGACGGAGGCGAGATTCTAACTCGCGCGGGCAGAGCCCAATGGATTAGCAGTCCATCGCCTTAACCACTCGGCCACCCCGTCCTTGATTAAAACTGGTTTAATAATTTCGCCTGAATTTTTGATTAAAACAATCCGGTTAAAACGACGGGTTCGAGATTCGAACTCGCGCGGGCAGAGCCCATTGGATTAGCGGTCCATCGCCTTAACCACTCGGCCATTCCTTCATCGATTTAAGAGAGTTTAATCACTTAAACCGCATTTGTGTTCAAAACAAAACGGATAAAACGACGGAGGCGAGATTCGGACTCGCGCGGGCAGAGCCCAATGGATTAGCAGTCCATCGCCTTAACCACTCGGCCACCCCGTCCTTGATTAAAACTGGTTTAATAATTTCGCCTGAATTTTTGATTAAAACAATCTGGTTAAAACGATGGAGGCGAGATTCGAACTCGCGCGGGCAGAGCCCAACGGATTAGCAGTCCATCTCCTTAACCACTCGGCCACCCCGTCCTTGATTAAAACTTGCTTAATCATTTCGCCTGAATTTTTGATTAAAACAATCCGGTTAAAACGACGGAAGTGAGGTTCGAACTCGCGCGGGCAAAGCCCAATGGATTAGCGGTCCATCGCCTTGACCACTCGGCCACCCCGTCCTCGATTGAAACTGGTTTAATCATTTCGACTGAATTTGTGAGTAAAACATCCGGTTAAAACGACGGATTCGAGATTCGAACTCGCGCGGGCAGAGCCCATTGGATTAGCGGTCCATCGCCTTAACCACTCGGCCATTCCTTTATCGATTTAAGAGAGTTTAATCACTTAAACTGCATTTGTGTTCAAAACAAAACGGATAAAACGACGGAGGCGAGATTCGAACTCGCGCGGGCAGAGCCCAATGGATTAGCAGTCCATCGCCTTAACCACTCGGCCATCCCGTCCTTGATTAAAACTGGTTTAATAATTTCGCCTGAATTTTTGATTAAAACAATCCGGTTAAAACGACGGGTTCGAGATTCGAACCCGGGCGGGCAGAGCCCATTGGATTAGCGGTCCATCGCCTTAACCACTCGGCCATTCCTTCATCGATTTAAGAGAGTTTAATCACTTAAACTGCATTTGTGTTCAAAACAAAACGGATAAAACGACGGAGGCGAGATTTGAACTCGTGCGGGCAGAGCCCAATGGATTAGCAGTCCATCGCCTTAACCACTCGGCCACCCCGTCCTTGATTAAAACTGGTTTAATAATTTCGCCTGAATTTTTGATTAAAACAATCTGGTTAAAACGATGGAGGCGAGATTCGAACTCGCGCGGGCAGAGCCCAACGGATTAGCAGTCCATCTCCTTAACCACTCGGCCACCCCGTCCTTGATTAAAACTTGCTTAATCATTTCGCCTGAATTTTTGATTAAAACAATCCGATTAAAACGACGGAAGTGAGGTTCGAACTCGCGCGGGCAAAGCCCAATGGATTAGCGGTCCATCGCCTTAACCACTCGGCCACCCCGTCCTCGATTGAAACTGGTTTAATCATTTCGACTGAATTTGTGAGTAAAACATCCGGTTAAAACGACGTATTCGAGATTCGAACTCGCGCGGGCAGAGCCCATTGGATTAGCGGTCCATCGCCTTAACCACTCGGCCATTCCTTCATCGATTTAAGAGAGTTTAATCACTTAAACTGCATTTGTGTTCAAAACAAAACGGATAAAACGACGGAGGCGAGATTCGAACTCGCGCGGGCAGAGCCCAATGGATTAGCAGTCCATCGCCTTAACCACTCGGCCATCCCGTCCTTGATTAAAACTGGTTTAATAATTTCGCCTGAATTTTTGATTAAAACAATCCGGTTAAAACGACGGGTTCGAGATTCGAACTCGCGCGGGCAGAGCCCAATGGATTAGCAGTCCATCGCCTTAACCACTCGGCCACCCCGTCCTTGATTAAAACTGGTTTAATAATTTCGCCTGAATTTTTGATTAAAACCATCTGGTTAAAACGATGGAGGCGAGATTCGAACTCGCGCGGGCAGAGCCCAACGGATTAGCAGTCCATCTCCTTAACCACTCGGCCACCCCGTCCTTGATTAAAACTTGCTTAATCATGTGCGAAATGTGTAAATCATCGACTAATAGGCCAAACAGCACCAATACAGAGGATACAGAGGAACTACCCAGCAGCGACTTAAGACTATTAATTCAACAAGTAAGCGATATTCATTCAAAAATGAAAAAAATTGACGACATCGAAATAAAAGTAAGCAAAATCAAAGACATCGAAACTAAACTGAGCAAGATTACGGACATTGAATCTAAAATAACGGATATTGAATCTAAAGTAAATAAAATCGCAGATATTGAGGTAAAAGTCAATAAAATATCAGACATAGAAGTACAAGTAACAAAAATTAACGACATTGAGAAATCAATCCAATTTTGCTCCGATAAAATTGACGATTTTAGCGATAGCTTAGGGTCTCTATCTAGTGAGATATGTTTGATAAAAAAAGATAATGATGTTCTTAAGCTAAAAAATGCAGATCTAACAATTAAAATTCAAAACCAAGAAATTATGATAAACGAAGTAAAGCAAGAAAACCTAAACCATAACTTAGAAATAACGGGTATTGAGCTTACTAAAAATGAAAAATTGGATGAAATTCTAAAAGCAGTAGCAAAGGCAATTAATGTTAACTATCATCATGATGAAATTATAGAGGCATATCGTGTATCTAGATCTAAAAACCAAGTACCAATAATTCGAGTATTATTTAGCAATAAAAAAATTAGGAGTGACTGGCTTAAACAAGCAAGACTTAAAAAAGATTTGAAGGGCAGTGATATTGACCCGGGGCTACAAAATAACAGAGTCTATATCAATGAACAATTAACATTAATTAACAAAAAACTACTTCTTGAAACTAAATCATTAGCTAAAAATAAAAATTATAAGTATGTTTGGGTAAATGATGGAAAATTATTCCTGAGGAAAGCTGATAACATGCCCTCCATTAGAGTAAAAACTCTCGATGACTTGAAACCTCTTTAAAAAAGTACTAATAACAATAAAAAAACTTCCCCTGGTCAATATGATTGATTTCACTAACGAATCTCAAAATTTTAATTTAAAATCTCTACCAGAAAATCTCCTGAATTCAAATAATTTGAGTAAAAATGGTTTAAATGTTTTTCACCTAAATATTCGCAGTTTGAGGAAGCACTTTGATGAATTTGTTATATATTTAGAAACAATCAAAATTTCATTAGATGTTATTGTACTAACCGAGACGTTTCAAATCAGGGAAAATTCGGAATTTTCAATAAAAGGTTATAGCCATGTTTTTTCAAATGTATTTCAAAATAGGAATGATGGGGTAGTTATCTATATAAAAAATGATTTAACTTACGTCATAAACAATCTAGAAATTTCCGGGGCAACTGTTAAATGTGTTGATGTTAAATTGCCTAATAATATAATTTATAAAGTAATTGGTTGCTACCGTTCACCAAGTAACAATGTCACGGAATTTATTGATGACCTATATACAAAATTATCACGAGATATAAGCGTAGGAAACGTGATCTGGACAGGAGACTTAAATATAGATTTACTGACCCCAGAAGAGCAAACTGTCTCCGATTATCTAACTACCCTATACGAGAAAGGTTTTTTCTCGTGTATTAATAGTCCAACTAGAGAGACGCCTACATCCAAATCATGTATTGACCATATATTTGTAAAACAGAACAAGAACAATGAAGTAATTTCGGTCATACATGAAGTTAAAATTACTGATCACTACGCAGTTTTAATTAATATATCTGGTGCACGCGAAACAAAGAGTCATAATAAACAGAAAGTAATAAACGAAATTGACTATAACAAACTTATCGATGATATACAAAAAGAAACATGGGTCAATGTCCTCTCAGAAAAAGACCCAAATGAAGCGTCGAAATTATTTGTAAAAACATTGCAACAACACATCAATTTAAATTTAAATAAAAGATATATTAGTTATTCGCATAAACAACAAAAACTAAAACCTTGGATAACCTATTCTTTAATTATTTCAATTAGGAAAAGAGACTCATTGGCAAAAAGAACTAAAATAGAACCGTTTAACACTGATTTAAAAAATTATTACCTAAAATACCGAAATAAATTAACGAAAATAATAAGACTAGTAAAAAACGATTATTATAAAAATAAAATTGACAAATGTAAACAAGATCCTAAAGAAATGTGGAAAATTATAAATGAGTCAACAAATAAGTATAAACAACCCAATCAAATTGATAAAATTAACTATAAAAACCACATTTATAGAAGTGATAATCAACCTCTAGAAGTAGCCGACTCCTTTAATGAATATTTCTCCTCGCTTGGAGAAAATTTAGCCAAAGACATAATGTCGAAAACTATAGACACGCCAATAACTCTAGATTCCAGCGACACTAACTCTAAATCGTTATTTTTCTTGCCGATTACTCCAGTTGATATTACAAAAGTTATTGATACCCTTAAAAACTCTAATTCAAAAGGTCACGATGATATAGATATAAAAACTTTAAAAAAACTTAAACAATTCATAGCAATTCCGCTATCGCATATTATAAACACATCCTTAACAAATGGGGTTTTTCCTAATATTCTCAAGAGAGCAATAGTTGTACCGATCTTTAAATCGGGCGATAAGACCGACTTAGGTAATTACCGACCGATATCTCTCCTTAGCAATATTTCAAAAATATACGAAAAAATTATCAAGAACCAACTAACAGAATTCTTAGAGAAATGCAATTATTTTTCTACAAACCAATATGGCTTTAGAAAAGGTCTAAACACTAGTGACGCGATTCTAAAAGTAACGGAGACATTATATAAGACCATAGACCAAAACAAAAAATCTATCGGTATATTCCTCGATTTAAGGAAAGCTTTCGATACGGTCTCCCATCCTATACTCATTCAAAAACTTGAGAAAGCTGGCGTACGTGGGGTACCACTAGACTGGTTTAAAAGTTACTTGAGCGGAAGAGAAACAGTTGTGAAAATAAATAATACGATAAGTAATACTCACGTTGTGAGGTTCGGAATACCACAGGGAACAATCATTGGCCCGGTGCTATTCCTAATTTATATAAACGACTTATGTAACACAAAAATTCATGGCAAATTGATATCTTTTGCCGATGATACCACTTTATTATTTGAAGGTAATACTTGGCTGGAAGTAATAGAGAAAGCACAAAAGGACTTGAACTTAATCCACACGAAATTGAACCAAAACTTGCTAACTCTAAATACTAACAAAACTAAATACATCTGTTTCTCTTCAAGAACGATAGAAAACTTACCAGATGAAATTAAAATCCACGCCAGTAACGATTGCAACAATTGCACCGCAAAATGTCTCATTATAGAAAAAGTTAACCAAATTAAATATCTAGGAATAATAATTGACAGTAACCTAAGATGGAGAGATCATGTAGGTCACGTAACAAAGAAAATACGATCGTGCTTGTATAAATTCTACAATGTCCGTAATTTTCTGGAACTTCCATGGCTAAAGAGGATATATTACGCCCTAATACAGTCCGTTATATCATATGGTATAATAGGCTGGGGAGGGACATACGAGAGTATTTTAGAACCTTTGGAAGTTCTACAACGAAAAATTATACGTATATGCTTGAGGAGAGATTATCGTTACCCGAGTCGACTACTTCATAAGGAGTTTAAAGTATTCTCTGTCAAACATTTATATGGAAAAGAAATACTGTTGTATACATACAAGAGCAAAAATTATATGGAATATACAAATAGTTATACCACTAGATTTATGACAAAGGGTAATTTATTAATTCCCAAAACTAGTAAAACCATAGGTCAAAAACATGCCTCTTATTTAGGTCCGAAATTATTTAACATATTAGATAATGATATAAAGAAGTGCTAAAGTCTAGAAATATACCGTAAAAAAATTATAGCATGGCTCATAGAAGTCAAATACTCCACGCTAACCTCTATTCTCAATAATGTCTAACGAAAGTACTATTTTATTAGCAATTAATTACTTTCTGGTTAATCAAAAGATGTACGAAGTTCCCCAAATTATTCAAGTATAACAATTATAATAATTACATTAATTTAAATATAACTATATACATAACCCTGCCACGCACGAGCTTACACTCATGTGGCAAAGGGTAGATGTACCATTTTTGTATGAAAATTTATGAGTAACATAGACATCAATAAATTAATAATAATAATAATAATAATTTCGTCTGAATTTTTGATTAAAACAATCCGATTAAAACGACGGAAGTGAGGTTCGAACTCGCGCGGGCAAAGCCCAACGGATTAGCAGTCCATCGCCTTAACCACTCGGCCACCCCGTCCTCGATTAAAACCGGTTTAATCATTTCGCCTGAATTTTTGATTAAAACAATCCGGTTAAAACGACGGAGGCGAGATTCGAACTCGCGCGGGCAGAGCCCAACGGATTAGCAGTCCATCGCCTTAACCACTCGGCCACCCCGTCCTCGATTAAAACCGGTTTAATCATTTCGCCTGAATTTTTGATTAAAACAATCCGGTTAAAACGACGGAAGTGAGGTTCGAACTCGCGCGGGCAAAGCCCAATGGATTAGCGGTCCATCTCCTTAACCACTCGGCCATTCCTTCATCGATTTAAAAGAGTTTAATCACTTTGACTGCATTTGTGTTCAAAACAAAACGGATAAAACGACGGAGGCGAGATTCTAACTCGCGCGGGCAGAGCCCAATGGATTAGCAGTCCATCGCCTTAACCACTCGGCCACCCCGTCCTTGATTAATACTGGTTTAATAATTTCGCCTGAATTTTTGATTAAAACAATCCGGTTAAAACGACGGGTTCGAGATTCGAACTCGCGCGGGCAGAGCCCATTGGATTAGCGGTCCATCGCCTTAACCACTCGGCCATTCCTTCATCGATTTAAGAGAGTTTAATCACTTAAACCGCATTTGTGTTCAAAACAAAACGGATAAAACGACGGAGGCGAGATTCGGACTCGCGCGGGCAGAGCCCAATGGATTAGCAGTCCATCGCCTTAACCACTCGGCCACCCCGTCCTTGATTAAAACTGGTTTAATAATTTCGCCTGAATTTTTGATTAAAACAATCTGGTTAAAACGATGGAGGCGAGATTCGAACTCGCGCGGGCAGAGCCCAACGGATTAGCAGTCCATCTCCTTAACCACTCGGCCACCCCGTCCTTGATTAAAACTTGCTTAATCATTTCGCCTGAATTTTTGATTAAAACAATCCGGTTAAAACGACGGAAGTGAGGTTCGAACTCGCGCGGGCAAAGCCCAATGGATTAGCGGTCCATCGCCTTGACCACTCGGCCACCCCGTCCTCGATTGAAACTGGTTTAATCATTTCGACTGAATTTGTGAGTAAAACATCCGGTTAAAACGACGGATTCGAGATTCGAACTCGCGCGGGCAGAGCCCATTGGATTAGCGGTCCATCGCCTTAACCACTCGGCCATTCCTTTATCGATTTAAGAGAGTTTAATCACTTAAACTGCATTTGTGTTCAAAACAAAACGGATAAAACGACGGAGGCGAGATTCGAACTCGCGCGGGCAGAGCCCAATGGATTAGCAGTCCATCGCCTTAACCACTCGGCCATCCCGTCCTTGATTAAAACTGGTTTAATAATTTCGCCTGAATTTTTGATTAAAACAATCCGGTTAAAACGACGGGTTCGAGATTCGAACCCGGGCGGGCAGAGCCCATTGGATTAGCGGTCCATCGCCTTAACCACTCGGCCATTCCTTCATCGATTTAAGAGAGTTTAATCACTTAAACTGCATTTGTGTTCAAAACAAAACGGATAAAACGACGGAGGCGAGATTTGAACTCGTGCGGGCAGAGCCCAATGGATTAGCAGTCCATCGCCTTAACCACTCGGCCACCCCGTCCTTGATTAAAACTGGTTTAATAATTTCGCCTGAATTTTTGATTAAAACAATCTGGTTAAAACGATGGAGGCGAGATTCGAACTCGCGCGGGCAGAGCCCAACGGATTAGCAGTCCATCTCCTTAACCACTCGGCCACCCCGTCCTTGATTAAAACTTGCTTAATCATTTCGCCTGAATTTTTGATTAAAACAATCCGATTAAAACGACGGAAGTGAGGTTCGAACTCGCGCGGGCAAAGCCCAATGGATTAGCGGTCCATCGCCTTAACCACTCGGCCACCCCGTCCTCGATTGAAACTGGTTTAATCATTTCGACTGAATTTGTGAGTAAAACATCCGGTTAAAACGACGTATTCGAGATTCGAACTCGCGCGGGCAGAGCCCATTGGATTAGCGGTCCATCGCCTTAACCACTCGGCCATTCCTTCATCGATTTAAGAGAGTTTAATCACTTAAACTGCATTTGTGTTCAAAACAAAACGGATAAAACGACGGAGGCGAGATTCGAACTCGCGCGGGCAGAGCCCAATGGATTAGCAGTCCATCGCCTTAACCACTCGGCCATCCCGTCCTTGATTAAAACTGGTTTAATAATTTCGCCTGAATTTTTGATTAAAACAATCCGGTTAAAACGACGGGTTCGAGATTCGAACTCGCGCGGGCAGAGCCCATTGGATTAGCGGTCCATCGCCTTAACCACTCGGCCATTCCTTCATCGATTTAAGAGAGTTTAATCACTTAAACTGCATTTGTGTTCAAAACAAAACGGATAAAACGACGGAGGCGAGATTCGAACTCGCGCGGGCAGAGCCCAACGGATTAGCAGTCCATCTCCTTAACCACTCGGCCACCCCGTCCTTGATTAAAACTTGCTTAATCATTTCCCCTGAATTTTTGATTAAAACAATCCGAATAAAACGACGGAAGTGAGGTTCGAACTCGCGCGGGCAAAGCCCAATGGATTAGCGGTCCATCGCCTTAACCACTCGGCCACCCCGTCCTCGATTGAAACTGGTTTAATCATTTCGACTGAATTTGTGAGTAAAACATCCGGTTAAAACGACGTATTCGAGATTCGAACTCGCGCGGGCAGAGCCCATTGGATTAGCGGTCCATCGCCTTAACCACTCGGCCATTCCTTCATCGATTTAAGAGAGTTTAATCACTTAAAATAAATTTGTGTTCAAAACTAAACGGATAAAACGACGGAGGCGAGATTCGAACTCGCGCGGGCAGAGCCCAACGGATCAGCAGTCCATCGCCTTAACCACTCGGCCACCCCGTCCTCGATTAAAACCGGTTTAATCATTTCGCCTGAATTTTTGATTAAAACAATCCGGTTAAAACGACGGAAGTGAGGTTCGAACTCGCACGGGCAAATCCCAATGGATTAGCGGTCCATCTCCTTAACCACTCGGCCATTCCTTCATCGATTTAAAAGAGTTTAATCACTTTGACTGCATTTGTGTTCAAAACAAAACGGATAAAACGACGGATTCGAGATTCAAACTCGCGCGGGCAGAGCCCATTGGATTAGCGGTCCATCGCCTTAACCACTCGGCCATTCCTTCATCGATTTAAGAGAGTTTAATCACTTAAACTGCATTTGTGTTCAAAACAAAACGGATAAAACGACGGAGGCGAGATTCGAACTCGCGCCGGCAGAGCCCAATGGATTAGCAGTCCATCGCCCTAACCACTCGGCCACCCCGTCCTTGATTAAAACTGGTTTAATAATTTCGCCTGAATTTTTGATTAAAACAATCCGGTTAAAACGACGGAAGCGAGATTCTAACTCGCGCGGGCAGAGCCCAACGGATTAGCAGTCCATCGCCTTAACCACTCGGCCATTCCTTCATCGATTTAAGAGAGTTTAATCACTTTGACTGCATTTGTGTTCAAAACAAAACGGATAAAACGACGGAGGCGAGATTCGAACTCGCGCGGGCAGAGCCCAATGGATTAGCGGTCCAACGCCTCAATCACTCGGCCATTCCTTCATCGATTGAAAAGAGTTTAATCATTTTGACTGCATTTGTGTTCAAAACAAAACGGATAAAACGACGGAGGCGAGATTCGAACTATCGCGGGCAGAGCCCAACGGATTAGCAGTCCATCGCCTTAACCACTCAGCCACCCCGTCCTCGAATAAAACTGGTAAAATAATTTCGACTGAATTTGTGAGTAAAACATCCGGTTAAATCGACGGATTCGAGATTCGAACTCGCGCGGGCCGAGCCCATTGGATTAGCGGTCCATCGCCTTAACCACTCGGCCATTCCTTCATCGATTTAAGAGAGTTTAATCACTTTGACTGCATTTGTGTTCAAAACCAAACGGAAAAAACGACGGAGGCGAGATTCGAACTCGCTCGGGCAGAGCCCAATGGATTAGCAGTCCATCGCCTTAACCACTCGGCCACCCCGTCCTTGATTAAAACTGGTTTAATAATTTTGCCTGAATTTTTGATTAAAACAATCTGGTTAAAACGACGGAGGCGAGATTCGAACTCGCGCGGGCAGAGCCCAACGGATTAGCGGTCCATCGCCTTAACCACTCGGCCATTCCTGCATCGATTTAAGAGAGTTTAATCACTTTGACTGCATTTGTGTTCAAAACCAAACGGAAAAAACGACGGAGGCGAGATTCGAACTCGCTCGGGCAGAGCCCAATGGATTAGCAGTCCATCGCCTTAACCACTCGGCCACCCCGTCCTCGATTAAAACCGGTTTAATCATTTCGCCTGAATTTTTGATTAAAACAATCCGGTTAAAACGACGGAAGTGAGGTTCGAACTCGCGCGGGCAAAGCCCAATGTATTAGCGGTCCATCTCCTTAACCACTCGGCCATTCCTTTATCGATTTAAAAGAGTTTAATCACTTTGACTGCATTTGTGTTCAAAACAAAACGGAAAAAACGACGGAGGCGAGATACGAACTCGCGCGGGCAGAGCCCAATGGCTTTGCAGACCATCGCCTTAACCACTCGGCCACCCCGTCCTTGATTAAAACTTGTTTAATCTTTTCGCCTGAATTTTTGATTAAAACAATCCGGTTAAAACGACGTATTCGAGATTCGAACTCGCGCGGGCAGAGCCCATTGGATTAGCGGTTCATCGCCTTAACCACTCGACCATTCCTTCGTCGATTTAAGAGAGTTTAATCACTTTGACTGCATTTGTGTTCAAAACAAAACGGATTAAACGACGGAGGCGAGATTCGAACTCGCGCGGGCAGAGCCCAACGGATTAGCAGTCCATCGCCTTAACCACTCGGCCACCCCGTCCTTGATTAAATCTGGTTTAATAATTTCGCCTGAATTTTTGATTAAAACAATCTGGTTAAAACGACGGAGGCGAGATTCGAACTCGCGCGGGCAGAGCCCAACGGATTAGCAGTCCATCGCCTTAACCACTCAGCCACCCCGTCCTCGATTTAAACTGGTTTAATCATTTCGTCTGAATTTTTGATTAAAACAATCCGGTTAAAACGACGGAAGTGAGGTTCGAACTCGCGCGGGCAAAGCCCAATGGATTAGCGGTCCATCGCCTTAACCACTCGGCCTTTCCTTCATCGATTTTAAAAGAGTTTAATCACTTTGACTGCATTTGTGTTCAAAACAAAACGGATAAAACGACGGAGGCGAGATTCGAACTCGCGAGGGCAGAGCCCAATGGATTAGCAGTCCATCGCCTTAACCACTCGGCCACCCCGTCCTTGATTAAATCTGGTTTAATAATTTCGCCTGAATTTTTGATTAAAACAATCCGGTTAAAACAACGGAACCGAGATTCGAACTCGCGCGGGCAGAGCCCAACGGATTAGCAGTCCATCGCCTTAACCACTCGGCCACCCCGTCCTCGACTAAAACTGGTTTAATCATTTCGTCTGAATTTGGGAGTAAAACATCCGGTTAAAACGACGGATTCGAGATTCGAACTCGCGCGGGCAGAGCCCATTGGATTAGCGGTTCATCGCCTTAACCACTCGACCATTCCTTCATCGATAAAAGAGAGTTTAATCACTTTGACTGCATTTGTGTTCAAAACAAAACGGATTAAACGACGGAGGCGAGATTCGAACTCCCGCGGGCAGAGCCCAATGGATTAGCAGTCCATCGCCTTAACCACTCGGCCACCCCGTCCTCGATTAGAACTGGTTTAATCATTTCGTCTGAATTTTTGATTAAAACAATCCGGTTAAAACGACGGAAGTGAGGTTCGAACTCGCGCGGGCAGAGCCCAACGGATTAGCAGTCCATCGCCTTAACCACTCGGCCACCCCGTCCTTGATTAATTCTGGTTTAATAATTTCGCCTGAATTTTTGATTAAAACAATCCGGTTAAAACGACGGGGGCGAGATTCGAACTCGCGCGGGCAGAGCCCAATGGATTAGCAGTCCATCGCCTTAACCACTCGGCCACCCCGTCCTCGATTAAAACTGGTTTAATCATTTCGTCTGAATTTGGGAGTAAAACATCCGGTTAAAACGACGGATTCGAGATTCGAACTCGCGCGGGCAGAGCCCATTGGATTAGCGGTTCATCGCCTTAACCACTCGACCATTCCTTCATCGATTTAAGAGAGTTTAATCACTTTGACTGCATTTGCGTTCAAAACAAAACGGATTAAACGACGGAGGCGAGATTCGAACTCGCGCGGGCAGAGCCCAATGGATTAGCAGTCCATCGCCTTAACCACTCGGCCACCCCGTCCTTGATTAAATCTGGTTTAATAATTTCGCCTGAATTTTTGATTAAAACAATCTGGTTAAAACGACGGGGGCGAGATTCGAACTCGCGCGGGCAGAGCCCAACGGATTAGCAGTCCATCGCCTTAACCACTCGGCCACCCCGTCCTCGATTAAAACTGGTTTAATCATTTCGTCTGAATTTGGGAGTAAAACATCCGGTTAAAACGACGGATTCGAGATTCGAACTCGCGCGGGCAGAGCCCATTGGATTAGCGGTTCATCGCCTTAACCACTCGACCATTCCTTCATCGATTTAAGAGAGTTTAATCACTTTGTCTGCATTTGTGTTCAAAACAAAACGGATTAAACGACGGAGGCGAGATTCGAACTCCCGCGGGCAGAGCCCAATGGATTAGCAGTCCATCGCCTTAACCACTCAACCACCCCGTCCTTGATTAAATCTGGTTTAATAATTTCGCCTGAATTTTTGATTAAAACAATCTGGTTAAAACGACGGGGGCGAGATTCGAACTCGCGCGGGCAGAGCCCAACGGATTAGCAGTCCATCGCCTTAACCACTCGGCCACCCCGTCCTCGATTAAAACTGGTTTAATCATTTCGTCTGAATTTTTGATTAAAACAATCCGGTTAAAACGACGGAAGTGAGGTTCGAACTCGCGCGGGCAAAGCCCAATGGATTAGCGGTCCATCGCCTTAACCACTCGGCCTTTCCTTCATCGATTTAAAAGAGTTTAATCACTTTGACTGCATTTGTGTTCAAAACAAAACGGATTAAACGACGGAGGCGAGATTCGATCTCGCGCGAGCAGAGCCCAATGTTTTAGCAGTCCATCGCCTTAACCACTCGGCCACCCCGTCCTTGATTAAATCTGGTTTAATAATTTCGCCTGAATTTTTGATTAAAACAATCCGGTTAAAACGACGGAAGCGAGATTCGAACTCGCGCGGGCAGAGCCCAATGGATTAGCAGTCCATCGCCTTAACCACTCGGCCACCCCGTCCTTGATTAAATCTGGTTTAATAATTTCGCCTGAATTTTTGATTAAAACAATCCGGTTAAAACGACGGAAGCGAGATTCGAACTCGCGCGGGCAGAGCCCAACGGATTAGCAGTCCATAGCCTTAACCACTCGGCCACCCCGTCCTCGATTAAAACTGGTTTAATCATTTCGTCTGAATTTGGGAGTAAAACATCCGGTTAAAACGACGGATTCGAGATTCGAACTCGCGCGGGCAGAGCCCATTGGATTAGCGGTTCATCGCCTTAACCACTCGACCATTCCTTCATCGATTTAAGAGAGTTTAATCACTTTGACTGCATTTGTGTTCAAAACAAAACGGATTAAACGACGGAGGCGAGATTCGAACTCGCGCGGGCAGAGCCCAATGGATTAGCAGTCCATCGCCTTAACCACTCGGCCACCCCGTCCTTGATTAATTCTGGTTTAATAATTTCGCCTGAATTTTTGATTAAAACAATCTGGTTAAAACGACGGGGGCGAGATTCGAACTCGCGCGGGCAGAGCACAACGGATTAGCAGTCCATCGCCTTAACCACTCGGCCACCCCGTCCTCGATTAAAACTGGTTTAATCATTTCGTCTGAATTTGGGAGTAAAACATCCGGTTAAAACGACGGATTCGAGATTCGAACTCGCGCGGGCAGAGCCCATTGGATTAGCGGTTCATCGCCTTAACCACTCGACCATTCCTTCATCGATTTAAGAGAGTTTAATCACTTTGACTGCATTTGTGTTCAAAACAAAACGGATTAAACGACGGAGGCGAGATTCGAACTCCCGCGGGCAGAGCCCAATGGATTAGCAGTCCATCGCCTTAACCACTCGGCCACCCCGTCCTCGATTAAAACTGGTTTAATCATTTCGTCTGAATTTTTGATTAAAACAATCCGGTTAAAACGACGGAAGTGAGGTTCGAACTCGCGCGGGCAGAGCCCAACGGATTAGCAGTCCATCGCCTTAACCACTCGGCCACCCCGTCCTTGATTAATTCTGGTTTAATAATTTCGCCTGAATTTTTGATTAAAACAATCCGGTTAAAACGACGGGGGCGAGATTCGAACTCGCGCGGGCAGAGCCCAACAGATTAGCAGTCCATCGCCTTAACCACTCGGCCACCCCGTCCTCGATTAAAACTGGTTTAATCATTTCGTCTGAATTTGGGAGTAAAACATCCGGTTAAAACGACGGATTCGAGATTCGAACTCGCGCGGGCAGAGCCCATTGGATTAGCGGTTCATCGCCTTAACCACTCGACCATTCCTTCATCGATTTAAGAGAGTTTAATCACTTTGACTGCATTTGCGTTCAAAACAAAACGGATTAAACGACGGAGGCGAGATTCGAACTCGCGCGGGCAGAGCCCAATGGATTAGCAGTCCATCGCCTTAACCACTCGGCCACCCCGTCCTTGATTAAATCTGGTTTAATAATTTCGCCTGAATTTTTGATTAAAACAATCTGGTTAAAACGACGGGGGCGAGATTCGAACTCGCGCGGGCAGAGCCCAACGGATTAGCAGTCCATCGCCTTAACCACTCGGCCACCCCGTCCTCGATTAAAACTGGTTTAATCATTTCGTCTGAATTTGGGAGTAAAACATCCGGTTAAAACGACGGATTCGAGATTCGAACTCGCGCGGGCAGAGCCCATTGGATTAGCGGTTCATCGCCTTAACCACTCGACCATTCCTTCATCGATTTAAGAGAGTTTAATCACTTTGTCTGCATTTGTGTTCAAAACAAAACGGATTAAACGACGGAGGCGAGATTCGAACTCCCGCGGGCAGAGCCCAATGGATTAGCAGTCCATCGCCTTAACCACTCAACCACCCCGTCCTTGATTAAATCTGGTTTAATAATTTCGCCTGAATTTTTGATTAAAACAATCTGGTTAAAACGACGGGGGCGAGATTCGAACTCGCGCGGGCAGAGCCCAACGGATTAGCAGTCCATCGCCTTAACCACTCGGCCACCCCGTCCTCGATTAAAACTGGTTTAATCATTTCGTCTGAATTTTTGATTAAAACAATCCGGTTAAAACGACGGAAGTGAGGTTCGAACTCGCGCGGGCAAAGCAAAATGGATTAGCGGTCCATCGCCTTAACCACTCGGCCTTTCCTTCATCGATTTAAAAGAGTTTAATCACTTTGACTGCATTTGTGTTCAAAACAAAACGGATTAAACGACGGAGGCGAGATTCGATCTCGCGCGGGCAGAGCCCAATGGATTAGCAGTCCATCGCCTTAACCACTCGGCCACCCCGTCCTTGATTAAATCTGGTTTAATAATTTCGCCTGAATTTTTGATTAAAACAATCCGGTTAAAACGACGGAAGCGAGATTCGAACTCGCGCGGGCAGAGCCCAATGGATTAGCAGTCCATCGCCTTAACCACTCGGCCACCCCGTCCTTGATTAAATCTGGTTTAATAATTTCGCCTGAATTTTTGATTAAAACAATCCGGTTAAAACGACGGAAGCGAGATTCGAACTCGCGCGGGCAAAGCCCAATGGATTAGCGGTCCATCGCCTTAACCACTCGGCCTTTCCTTCATCGATTTAAAAGAGTTTAATCACTTTGACTGCATTTGTGTTCAAAACAAAACGGATTAAACGACGGAGGCGAGATTCGATCTCGCGCGGGCAGAGCCCAATGGATTAGCAGTCCATCGCCTTAACCACTCAACCACCCCGTCCTTGATTAAATCTGGTTTAATAATTTCGCCTGAATTTTTGATTAAAACAATCTGGTTAAAACGACGGGGGCGAGATTCGAACTCGCGCGGGCAGAGCCCAACGGATTAGCAGTCCATCGCCTTAACCACTCGGCCACCCCGTCCTCGATTAAAACTGGTTTAATCATTTCGTCTGAATTTTTGATTAAAACAATCCGGTTAAAACGACGGAAGTGAGGTTCGAACTCGCGCGGGCAAAGCCCAATGGATTAGCGGTCCATCGCCTTAACCACTCGGCCTTTCCTTCATCGATTTAAAAGAGTTTAATCACTTTGACTGCATTTGTGTTCAAAACAAAACGGATTAAACGACGGAGGCGAGATTCGATCTCGCGCGGGCAGAGCCCAATGGATTAGCAGTCCATCGCCTTAACCACTCGGCCACCCCGTCCTTGATTAAATCTGGTTTAATAATTTCGCCTGAATTTTTGATTAAAACAATCCGGTTAAAACGACGGAAGCGAGATTCGAACTCGCGCGGGCAGAGCCCAATGGATTAGCAGTCCATCGCCTTAACCACTCGGCCACCCCGTCCTTGATTAAATCTGGTTTAATAATTTCGCCTGAATTTTTGATTAAAACAATCCGGTTAAAACGACGGAAGCGAGATTCGAACTCGCGCGGGCAGAGCCCAACGGATTAGCAGTCCATCGCCTTGACCACTCGGCCACCCCGTCCTCGATTAAAACTGGTTTAATCATTTCGTCTGAATTTGGGAGTAAAACATCCGGTTAAAACGACGGATTCGAGATTCGAACTCGCGCGGGCAGAGCCCATTGGATTAGCGGTTCATCGCCTTAACCACTCGACCATTCCTTCATCGATTTAAGAGAGTTTAATCACTTTGCCTGCATTTGTGTTCAAAACAAAACGGATTAAACGACGGAGGCGAGATTCGATCTCGCGCGGGCAGAGCCCAATGGATTAGCAGTCCATCGCCTTAACCACTCGGCCACCCCGTCCTTGATTAAATCTGGTTTAATAATTTCGCCTGAATTTTTGATAAAAACAATCCGGTTAAAACGACGGAAGCGAGATTCGAACTCGCGCGGGCAGAGCCCAATGGATTAGCAGTCCATCGCCTTAACCACTCGGCCACCCCGTCCTTGATTAAATCTGGTTTAATAATTTCGCCTGAATTTTTGATTAAAACAATCCGGTTAAAACGACGGAAGCGAGATTCGAACTCGCGCGGGCAGAGCCCAACGGATTAGCAGTCCATCGCCTTAACCACTCGGCCACCCCGTCCTCGATTAAAACTGGTTTAATCATTTCGTCTGAATTTGGGAGTAAAACATCCGGTTAAAACGACGGATTCGAGATTCGAACTCGCGCGGGCAGAGCCCATTGGATTAGCGGTTCATCGCCTTAACCACTCGACCATTCCTTCATCGATTTAAGAGAGTTTAATCACTTTGACTGCATTTGTGTTCAAAACAAAACGGATTAAACGACGGAGGCGAGATTCGATCTCGCGCGGGCAGAGCCCAATGGATTAGCAGTCCATCGCCTTAACCACTCGGCCACCCCGTCCTTGATTAAATCTGGTTTAATAATTTCGCCTGAATTTTTGATTAAAAATATCCGGTTAAAACGACGGAAGCGAGATTCGAACTCGCGCGGGCAGAGCCCAATGGATTAGCAGTCCATCGCCTTAACCACTCGGCCACCCCGTCCTTGATTAAATCTGGTTTAATAATTTCGCCTGAATTTTTGATTAAAACAATCCGGTTAAAACGACGGAAGCGAGATTCGAACTCGCGCGGGCAGAGCCCAACGGATTAGCAGTCCATCGCCTTAACCACTCGGCCACCCCGTCCTCGATTAAAACTGGTTTAATCATTTCGTCTGAATTTGGGAGTAAAACATCCGGTTAAAACGACGGATTCGAGATTCGAACTCGCGCGGGCAGAGCCCATTGGATTAGCGGTTCATCGCCTTAACCACTCGACCATTCCTTCATCGATTTAAGAGAGTTTAATCACTTTGACTGCATTTGTGTTCAAAACAAAACGGATTAAACGACTGAGGCGAGATTCGAACTCGCGCGGGCAGAGACCAATGGATTAGCAGTCCATCGCCTTAACCACTCGGCCACCCCGTCCTTGATTAATTCTGGTTTAATAATTTCGCCTGAATTTTTGATTAAAACAATCTGGTTAAAACGACGGGGGCGAGATTCGAACTCGCGCGGGCAGAGCCCAACGGATTAGCAGTCCATCGCCTTAACCACTCGGCTACCCCGTCCTCGATTAAAACTGGTTTAATCATTTCGTCTGATTTTTTGATTAAAACAATCCGGTTAAAACGACGGATTCGAGATTCGAACTCGCGCGGGCAGAGCCCATTGGATTAGCGGTTCATCGCCTTAACCACTCGACCATTCCTTCATCGATTTAAGAGAGTTTAATCACTTTGTCTGCATTTGTGTTCAAAACAAAACGGATTAAACGACGGAGGCGAGATTCGAACTCCCGCGGGCAGAGCCCAATGGATTAGCAGTCCATCGCCTTAACCACTCAACCACCCCGTCCTTGATTAAATCTGGTTTAATAATTTCGCCTGAATTTTTGATTAAAACAATCTGGTTAAAACGACGGGGGCGAGATTCGAACTCGCGCGGGCAGAGCCCAACGGATTAGCAGTCCATCGCCTTAACCACTCGGCCACCCCGTCCTCGATTAAAACTGGTTTAATCATTTCGTCTGAATTTTTGATTAAAACAATCCGGTTAAAACGACGGATTCGAGATTCGAACTCGCGCGGGCAGAGCCCATTGGATTAGCGGTTCATCGCCTTAACCACTCGACCATTCCTTCATCGATTTAAGAGAGTTTAATCACTTTGTCTGCATTTGTGTTCAAAACAAAACGGATTAAACGACGGAGGCGAGATTCGAACTCCCGCGGGCAGAGCCCAATGGATTAGCAGTCCATCGCCTTAACCACTCAACCACCCCGTCCTTGATTAAATCTGGTTTAATAATTTCGCCTGAATTTTTGATTAAAACAATCTGGTTAAAACGACGGGGGCGAGATTCGAACTCGCGCGGGCAGAGCCCAACGGATTAGCAGTCCATCGCCTTAACCACTCGGCCACCCCGTCCTCGATTAAAACTGGTTTAATCATTTCGTCTGAATTTTTGATTAAAACAATCCGGTTAAAACGACGGAAGTGAGGTTCGAACTCGCGCGGGCAAAGCCCAATGGATTAGCGGTCCATCGCCTTAACCACTCGGCCTTTCCTTCATCGATTTAAAAGAGTTTAATCACTTTGACTGCATTTGTGTTCAAAACAAAACGGATTAAACGACGGAGGCGAGATTCGATCTCGCGCGGGCAGAGCCCAATGGATTAGCAGTCCATCGCCTTAACCACTCGGCCACCCCGTCCTTGATTAAATCTGGTTTAATAATTTCGCCTGAATTTTTGATTAAAACAATCCGGTTAAAACGACGGAAGCGAGATTCGAACTCGCGCGGGCAGAGCCCAATGGATTAGCAGTCCATCGCCTTAACCACTCGGCCACCCCGTCCTTGATTAAATCTGGTTTAATAATTTCGCCTGAATTTTTGATTAAAACAATCCGGTTAAAACGACGGAAGCGAGATTCGAACTCGCGCGGGCAGAGCCCAACGGATTAGCAGTCCATCGCCTTAACCACTCGGCCACCCCGTCCTCGATTAAAACTGGTTTAATCATTTCGTCTGAATTTGGGAGTAAAACATCCGGTTAAAACGACGGATTCGAGATTCGAACTCGCGCGGGCAGAGCCCATTGGATTAGCGGTTCATCGCCTTAACCACTCGACCATTCCTTCATCGATTTAAGAGAGTTTAATCACTTTGACTGCATTTGTGTTCAAAACAAAACGGATTAAACGACGGAGGCGAGATTCGAACTCGCGCGGGCAGAGCCCAATGGATTAGCAGTCCATCGCCTTAACCACTCGGCCACCCCGTCCTTGATTAATTCTGGTTTAATAATTTCGCCTGAATTTTTGATTAAAACAATCTGGTTAAAACGACGGGGGCGAGATTCGAACTCGCGCGGGCAGAGCCCAACGGATTAGCAGTCCATCGCCTTAACCACTCGGCCACCCCGTCCTCGATTAAAACTGGTTTAATCATTTCGTCTGAATTTGGGAGTAAAACATCCGGTTAAAACGACGGATTCGAGATTCGAACTCGCGCGGGCAGAGCCCATTGGATTAGCGGTTCATCGCCTTAACCACTCGACCATTCCTTCATCGATTTAAGAGAGTTTAATCACTTTGACTGCATTTGTGTTCAAAACAAAACGGATTAAACGACGGAGGCGAGATTCGAACTCCCGCGGGCAGAGCCCAATGGATTAGCAGTCCATCGCCTTAACCACTCGGCCACCCCGTCCTTGATTAAATCTGGTTTAATAATTACGCCTGAATTTTTGATTAAAACAATCTGGTTAAAACGACGGGGGCGAGATTCGAACTCGCGCGGGCAGAGCCCAACGGATTAGCAGTCCATCGCCTTAACCACTCGCCCACCCCGTCCTCGATTAAAACTGGTTTAATCATTTCGTCTGAATTTTTGATTAAAACAATCCGGTTAAAACGACGGAAGTGAGGTTCGAACTCGCGCGGGCAAAGCCCAATGGATTAGCGGTCCATCGCCTTAACCACTCGGCCTTTCCTTCATCGATTTAAAAGAGTTTAATCACTTTGACTGCATTTGTGTTCAAAACAAAACGGATTAAACGAGGGAGGCGAGATTCGAACTCGCGCGGGCAGAGCCCAATGGATTAGCAGTCCATCGCCTTAACCACTCGGCCACCCCGTCCTTGATTAAATCTGGTTTAATAATTTCGCCTGAATTTTTGATTAAAACAATCTGGTTAAAACGACGGGGGCGAGATTCGAACTCGCGCGGGCAGAGCCCAACGGATTAGCAGTCCATCGCCTTAACCACTCGGCCACCCCGTCCTCGATTAAAACTGGTTTAATCATTTCGTCTGAATTTTTGATTAAAACAATCCGGTTAAAACGACGGAAGTGAGGTTCGAACTCGCGCGGGCAAAGCCCAATGGATTAGCGGTCCGTCGCCTTAACCACTCGGCCTTTCCTTCATCGATTTAAAGGAGTTAAATCACTTTGACTGCATTTGTGTTCAAAACAAAACCGATTAAACGACGGAGGCGAGATTCGAACTCGCGCGGGCAGAGCCCAATGGATTAGCAGTCCATCGCCTTAACCACTCGGCCACCCCGTCCTTGATTAAATCTGGTTTAATAATTTCGCCTGAATTTTTGATTAAAACAATCCGGTTAAAACGACGGAAGCGAGATTCGAACTCGCGCGGGCAGAGCCCAATGGATTAGCAGTCCATCGCCTTAACCACTCGGCCACCCCGTCCTTGATTAAATCTGGTTTAATAATTTCGCCTGAATTTTTGATTAAAAATATCCGGTTAAAACGACGGAAGCGAGATTCGAACTCGCGCGGGCAGAGCCCAATGGATTAGCAGTCCATCGCCTTAACCACTCGGCCACCCCGTCCTTGATTAAATCTGGTTTAATAATTTCGCCTGAATTTTTGATTAAAACAATCCGGTTAAAACGACGGAAGCGAGATTCGAACTCGCGCGGGCAGAGCCCAACGGATTAGCAGTCCATCGCCTTAACCACTCGGCCACCCCGTCCTCGATTAAAACTGGTTTAATCATTTCGTCTGAATTTGGGAGTAAAACATCCGGTTAAAACGACGGATTCGAGATTCGAACTCGCGCGGGCAGAGCCCATTGGATTAGCGGTTCATCGCCTTAACCACTCGACCATTCCTTCATCGATTTAAGAGAGTTTAATCACTTTGACTGCATTTGTGTTCAAAACAAAACGGATTAAACGACTGAGGCGAGATTCGAACTCGCGCGGGCAGAGCCCAATGGATTAGCAGTCCATCGCCTTAACCACTCGGCCACCCCGTCCTTGATTAATTCTGGTTTAATAATTTCGCCTGAATTTTTGATTAAAACAATCTGGTTAAAACGACGGGGGCGAGATTCGAACTCGCGCGGGCAGAGCCCAACGGATTAGCAGTCCATCGCCTTAACCACTCGGCTACCCCGTCCTCGATTAAAACTGGTTTAATCATTTCGTCTGATTTTTTGATTAAAACAATCCGGTTAAAACGACGGATTCGAGATTCGAACTCGCGCGGGCAGAGCCCATTGGATTAGCGGTTCATCGCCTTAACCACTCGACCATTCCTTCATCGATTTAAGAGAGTTTAATCACTTTGTCTGCATTTGTGTTCAAAACAAAACGGATTAAACGACGGAGGCGAGATTCGAACTCCCGCGGGCAGAGCCCAATGGATTAGCAGTCCATCGCCTTAACCACTCAACCACCCCGTCCTTGATTAAATCTGGTTTAATAATTTCGCCTGAATTTTTGATTAAAACAATCTGGTTAAAACGACGGGGGCGAGATTCGAACTCGCGCGGGCAGAGCCCAACGGATTAGCAGTCCATCGCCTTAACCACTCGGCCACCCCGTCCTCGATTAAAACTGGTTTAATCATTTCGTCTGAATTTTTGATTAAAACAATCCGGTTAAAACGACGGATTCGAGATTCGAACTCGCGCGGGCAGAGCCCATTGGATTAGCGGTTCATCGCCTTAACCACTCGACCATTCCTTCATCGATTTAAGAGAGTTTAATCACTTTGTCTGCATTTGTGTTCAAAACAAAACGGATTAAACGACGGAGGCGAGATTCGAACTCCCGCGGGCAGAGCCCAATGGATTAGCAGTCCATCGCCTTAACCACTCAACCACCCCGTCCTTGATTAAATCTGGTTTAATAATTTCGCCTGAATTTTTGATTAAAACAATCTGGTTAAAACGACGGGGGCGAGATTCGAACTCGCGCGGGCAGAGCCCAACGGATTAGCAGTCCATCGCCTTAACCACTCGGCCACCCCGTCCTCGATTAAAACTGGTTTAATCATTTCGTCTGAATTTTTGATTAAAACAATCCGGTTAAAACGACGGAAGTGAGGTTCGAACTCGCGCGGGCAAAGCCCAATGGATTAGCGGTCCATCGCCTTAACCACTCGGCCTTTCCTTCATCGATTTAAAAGAGTTTAATCACTTTGACTGCATTTGTGTTCAAAACAAAACGGATTAAACGACGGAGGCGAGATTCGATCTCGCGCGGGCAGAGCCCAATGGATTAGCAGTCCATCGCCTTAACCACTCGGCCACCCCGTCCTTGATTAAATCTGGTTTAATAATTTCGCCTGAATTTTTGATTAAAACAATCCGGTTAAAACGACGGAAGCGAGATTCGAACTCGCGCGGGCAGAGCCCAATGGATTAGCAGTCCATCGCCTTAACCACTCGGCCACCCCGTCCTTGATTAAATCTGGTTTAATAATTTCGCCTGAATTTTTGATTAAAACAATCCGGTTAAAACGACGGAAGCGAGATTCGAACTCGCGCGGGCAGAGCCCAACGGATTAGCAGTCCATCGCCTTAACCACTCGGCCACCCCGTCCTCGATTAAAACTGGTTTAATCATTTCGTCTGAATTTGGGAGTAAAACATCCGGTTAAAACGACGGATTCGAGATTCGAACTCGCGCGGGCAGAGCCCATTGGATTAGCGGTTCATCGCCTTAACCACTCGACCATTCCTTCATCGATTTAAGAGAGTTTAATCACTTTGACTGCATTTGTGTTCAAAACAAAACGGATTAAACGACGGAGGCGAGATTCGAACTCGCGCGGGCAGAGCCCAATGGATTAGCAGTCCATCGCCTTAACCACTCGGCCACCCCGTCCTTGATTAATTCTGGTTTAATAATTTCGCCTGAATTTTTGATTAAAACAATCTGGTTAAAACGACGGGGGCGAGATTCGAACTCGCGCGGGCAGAGCCCAACGGATTAGCAGTCCATCGCCTTAACCACTCGGCCACCCCGTCCTCGATTAAAACTGGTTTAATCATTTCGTCTGAATTTGGGAGTAAAACATCCGGTTAAAACGACGGATTCGAGATTCGAACTCGCGCGGGCAGAGCCCATTGGATTAGCGGTTCATCGCCTTAACCACTCGACCATTCCTTCATCGATTTAAGAGAGTTTAATCACTTTGACTGCATTTGTGTTCAAAACAAAACGGATTAAACGACGGAGGCGAGATTCGAACTCCCGCGGGCAGAGCCCAATGGATTAGCAGTCCATCGCCTTAACCACTCGGCCACCCCGTCCTTGATTAAATCTGGTTTAATAATTACGCCTGAATTTTTGATTAAAACAATCTGGTTAAAACGACGGGGGCGAGATTCGAACTCGCGCGGGCAGAGCCCAACGGATTAGCAGTCCATCGCCTTAACCACTCGCCCACCCCGTCCTCGATTAAAACTGGTTTAATCATTTCGTCTGAATTTTTGATTAAAACAATCCGGTTAAAACGACGGAAGTGAGGTTCGAACTCGCGCGGGCAAAGCCCAATGGATTAGCGGTCCATCGCCTTAACCACTCGGCCTTTCCTTCATCGATTTAAAAGAGTTTAATCACTTTGACTGCATTTGTGTTCAAAACAAAACGGATTAAACGAGGGAGGCGAGATTCGAACTCGCGCGGGCAGAGCCCAATGGATTAGCAGTCCATCGCCTTAACCACTCGGCCACCCCGTCCTTGATTAAATCTGGTTTAATAATTTCGCCTGAATTTTTGATTAAAACAATCTGGTTAAAACGACGGGGGCGAGATTCGAACTCGCGCGGGCAGAGCCCAACGGATTAGCAGTCCATCGCCTTAACCACTCGGCCACCCCGTCCTCGATTAAAACTGGTTTAATCATTTCGTCTGAATTTTTGATTAAAACAATCCGGTTAAAACGACGGAAGTGAGGTTCGAACTCGCGCGGGCAAAGCCCAATGGATTAGCGGTCCGTCGCCTTAACCACTCGGCCTTTCCTTCATCGATTTAAAGGAGTTAAATCACTTTGACTGCATTTGTGTTCAAAACAAAACCGATTAAACGACGGAGGCGAGATTCGAACTCGCGCGGGCAGAGCCCAATGGATTAGCAGTCCATCGCCTTAACCACTCGGCCACCCCGTCCTTGATTAAATCTGGTTTAATAATTTCGCCTGAATTTTTGATTAAAACAATCCGGTTAAAACGACGGAAGCGAGATTCGAACTCGCGCGGGCAGAGCCCAATGGATTAGCAGTCCATCGCCTTAACCACTCGGCCACCCCGTCCTTGATTAAAACTGGTTTAATCATTTCGCCTGAATTTTTGATTAAAACAATCCGGTTAAAACGACGGGGGCGAGATTCGAACTCGCGCGGGCAGAGCCCAACGGATTAGCAGTCCATCGCCTTTACCACTCGGCCACCCCGTCCTCGATTAAAACTGGTTTAATCATTTCGTCTGAATTTTTGATTAAAACAATCCGGTTAAAACGACGGAAGTGAGGTTCGAACTCGCGCGGGCAAAGCCCAATGGATTAGCGGTCCATCGCCTTAACCACTCGGCCTTTCCTTCATCGATTTAAAAGAGTTTAATAATTTTGACTGCATTTGTGTTCAAAACAAAACGGATTAAACGACGGAGGCGAGATTCGAACTCGCGCGGGCAGAGCCCAATGGATTAGCAGTCCATCGCCTTAACCACTCGGCCACCCCGTCCTTGATTAAATCTGGTTTAATAATTTCGCCTGAATTTTTGATTAAAACAATCCGGTTAAAACGACGGAAGCGAGATTCGAACTCGCGCGGGCTGAGCCCAATGGATTAGCAGTCCATCGCCTTAACCACTCGGCCACCCCGTCCGTGATTAAATCTGGTTTAATAATTTCGCCTGAATTTTTGATTAAAACAATCCGGTTAAAACGACGGAAGCGAGATTCGAACTCGCGCGGGCAGAGCCCAACGGATTAGCAGTCCATCGCCTTAACCACTCGGCCACCCCATCCTCGATTAAAACTGGTTTAATCATTTCGTCTGAATTTGGGAGTAAAACATCCGGTTAAAACGACGGATTCGAGATTCGAACTCGCGCGGGCAGAGCCCATTGGATTAGCGGTTCATCGCCTTAACCACTCGACCATTCCTTCATCGATTTAAGAGAGTTTAATCACTTTGACTGCATTTGTGTTCAAAACAAAACGGATTAAACGACGGAGGCGAGATTCGAACTCGCGCGCGCAGAGCCCAATGGATTAGCAGTCCATCGCCTTAACCACTCGGCCACCCCGTCCTTGATTAAATCTGGTTTAATAATTTCGCCTGAATTTTTGATTAAAACAATCTGGTTAAAACGACGGGGGCGAGATTCGAACTCGCGCGGGCAGAGCCCAACGGATTAGCAGTCCATCGCCTTAACCACTCGGCCACCCCGTCCTCGATTAAAACTGGTTTAATCATTTCGTCTGAATTTTTGATTAAAACAATCCGGTTAAAACGACGGAAGTGAGGTTCGAACTCGCGCGGGCAAAGCCCAATGGATTAGCGGTCCATCGCCTTAACCACTCGGCCTTTCCTTCATCGATTTAAAAGAGTTTAATCACTTTGACTGCATTTGTGTTCAAAACAAAACGGATTAAACGACGGAGGCGAGATTCGAACTCGCGCGGGCAGAGCCCAATGGATTAGCAGTCCATCGCCTTAACCACTCGGCCACCCCGTCCTTGATTAAATCTGGTTTAATAATTTCGCCTGAATTTTTGATTAAAACAATCCGGTTAAAACGACGGAAGCGAGATTCGAACTCGCGCGGGCAGAGCCCAATGGATTAGCAGTCCATCGCCTTAACCACTCGGCCACCCCGTCCTTGATTAAAACTGGTTTAATCATTTCGCCTGAATTTTTGATTAAAACAATCCGGTTAAAACGACGGGGGCGAGATTCGAACTCGCGCGGGCAGAGCCCAACGGATTAGCAGTCCATCGCCTTAACCACTCGGCCACCCCGTCCTCGATTAAAACTGGTTTAATCATTTCGTCTGAATTTTTGATTAAAACAATCCGGTTAAAACGACGGAAGTGAGGTTCGAACTCGCGCGGTTAAAGCCCAATGGATTAGCGGTCCATCGCCTTAACCCCTCGGCCTTTCCTTCATCGATTTAAAAGAGTTTAATCACTTTGACTGCATTTGTGTTCAAAACAAAACGGATTAAACGACGGAGGCGAGATTCGAACTCGCGCGGGCAGAGCCCAATGGATTAGCAGTCCATCGCCTTAACCACTCGGCCTCCCCGTCCTTGATTAAATCTGGTTTAATAATTTCGCCTGAATTTTTGATTAAAACAATCCGGTTAAAACAACGGAAGCGAGATTCGAACTCGCGCGGGCAGAGCCCAATGGATTAGCAGTCCGTCGCCTTAACCACTCGGCCACCCCGTCCTTGATTAAAACTGGTTTAATCATTTCGCCTGAATTTTTGATTAAAACAATCCGGTTAAAACGACGGAAGTGAGGTTCGAACTCGCGCGGGCAAAGCCCAATGGATTAGCGGTCCATCTCCTTAACCACTCGGCCGTTCCTTCATCGATTTAAAAGAGTTTAATCACTTTGACTGCATTTGTGTTCAAAACAAAACGGATAAAACGACGGAGGCGAGATTCGAACTCGCGCGGGCAGAGCCCAATGGATTAGCAGTCCATCGCTTTAACCACTCGGCCACCCCGTCCTTGATTAAAACTGGTTTAATAATTTCGCCTGAATTTTTGATTAAAACAATTCGGTTAAAACGACGGAAGCGAGATTCGAACTCGCGCGGGCAGAGCCCATTGGATTAGCGGTCCATCGCCTTAACCACTCCACCATTCCTTCATCGATTTAAGAGAGTTTAATCACTTTGACTGCATTTGTGTTCAAAACAAAACGGATAAAACGACGGAGGCGAGATTCAAACTCGCGCGGGCAGAGCCCAATGGATTAGCAGTTCATCGCCTTAACCACTCGGCCACCCCGTCCTTGATTATATCTGGTTTAATAATTTCGCCTGAATTTTTGATTAAAACAATCCGGTTAAAACGACGGAAGTGAGGTTCGAACTCGCGCGGGCAGAGCCCATTGGATTAGCGGTTCATCGCCTTAACCACTCGGCCTTTCCTTCATCGATTTAAAAGAGTTTAATCACTTTGACTGCATTTGTGTTCAAAACAAAACGGATAAAACGACGGACGCGAGATTCGAACTCGCGCGGGCAGAGCCCAATGGATTAGCAGTCCATCGCCTTAACCACTCGGCCATTACTTCCTCGACTTAGACGAGTTTAGTCATTTTGTTTGCATTTGTGTTCAAAACAAAACGGACAAAACGACGGAGGCGAGATTCGAACTCGCGCGGGCAGAGCACAATGGAATAGCAGTCCATCGCCTCAACCACTCGGCCACCCCTTCCTTGATTAAAACGGGTTTAATAATTTCGGCTGAATTTTTGATTAAAACAATCTGGTTAAAATGACGGAGGCGAGATTCGAACTCGCGCGGACAGAGCCCAACGGATTAGCAGTCCATCGCCTTAACCACTCGGCCACCCCGCCCTCAATTAAAACTGGTTTAATCATTTCGCCTGAATTATTGATTAAAACAATCCGGTTAAAACGACGGAAGTGAGATTCGAACTCGCGCGGGCAAAGCCCAATGGATCAGCAGTCCATCGCCTTAACCACTCGGCCACCCCGTCCTTTATTAAAACTGGTTTAATAATTTCGCCTGAATTTTTGATTAAAACAATCCGGTTAAAACGACGGAAGTGAGGTTCGAACTCGCGCGGGCAAAGCCTAATGGATTAGCGGTCCATCGCCTTAACCACTCGGCCACCCCGTCCTTGATTAAATCCGGTTTAATAATTTCGCCTGAATTTTTGATTAAAACAATCCGGTTAAAACGACGGAACCGAGATTCGAACTCGCGCGGGCAGAGCCCATTGGATTAGCGGTTCATCGCCTTAACCACTCGACCATTCCTTCATCGATTTAAGAGAGTTTAATCACTTTGACTGCATTTGTGTTCAAAACAAAACGGATTAAAGGACGGAGGCGAGATTCGAACTCCCGCGGGCAGAGCCCAATGGATTAGCAGTCCATCGCCTTAACCACTCGGCCACCCCGTCCTTGATTAAATCTGGTTTAATAATTTCGCCTGAATTTTTGATTAAAACAATCTGGTTAGAACGACGGGGGCGAGATTCGAACTCGCGCGGGCAGAGCCCAACGGATTAGCAGTCCATCGCCTTTACCACTCGGCCACCCCGTCCTCGATTAAAACTGGTTTAATCATTTCGTCTGAATTTTTGATTAAAACAATCCGGTTAAAACGACGGAAGTGAGGTTCGAACTCGCGCGGGCAAAGCCCAATGGATTAGCGGTCCATCGCCTTAACCACTCGGCCTTTCCTTCATCGATTTAAAAGAGTTTAATCACTTTGACTGCATTTGTGTTCAAAACAAAACGGATTAAACGACGGAGGCGAGATTCGAACTCGCGCGGGCAGAGCCCAATGGATTAGCAGTCCATCGCCTTAACCACTCGGCCACCCCGTCCTTGATTAAATCTGGTTTAATAATTTCGCCTGCATTTTTGATTAAAACAATCCGGTTAAAACGACGGAAGCGAGATTCGAACTCGCGCGGGCAGAGCCCAATGGATTAGCAGTCCATCGCCTTAACCACTCGGCCACCCCGTCCTTGATTAAATCTGGTTTAATAATTTCGCCTGAATTTTTGATTAAAGCAATCCGGTTAAAACGACGGAAGCGAGATTCGAACTCGCGCGGGCAGAGCCCAACGGATTAGTAGTCCATCGCCTTAACCACTTGGCCACCCCGTCCTCGATTAAAACTGGTTTAATCATTTCGTCTGAATTTGGGAGTAAAACATCCGGTTAAAACGACGGATTCGAGATTCGAACTCGCGCGGGCAGAGCCCATTGGATTAGCGGTTCATCGCCTTAACCACTCGACCATTCCTTCATCGATTTAAGAGAGTTTAAACACTTTGACTGCATTTGTGTTCAAAACAAAACGGATTAAACGACGGAGGCGAGATTCGAACTCGCGCGGGCAGAGCCCAATGGATTAGCAGTCCATCGCCTTAACCACTCGGCCACCCCGTCCTTGATTAAATCTGGTTTAATAATTTCGCCTGAATTTTTGATTAAAACAATCTGGTTAAAACGACGGGGGCGAGATTCGAACTCGCGCGGGCAGAGCCCAACGGATTAGCAGTCCATCGCCTTAACCACTCGGCCACCCCGTCCTCGATTAAAACTGGTTTAATCATTTCGTCTGAATTTGGGAGTAAAACATCCGGTTAAAACGACGGATTCGAGATTCGAACTCGCGCGTGCAGAGCCCATTGGATTAGCGGTTCATCGCCTTAACCACTCGACCATTCCTTCATCGATTTAAGAGAGTTTAATCACTTTGACTGCATTTGTGTTCAAAACAAAACGGATAAAACGACGGAGGCGAGATTCGAACTCGCGCGGGCAGACCACAATGGAACAGCAGTCCATAGCCTCAACCACTCGGCCACCCCGTCCTTGATTAAAACGGGTTTAATAATTTCGGCTGAATTTTTGATTAAAACAATCTGGTTAAAACGACGGAGGCGAGATTCGAACTCGCGCGTGCAGAGCCCATTGGATTAGCGGTTCATCGCCTTAACCACTCGACCATTCCTTCATCGATTTAAGAGAGTTTAATCACTTTGACTGCATTTGTGTTCAAAACAAAACGGATTAAACGACGGAGGCGAGATTCGAACACCCGCGGGCAGAGCCCAATGGATTAGCAGTCCATCGCCTTAACCACTCGGCCACCCCGTCCTTGATTAAATCTGGTTTAATAATTTCGCCTGAATTTTTGATTAAAACAATCTGGTTAAAACGACGGGGGCGAGATTCGAACTCGCGCGGGCAGAGCCCAACGGATTAGCAGTCCATCGTTTTAACCACTCGGCCACCCCGCCCTCAATTAAAACTGGTTTAATCATTTCGCCTGAATTATTGATTAAAACAATCCGGTTAAAACGACGGAAGTGAGATTCGAACTCGCGCGGGCAAAGCCCAATGGATCAGCAGTCCATCGCCCTAACCACTCGGCCACCCCGTCCTTGATTAAAACTGGTTTAATAATTTCGCCTGAATTTTTGATTAAAACAATCCGGTTAAAACGACGGAAGCGAGATTCGAACTCGCGCGGGCAAAGCTCAATGGATTAGCAGTCAATCGCCTTAACCACTCGGCCATTACTTCCTCGACTTAGACGAGTTTAGTCATTTTGTTTGCATTTGTGTTCAAAACAAAACGGATAAAACGACGGAGGCGAGATTCGAACTCGCGCGGGCAGAGCCCAATGGATTAGCGGTCCATCGCCTTAACCACTCGGCCATTCCTTCATCGATTTAAAAGAGTTTAATAACTTTGACTGCATTTGTGTTCAAAACAAAACGGATAAAACGACGGAGGCGAGATTCGAACTCGCGCGGGCAGACCACAATGGAACAGCAGTCCATAGCCTCAACCACTCGGCCACCCCGTCCTTGATTAAAACGGGTTTAATAATTTCGGCTGAATTTTTGATTAAAACAATCTGGTTAAAACGACGGAGGCGAGATTCGAACTCGCGCGGGCAGAGCCCAACGGATTAGTAGTCCATCGCTTTAACCACTCGGCCACCCCGTCCTCGATTAAAACCGGTTTAATCATTTCGCCTGAATTTTTGATTAAAACAATCCGGTTAAAACGACGGAAGTGAGGTTCGAACTCGCGCGGGCAAAGCCCAATGGATTAGCGGTCCATCGCCTTAACCACTCGGCCTTTCCTTCATCGATTTAAAAGAATTTAATCACTTTGACTGCATTTGTGTTCAAAACAAAACGGATTAAACGACGGAGGCGAGATTCGAACTCGCGCGGGCAGAGCCCAATGGATTAGCAGTCCATCGCCTTAACCACTCGGCCACCCCGTCCTTGATTAAATCTGGTTTAATAATTTCGCCTGAATTTTTGATTAAAACAATCTGGTTAGAACGACGGGGGCGAGATTCGAACTCGCGCGGGCAGAGCCCAACGGATTAGCAGTCCATCGCCTTTACCACTCGGCCACCCCGTCCTCGATTAAAACTGGTTTAATCATTTCGTCTGAATTTTTGATTAAAACAATCCGGTTAAAACGACGGAAGTGAGGTTCGAACTCGCGCGGGCAAAGCCCAATGGATTAGCGGTCCATCGCCTTAACCACTCGGCCTTTCCTTCATCGATTTAAAAGAGTTTAATCACTTTGACTGCATTTGTGTTCAAAACAAAACGGATTAAACGACGGAGGCGAGATTCGAACTCGCGCGGGCAGAGCCCAATGGATTAGCAGTCCATCGCCTTAACCACTCGGCCACCCCGTCCTTGATTAAATCTGGTTTAATAATTTCGCCTGCATTTTTGATTAAAACAATCCGGTTAAAACGACGGAAGCGAGATTCGAACTCGCGCGGGCAGAGCCCAATGGATTAGCAGTCCATCGCCTTAACCACTCGGCCACCCCGTCCTTGATTAAATCTGGTTTAATAATTTCGCCTGAATTTTTGATTAAAGCAATCCGGTTAAAACGACGGAAGCGAGATTCGAACTCGCGCGGGCAGAGCCCAACGGATTAGTAGTCCATCGCCTTAACCACTTGGCCACCCCGTCCTCGATTAAAACTGGTTTAATCATTTCGTCTGAATTTGGGAGTAAAACATCCGGTTAAAACGACGGATTCGAGATTCGAACTCGCGCGGGCAGAGCCCATTGGATTAGCGGTTCATCGCCTTAACCACTCGACCATTCCTTCATCGATTTAAGAGAGTTTAAACACTTTGACTGCATTTGTGTTCAAAACAAAACGGATTAAACGACGGAGGCGAGATTCGAACTCGCGCGGGCAGAGCCCAATGGATTAGCAGTCCATCGCCTTAACCACTCGGCCACCCCGTCCTTGATTAAATCTGGTTTAATAATTTCGCCTGAATTTTTGATTAAAACAATCTGGTTAAAACGACGGGGGCGAGATTCGAACTCGCGCGGGCAGAGCCCAACGGATTAGCAGTCCATCGCCTTAACCACTCGGCCACCCCGTCCTCGATTAAAACTGGTTTAATCATTTCGTCTGAATTTGGGAGTAAAACATCCGGTTAAAACGACGGATTCGAGATTCGAACTCGCGCGTGCAGAGCCCATTGGATTAGCGGTTCATCGCCTTAACCACTCGACCATTCCTTCATCGATTTAAGAGAGTTTAATCACTTTGACTGCATTTGTGTTCAAAACAAAACGGATTAAACGACGGAGGCGAGATTCGAACACCCGCGGGCAGAGCCCAATGGATTAGCAGTCCATCGCCTTAACCACTCGGCCACCCCGTCCTTGATTAAATCTGGTTTAATAATTTCGCCTGAATTTTTGATTAAAACAATCTGGTTAAAACGACGGGGGCGAGATTCGAACTCGCGCGGGCAGAGCCCAACGGATTAGCAGTCCATCGTTTTAACCACTCGGCCACCCCGCCCTCAATTAAAACTGGTTTAATCATTTCGCCTGAATTATTGATTAAAACAATCCGGTTAAAACGACGGAAGTGAGATTCGAACTCGCGCGGGCAAAGCCCAATGGATCAGCAGTCCATCGCCCTAACCACTCGGCCACCCCGTCCTTGATTAAAACTGGTTTAATAATTTCGCCTGAATTTTTGATTAAAACAATCCGGTTAAAACGACGGAAGCGAGATTCGAACTCGCGCGGGCAAAGCTCAATGGATTAGCAGTCAATCGCCTTAACCACTCGGCCATTACTTCCTCGACTTAGACGAGTTTAGTCATTTTGTTTGCATTTGTGTTCAAAACAAAACGGATAAAACGACGGAGGCGAGATTCGAACTCGCGCGGGCAGAGCCCAATGGATTAGCGGTCCATCGCCTTAACCACTCGGCCATTCCTTCATCGATTTAAAAGAGTTTAATAACTTTGACTGCATTTGTGTTCAAAACAAAACGGATAAAACGACGGAGGCGAGATTCGAACTCGCGCGGGCAGACCACAATGGAACAGCAGTCCATAGCCTCAACCACTCGGCCACCCCGTCCTTGATTAAAACGGGTTTAATAATTTCGGCTGAATTTTTGATTAAAACAATCTGGTTAAAACGACGGAGGCGAGATTCGAACTCGCGCGGGCAGAGCCCAACGGATTAGTAGTCCATCGCTTTAACCACTCGGCCACCCCGTCCTCGATTAAAACCGGTTTAATCATTTCGCCTGAATTTTTGATTAAAACAATCCGGTTAAAACGACGGAAGTGAGGTTCGAACTCGCGCGGGCAAAGCCCAATGGATTAGCGGTCCATCGCCTTAACCACTCGGCCTTTCCTTCATCGATTTAAAAGAATTGAATCACTTTGACTGCATTTGTGTTCAAAACAAAACGGATTAAACGACGGAGGCGAGATTCGAACTCGCGCGGGCAGAGCCCAATGGATTAGCAGTCCATCGTCTTAACCACTCGGCCACCCCGTCCTTGATTAAATCTGGTTTAATAATTTCGCCTGAATTTTTGATTAAAACAATCCGGTTAAAACGACGGAAGCGAGATTCGAACTCGCGCGGGCAGAGCCCAATGGATTAGCAGTCCATCGCCTTAACCACTCGGCCACCCCGTCCTTGATTAAATCTGGTTTAATAATTTCGCCTGAATTTTTGATTAAAACAATCCGGTTAAAACGACGGAAGCGAGATTCGAACTCGCGCGGGCAGAGCCCAACGGATTAGCAGTCCATCGCCTTAACCACTCGGCCACCCCGTCCTCGATTAAAACTGGTTTAATCATTTCGTCTGAATTTGGGAGTAAAACATCCGGTTAAAACGACGGATTCGAGATTCGAACTCGCGCGGGCAGAGCCCATTGGATTAGCGGTTCATCGCCTTAACCACTCGACCATTCCTTCATCGATTTAAGAGAGTTTAATCACTTTGACTGCATTTGTGTTCAAAACAAAACGGATTAAACGACGGAGGCGAGATTCGAACTCGCGCGGGCAGAGCCCAATGGATTAGCAGTCCATCGCCTTAACCACTCGGCCACCCCGTCCTTGATTAAATCTGGTTTAATAATTTCGCCTGAATTTTTGATTAAAACAATCTGGTTAAAACGACGGGGGCGAGATTCGAACTCGCGCGGGCAGAGCCCAACGGATTAGCAGTCCATCGCCTTAACCACTCGGCCACCCCGTCCTCGATTAAAACTGGTTTAATCATTTCGTCTGAATTTGGGAGTAAAACATCCGGTTAAAACGACGGATTCGAGATACGAACTCGCGCGGGCAGAGCCCATTGGATTAGCGGTTCATCGCCTTAACCACTCGACCATTCCTTCATCGATTTAAGAGAGTTAAATCACTTTGACTGCATTTGTGTTCAAAACAAAACGGATTAAACGACGGAGGCGAGATTCGAACTCCCGCGGGCAGAGCCCAATGGATTAGCAGTCCATCGCCTTAACCACTCGGCCACCCCGTCCTTGATTAAATCTGGTTTAATAATTTCGCCTGAATTTTTGATTAAAACAATCTGGTTAAAACGACGGGGGCGAGATTCGAACTCGCGCGGGCAGAGCCCAACGGATTAGCAGTCCATCCCCTTAACCACTCGGCCACCCCGTCCTCGATTAAAACTGGTTTAATCATTTCGTCTGAATTTTTGATTAAAACAATCCGGTTAAAACGACGGAAGTGAGGTTCGAACTCGCGCGGGCAAAGCCCAATGGATTAGCGGTCCATCGCCTTAACCACTCGGCCTTTCCTTCATCGATTTAAAAGAGTTTAATCACTTTGACTGCATTTGTGTTCAAAACAAAACGGATTAAACGACGGAGGCGAGATTCAAACTCGCGCGGGCAGAGCCCAATGGATTAGCAGTCCATCGCCTTAACCACTCGGCCACCCCGTCCTTGATTAAATCTGGTTTAATAATTTCGCCTGAATTTTTGATTAAAACAATCTGGTTAAAACGACGGGGGCGAGAATCGAACTCGCGCGGGCAGAGCCCAATGGATTAGCAGTCCATCGCCTTAACCACTCGGCCACCCCGTCCTTGATTAAATCTGGTTTAATAATTTCGCCTGAATTTTTGATTAAAACAATCCGGTTAAAACGACGGAAGCGAGATTCGAACTCGCGCGGGCAGAGCCCAACGGATTAGCAGTCCATCGCCTTAACCACTCGGCCACCCCGTCCTCGATTAAAACTGGTTTAATCATTTCGTCTGAATTTGGGAGTAAAACATCCGGTTAAAACGACGGATTTGAGATTCGAACTCGCGCGGGCAGAGCCCATTGGATTAGCGGTTCATCGCCTTAACCACTCGACCATTCCTTCATCGATTTAAGAGAGTTTAATCACTTTGACTGCATTTGTGTTCAAAACAAAACGGATTAAACGACGGAGGCGAGATTCGAACTCGCGCGGGCAGAGCCCAATGGATTAGCAGTCCATCGCCTTAACCACTCGGCCACCCCGTCCTTGATTAAATCTGGTTTAATAATTTCGCCTGAATTTTTGATTAAAACAATCTGGTTAAAACGACGGGGGCGAGATTCGAACTCGCGCGGGCAGAGCCCAACGGATTAGCAGTCCATCGCCTTAACCATTCGGCCACCCCGTCCTCGATTAAAACTGGTTTAATCATTTCGTCTGAATTTGGGAGTAAAACATCCGGTTAAAACGACGGATTCGAGATTCGAACTCGCGCGGGCAGAGCCCATTGGATTAGCGGTTCATCGCCTTAACCACTCGACCATTCCTTCATCGATTTAAGAGAGTTTAATCACTTTGACTGCATTTGTGTTCAAAACAAAACGGATTAAACGACGGAGGCGAGATTCGAACTCCCGCGGGCAGAGCCCAATGTATAAGCAGTCCATCGCCTTAACCACTCGGCCACCCCGTCCTTGATTAAATCTGGTTTAATAATTTCGCCTGAATTTTTGATTAAAACAATCTGGTTAAAACGACGGGGGCGAGATTCGAACTCGCGCGGGCAGAGCCCAACGGATTAGCAGTCCATCGCCTTAACCACTCGGCCACCCCGTCCTCGATTAAAACTGGTTTAATCATTTCGTCTGAATTTTTGATTAAAACAATCCGGTTAAAACGACGGAAGTGAGGTTCGAACTCGCGCGGGCAAAGCCCAATGGATTAGCTGTCCATCGCCTTAACCACTCGGCCTTTCCTTCATCGCTTCAAAAGAGTTTAATAATTTCGCCTGAATTTTTGATTAAAACAATCTGGTTAAAACGACGGGGGCGAGATTCGAACTCGCGCGGGCAGAGCCCAACGGATTAGCAGTCCATCCCCTTAACCACTCGGCCACCCCGACCTCGATTAAAACTGGTTTAATCATTTCGTCTGAATTTTTGATTAAAACAATCCGGTTAAAACGACGGAAGTGAGGTTCGAACTCGCGCGGGCAAAGCCCAATGGATTAGCGGTCCATCGCCTTAACCACTCGGCCTTTCCTTCATCGATTTAAAAGAGTTTAATCACTTTGACTGCATTTGTGTTCAAAACAAAACGGATTAAACGACGGAGGCGAGATTCAAACTCGCGCGGGCAGAGCCCAACGGATTAGCAGTCCATCGCCTTAACCACTCGGCCACCCCGTCCTCGATTAAAACTGGTTTAATCATTTCGTCTGAATTTGGGAGTAAAACATCCGGTTAAAACGACGGATTCGAGATTCGAACTCGCGCGGGCAGAGCCCATTGGATTAGCGGTTCATCGCCTTAACCACTCGACCATTCCTTCATCGATTTAAGAGAGTTTAATCACTTTGACTGCATTTGTGTTCAAAACAAAACGGATTAAACGACGGAGGCGAGATTCGAACTCGCGCGGGCAGAGCCCAATGGATTAGCAGTCCATCGCCTTAACCACTCGGCCACCCCGTCCTTGATTAAATCTGGTTTAATAATTTCGCCTGAATTTTTGATTAAAACAATCTGGTTAAAACGACGGGGGCGAGATTCGAACTCGCGCGGGCAGAGCCCAACGGATTAGCAGTCCATCGCCTTAACCACTCGGCCACCCCGTCCTCGATTAAAACTGGTTTAATCATTTCGTCTGAATTTGAGAGTAAAACATCCGGTTAAAACGACGGATTCGAGATACGAACTCGCGCGGGCAGAGCCCATTGGATTAGCGGTTCATCGCCTTAACCACTCGACCATTCCTTCATCGATTTAAGAGAGTTTAATCACTTTGACTGCATTTGTGTTCAAAACAAAACGGATTAAACGACGGAGGCGAGATTCGAACTCCCGCGGGCAGAGCCCAATGGATTAGCAGTCCATCGACTTAACCACTCGGCCACCCCGTCCTTGATTAAATCTGGTTTAATAATTTCGCCTGAATTTTTGATTAAAACAATCTGGTTAAAACGACGGGGGCGAGATTCGAACTCGCGCGGGCAGAGCCCAACGGATTAGCAGTCCATCCCCTTAACCACTCGGCCACCCCGTCCTCGATTAAAACTGGTTTAATCATTTCGTCTGAATTTTTGATTAAAACAATCCGGTTAAAACGACGGAAGTGAGGTTCGAACTCGCGCGGGCAAAGCCCAATGGATTAGCGGTCCATCGCCTTAACCACTCGGCCTTTCCTTCATCGATTTAAAAGAGTTTAATCACTTTGACTGCATTTGTGTTCAAAACAAAACGGATTAAACGACGGAGGCGAGATTCAAACTCGCGCGGGCAGAGCCCAATGGATTAGCAGTCCATCGCCTTAACCACTCGGCCACCCCGTCCTTGATTAAATCTGGTTTAATAATTTCGCCTGAATTTTTGATTAAAACAATCTGGTTAAAACGACGGGGGCGAGATTCGAACTCGCGCGGGCAGAGCCCAATGGATTAGCAGTCCATCGCCTTAACCACTCGGCCACCCCGTCCTTGATTAAATCTGGTTTAATAATTTCGCCTGAATTTTTGATTAAAACAATCCGGTTAAAACGACGGAAGCGAGATTCGAACTCGCGCGGGCAGAGCCCAACGGATTAGCAGTCCATCGCCTTAACCACTCGGCCACCCCGTCCTCGATTAAAACTGGTTTAATCATTTCGTCTGAATTTGGGAGTAAAACATCCGGTTAAAACGACGGATTCGAGATTCGAACTCGCGCGGGCAGAGCCCATTGGATTAGCGGTTCATCGCCTTAACCACTCGACCATTCCTTCATCGATTTAAGAGAGTTTAATCACTTTGACTGCATTTGTGTTCAAAACAAAACGGATTAAACGACGGAGGCGAGATTCGAACTCCCGCGGGCAGAGCCCAATGGATAAGCAGTCCATCGCCTTAACCACTCGGCCACCCCGTCCTTGATTAAATCTGGTTTAATAATTTCGCCTGAATTTTTGATTAAAACAATCTGGTTAAAACGACGGGGGCGAGATTCGAACTCGCGCGGGCAGAGCCCAACGGATTAGCAGTCCATCGCCTTAACCACTCGGCCACCCCGTCCTCGATTAAAACTGGTTTAATCATTTCGTCTGAATTTTTGATTAAAACAATCCGGTTAAAACGACTGAAGTGAGGTTCGAACTCGCGCGGGCAAAGCCCAATGGATTAGCTGTCCATCGCCTTAACCACTCGGCCTTTCCTTCATCGCTTCAAAAGAGTTTAATAATTTCGCCTGAATTTTTGATTAAAACAATCTGGTTAAAACGACGGGGGCGAGATTCGAACTCGCGCGGGCAGAGCCCAACGGATTAGCAGTCCATCCCCTTAACCACTCGGCCACCCCGTCCTCGATTAAAACTGGTTTAATCATTTCGTCTGAATTTTTGATTAAAACAATCCGGTTAAAACGACGGAAGTGAGGTTCGAACTCGCGCGGGCAAAGCCCAATGGATTAGCGGTCCATCGCCTTAACCACTCGGCCTTTCCTTCATCGATTTAAAAGAGTTTAATCACTTTGACTGCATTTGTGTTCAAAACAAAACGGATTAAACGACGGAGGCGAGATTCAAACTCGCGCGGGCAGAGCCCAACGGATTAGCAGTCCATCGCCTTAACCACTCGGCCACCCCGTCCTCGATTAAAACTGGTTTAATCACTTCGTCTGAATTTGGGAGTAAAACATCCGGTTAAAACGACGGATTCGAGATTCGAACTCGCGCGGGCAGAGCCCATTGGATTAGCGGTTCATCGCCTTAACCACTCGACCATTCCTTCATCGATTTAAGAGAGTTTAATCACTTTGACTGCATTTGTGTTCAAAACAAAACGGATTAAACGACGGAGGCGAGATTCGAACTCGCGCGGGCAGAGCCCAATGGATTAGCAGTCCATCGCCTTAACCACTCGGCCACCCCGTCCTTGATTAAATCTGGTTTAATAATTTCGCCTGAATTTTTGATTAAAACAATCTGGTTAAAACGACGGGGGCGAGATTCGAACTCGCGCGGGCAGAGCCCAACGGATTAGCAGTCCATCGCCTTAACCACTCGGCCACCCCGTCCTCGATTAAAACTGGTTTAATCATTTCGTCTGAATTTGAGAGTAAAACATCCGGTTAAAACGACGGATTCGAGATACGAACTCGCGCGGGCAGAGCCCATTGGATTAGCGGTTCATCGCCTTAACCACTCGACCATTCCTTCATCGATTTAAGAGAGTTTAATCACTTTGACTGCATTTGTGTTCAAAACAAAACGGATTAAACGACGGAGGCGAGATTCGAACTCCCGCGGGCAGAGCCCAATGGATTAGCAGTCCATCGACTTAACCACTCGGCCACCCCGTCCTTGATTAAATCTGGTTTAATAATTTCGCCTGAATTTTTGATTAAAACAATCTGGTTAAAACGACGGGGGCGAGATTCGAACTCGCGCGGGCAGAGCCCAACGGATTAGCAGTCCATCCCCTTAACCACTCGGCCACCCCGTCCTCGATTAAAACTGGTTTAATCATTTCGTCTGAATTTTTGATTAAAACAATCCGGTTAAAACGACGGAAGTGAGGTTCGAACTCGCGCGGGCAAAGCCCAATGGATTAGCGGTCCATCGCCTTAACCACTCGGCCTTTCCTTCATCGATTTAAAAGAGTTTAATCACTTTGACTGCATTTGTGTTCAAAACAAAACGGATTAAACGACGGAGGCGAGATTCAAACTCGCGCGGGCAGAGCCCAATGGATTAGCAGTCCATCGCCTTAACCACTCGGCCACCCCGTCCTTGATTAAATCTGGTTTAATAATTTCGACTGAATTTTTGATTAAAACAATCTGGTTAAAACGACGGGGGCGAGATTCGAACTCGCGCGGGCAGAGCCCAATGGATTAGCAGTCCATCGCCTTAACCACTCGGCCACCCCGTCCTTGATTAAATCTGGTTTAATAATTTCGCCTGAATTTTTGATTAAAACAATCCGGTTAAAACGACGGAAGCGAGATTCGAACTCGCGCGGGCAGAGCCCAACGGATTAGCAGTCCATCGCCTTAACCACTCGGCCACCCCGTCCTCGATTAAAACTGGTTTAATCATTTCGTCTGAATTTGGGAGTAAAACATCCGGTTAAAACGACGGATTCGAGATTCGAACTCGCGCGGGCAGAGCCCATTGGATTAGCGGTTCATCGCCTTAACCACTCGACCATTCCTTCATCGATTTAAGAGAGTTTAATCACTTTGACTGCATTTGTGTTCAAAACAAAACGGATTAAACGACGGAGGCGAGATTCGAACTCGCGCGGGCAGAGCCCAATGGATTAGCAGTCCATCGCCTTAACCACTCGGCCACCCCGTCCTTGATTAAATCTGGTTTAATAATTTCGCCTGAATTTTTGATTAAAACAATCTGGTTAAAACGACGGGGGCGAGATTCGAACTCGCGCGGGCAGAGCCCAACGGATTAGCAGTCCATCGCCTTAACCATTCGGCCACCCCGTCCTCGATTAAAACTGGTTTAATCATTTCGTCTGAATTTGGGAGTAAAACATCCGGTTAAAACGACGGATTCGAGATTCGAACTCGCGCGGGCAGAGCCCATTGGATTAGCGGTTCATCGCCTTAACCACTCGACCATTCCTTCATCGATTTAAGAGAGTTTAATCACTTTGACTGCATTTGTGTTCAAAACAAAACGGATTAAACGACGGAGGCGAGATTCGAACTCCCGCGGGCAGAGCCCAATGGATAAGCAGTCCATCGCCTTAACCACTCGGCCACCCCGTCCTTGATTAAATCTGGTTTAATAATTTCGCCTGAATTTTTGATTAAAACAATCTGGTTAAAACGACGGGGGCGAGATTCGACCTCGCGCGGGCAGAGCCCAACGGATTAGCAGTCCATCGCCTTAACCACTCGGCCACCCCGTCCTCGATTAAAACTGGTTTAATCATTTCGTCTGAATTTTTGACTAAAACAATCCGGTTAAAACGACGGACGTGAGGTTCGAACTCGCGCGGGCAAAGCCCAATGGATTAGCTGTCCATCGCCTTAACCACTCGGCCTTTCCTTCATCGCTTCAAAAGAGTTTAATCACTTTGACTGCATTTGTGTTCAAAACAAAACGGATTAAACGACGGAGGCGAGATTCAAACTCGCGCGGGCAGAGCCCAATGGATTAGCAGTCCATCGCCTTAACCACTCGGCCACCCCGTCCTTGATTAAATCTGGTTTAATAATTTCGCCTGAATTTTTGATTAAAACAATCTGGTTAAAACGACGGGGGCGAGATTCGAACTCGCGCGGGCAGAGCCCAACGGATTAGCAGTCCATCGCCTCAACCACTCGGCCACCCCGTCCTCGATTAAAACTGGTTTAATCATTTCGTCTGAATTTGGGAGTAAAACATCCGGTTAAAACGACGGATTCGAGATTCGAACTCGCGCGGGCAGAGCCCATTGGATTAGCGGTTCATCGCCTTAACCACTCGACCATTCCTTCATCGATTTAAGAGAGTTTAATCAATTTGACTGCATTTGTGTTCAAAACAAAACGGATTAATCGACGGAGGCGAGATTCGAACTCCCGCGGGCAGAGCCCAATGGATTAGCAGTCCATCGCCTTAACCACTCGGCCACCCCGTCCTTGATTAAATCTGGTTTAATAATTTCGCCTGAATTTTTGATTAAAACAATCTGGTTAAAACGACGGGGGCGAGATTCGGACTCGCGCGGGCAGAGCCCAATGGATTAGCAGTCCATCGCCTTTACCACTCGGCCACCCCGTCCTTGATTAAATCTGGTTTAATAATTTCGCCTGAATTTTTGATTAAAACAATCCGGTTAAAACGACGGAAGCGAGATTCGAACTCGCGAGGGCAGAGCCCAATGGATTAGCAGTCCATCGCCTTAACCACTCGGCCACCCCGTCCTTGATTAAATCTGGTTTAATAATTTCGCCTGCATTTTTGATTAAAACAATCCGGTTAAAACGATGGAAGCGAGATTCGAACTCGCGCGGGCAGAGCCCAACGGATTAGCAGTCCATCGCCTTAACCACTCGGCCACCCCGTCCTCGATTAAAACTGGTTTAATCATTTCGTCTGAATTTGGGAGTAAAACATCCGGTTAAAACGACGGATTCGAGATTCGAACTCGCGCGGGTAGAGCCCATTGGATTAGCGGTTCATCGCCACTCGACCATTCCTTCATCGATTTAAGAGAGTTTAATCACTTTGACTGCATTTGTGTTCAAAACAAAACGGATTAAACGACGGAGGCGAGATTCGAACTCCCGCGGGCAGAGCCCAATGGATTAGCAGTCCATCGCCTTAACCACTCGGCCACCCCGTCCTTGATTAAATCTGGTTTAATAATTTCGCCTGAATTTTTGATTAAAACAATCTGGTTAAAACGACGGGGTCGAGATTCGGACTCGCGCGGGCAGAGCCCAACGGATTAGCAGTCCATCGCCTTAACCACTCGGCCACCCCGTCCTCGATTAAAACTGGTTTAATCATTTCGTCTGAATTTTTGATTAAAACAATCCGGTTAAAACGACGGATTCGAGATTCGAACTCGCGCGGGCAAAGCCCAATGGATTAGCGGTCCATCGCCTTAACCACTCGGCCTTTCCTTCATCGATTTAAAAGAGTTTAATCACTTTGACTGCATTTGTGCTCAAAACAAAACGGATTAAACGACGGAGGCGAGATTCGAACTCGCGCGAGCAGAGCCCAATGGATTAGCAGTTCATCGCCTTTACCACTCGGCCACCCCGTCCTTGATTAAATCTGGTTTAATAATTTCGCCTGAATTTTTGATTAAAACAATCCGGTTAAAACGACGGAAGCGAGATTCGAACTCGCGAGGGCAGAGCCCAATGGATTAGCAGTCCATCGCCTTAACCACTCGGCCACCCCGTCCTTGATTAAATCTGGTTTAATAACTTCGCCTGAATTTTTGATTAAAACAATCCGGTTAAAACGATGGAAGCGAGATTCGAACTCGCGCGGGCAGAGCCCAACGGATTAGCAGTCCATCGCCTTAACCACTCGGCCACCCCGTCCTCGATTAAAACTGGTTTAATCATTTCGTCTGAATTTGGGAGTAAAACATCCGGTTAAAACGACGGATTCGAGATTCGAACTCGCGCGGGTAGAGCCCATTGGATTAGCGGTTCATCGCCTTAACCACTCGACCATTCCTTCATCGATTTAAGAGAGTTTAATCACTTTGACTGCATTTGTGTTCAAAACAAAACGGATTAAACGACGTAGGCGAGATTCGAACTCGCGCGGGCAGAGCCCAATGGATTAGCAGTCCATCGCCTTAACCACTCGGCCACCCCGTCCTTGATTAAATCTGGTTTACTAATTTCGCCTGAATTTTTGATTAAAACAATCTGGTTAAAACGACGGGGGCGAGATTCGAACTCGCGCGGGCAGAGCCCAACGGACTAGCAGTCCACCGCCTTAACCACTCGGCCACCCCGTCCTCGATTAAAACTGGTTTAATCATTTCGTCTGAATTTGGGAGTAAAACATCCGGTGTAAACGACGGATTCGAGATTCGAACTCGCGCGGGCAGAGCCCATTGTATTAGCGGTTCATCGCCTTAACCACTCGACCATTCCTTCATCGATTTAAGAGAGTTTAATCACTTTGACTGCATTTGTGTTCAAAACAAAACGGATTAAACGACGGAGGCGAGATTCGAACTCCCGCGGGCAGAGCCCAATGGATTAGCAGTCCATCGCCTTAACCACTCGGCCACCCCGTCCTTGATTAAATCTGGTTTAATAATTTCGCCTGAATTTTTGATTAAAACAATCTGGTTAAAACGACGGGGGCGAGATTCGGACTCGCGCGGGCAGAGCCCAACGGATTAGCAGTCCATCGCCTTAACCACTCGGCCACCCCGTCCTCGATTAAAACTGGTTTAATCATTTCGTCTGAATTTTTGATTAAAACAATCCGGTTAAAACGACGGAAGTGAGGTTCGAACTCGCGCGGGCAAAGCTCAATGGATTAGCGGTCCATCGCCTTAACCACTCGGCCTTTCCTTCATCGATTTAAAAGAGTTTAATCACTTTGACTGCATTTGTGCTCAAAACAAAACGGATTAAACGACGGAGGCGAGATTCGAACTCGCGCGGGCAGAGCCCAATGTATTAGCAGTCCATCGCCTTTACCACTCGGCCACCCCGTCCTTGATTAAATCTGGTTTAATAATTTCGCCTGAATTTTTGATTAAAACAATCCGGTTAAAACGACGGAAGCGAGATTCGAACTCGCGAGGGCAGAGCCCAATGGATTAGCAGTCCATCGCCTTAACCACTCGGCCACCCCGTCCTTGATTAAATCTGGTTTAATAACTTCGCCTGAATTTTTGATTAAAACAATCCGGTTAAAACGATGGAAGCGAGATTCGAACTCGCGCGGGCAGAGCCCAACGGATTAGCAGTCCATCGCCTTAACCACTCGGCCACCCCGTCCTCGATTAAAACTGGTTTAATCATTTCGTCTGAATTTGGGAGTAAAACATCCGGTTAAAACGACGGATTCGAGATTCGAACTCGCGCGGGTAGAGCCCATTGGATTAGCGGTTCATCGCCTTAACCACTCGACCATTCCTTCATCGATTTAAGAGAGTTTAATCACTTTGACTGCATTTGTGTTCAAAACAAAACGGATTAAACGACGGAGGCGAGATTCGAACTCGCGCGGGCAGAGCCCAATGGATTAGCAGTCCATCGCCTTAACCACTCGGCCACCCCGTCCTTGATTAAATCTGGTTTACTAATTTCGCCTGAATTTTTGATTAAAACAATCTGGTTAAAACGACGGGGGCGAGATTCGAACTCGCGCGGGCAGAGCCCAACGGATTAGCAGTCCACCGCCTTAACCACTCGGCCACCCCGTCCTCGATTAAAACTGGTTTAATCATTTCGTCTGAATTTGGGAGTAAAACATCCGGTTAAAACGACGGATTCGAGATTCGAACTCGCGCGGGCAGAGCCCATTGTATTAGCGGTTCATCGCCTTAACCACTCGACCATTCCTTCATCGATTTAAGAGAGTTTAATCACTTTGACTGCATTTGTGTTCAAAACAAAACGGATTAAACGACGGAGGCGAGATTCGAACTCGCGCGGGCAGAGCCCAATGGATTAGCAGTCCATCGCCTTAACCACTCGGCCACCCCGTCCTTGATTAAATCTGGTTTACTAATTTCGCCTGAATTTTTGATTAAAACAATCTGGTTAAAACGACGGGGGCGAGATTCGAACTCGCGCGGGCAGAGCCCAACGGATTAGCAGTCCACCGCCTTAACCACTCGGCCACCCCGTCCTCGATTAAAACTGGTTTAATAATTTCGCCTGAATTTTTGATTAAAACAATCTGGTTAAAACGACGGGGTCGAGATTCGGACTCGCGCGGGCAGAGCCCAACGGATTAGCAGTCCATCGCCTTAACCACTCGGCCACCCCGTCCTCGATTAAAACTGGTTTAATCATTTCGTCTGAATTTTTGATTAAAACAATCCGGTTAAAACGACGGATTCGAGATTCGAACTCGCGCGGGCAGAGCCCATTGTATTAGCGGTTCATCGCCTTAACCACTCGACCATTCCTTCATCGATTTAAGAGAGTTTAATCACTTTGACTGCATTTGTGTTCAAAACAAAACGGATTAAACGACGGAGGCGAGATTCGAACTCCCGCGGGCAGAGCCCAATGGATTAGCAGTCCATCGCCTTAACCACTCGGCCACCCCGTCCTTGATTAAATCTGGTTTAATAATTTCGCCTGAATTTTTGATTAAAACAATCTGGTTAAAACGACGGGGGCGAGATTCGGACTCGCGCGGGCAGAGCCCAACGGATTAGCAGTCCATCGCCTTAACCACTCGGCCACCCCGTCCTCGATTAAAACTGGTTTAATCATTTCGTCTGAATTTTTGATTAAAACAATCCGGTTAAAACGACGGAAGTGAGGTTCGAACTCGCGCGGGCAAAGCTCAATGGATTAGCGGTCCATCGCCTTAACCACTCGGCCTTTCCTTCATCGATTTAAAAGAGTTTAATCACTTTGACTGCATTTGTGCTCAAAACAAAACGGATTAAACGACGGAGGCGAGATTCGAACTCGCGCGGGCAGAGCCCAATGTATTAGCAGTCCATCGCCTTTACCACTCGGCCACCCCGTCCTTGATTAAATCTGATTTAATAATTTCGCCTGAATTTTTGATTAAAACAATCCGGTTAAAACGACGGAAGCGAGATTCGAACTCGCGCGGGCAGAGCCCAACGGATTAGCAGTCCATCGCCTTAACCACTCGGCCACCCCGTCCTCGATTAAAACTGGTTTAATCATTTCGTCTGAATTTGGGAGTAAAACATCCGGTTAAAACGACGGATTCGAGATTCTAACTCGCGTGGGCAGAGCCCATTGGATTAGCGGTTCATCGCCTTAACCACTCGACCATTCCTTCATCGATTTAAGAGAGTTTAATCACTTTGACTGCATTTGTGTTCAAAACAAAACGGATTAAACGACGGAGGCGAGATTCGAACTCGCGCGGGCAGAGCCCAATGGATTAGCAGTCCATCGCCTTAACCACTCGGCCACCCCGTCCTTGATTAAATCTGGTTTAATAAATTCGCCTGAATTTTTGATTAAAACAATCTGGTTAAAACGGCGGGGGCGAGATTCGAACTCGCGCGGGCAGAGCCCAACGGATTAGCAGTCCACCGCCTTAACCACTCGGCCACCCCGTCCTCGATTAAAACTGGTTTAATCATTTCGTCTGAATTTGGGAGTAAAACATCCGGTTAAAACGACGGATTCGAGATTCGAACTCGCGCGGGCAGAGCCCATTGGATTAGCGGTTCATCGCCTTAACCACTCGACCATTCCTTCATCGATTTAAGAGAGTTTAATCACTTTGACTGCATTTGTGTTCAAAACAAAACGGATTAAACGACGGAGGCGAGATTCGAACTCCCGCGGGCAGAGCCCAATGGATTAGCAGTCCATCGCCTTAACCACTCGGCCACCCCGTCCTTGATTAAATCTGGTTTAATAATTTCGCCTGAATTTTTGATTAAAACAATCTGGTTAAAACGACGGGGGCGAGATTCGGACTCGCGCGGGCAGAGCCCAACGGATTAGCAGTCCATCGCCTTAACCACTCGGCCACCCCGTCCTCGATTAAAACTGGTTTAATCATTTCGTCTGAATTTTTGATTAAAACAATCCGGTTAAAACGACGGAAGTGAGGTTCGAACTCGCGCGGGCAAAGCTCAATGGATTAGCGGTCCATCGCCTTAACCACTCGGCCTTTCCTTCATCGATTTAAAAGAGTTTAATCACTTTGACTGCATTTGTGCTCAAAACAAAACGGATTAAACGACGGAGGCGAGATTCGAACTCGCGCGGGCAGAGCCCAATGTATTAGCAGTCCATCGCCTTTACCACTCGGCCACCCCGTCCTTGATTAAATCTGATTTAATAATTTCGCCTGAATTTTTGATTAAAACAATCCGGTTAAAACGACGGAAGCGAGATTCGAACTCGCGCGGGCAGAGCCCAACGGATTAGCAGTCCATCGCCTTAACCACTCGGCCACCCCGTCCTCGATTAAAACTGGTTTAATCATTTCGTCTGAATTTGGGAGTAAAACATCCGGTTAAAACGACGGATTCGAGATTCTAACTCGCGTGGGCAGAGCCCATTGGATTAGCGGTTCATCGCCTTAACCACTCGACCATTCCTTCATCGATTTAAGAGAGTTTAATCACTTTGACTGCATTTGTGTTCAAAACAAAACGGATTAAACGACGGAGGCGAGATTCGAACTCGCGCGGGCAGAGCCCAATGGATTAGCAGTCCATCGCCTTAACCACTCGGCCACCCCGTCCTTGATTAAATCTGGTTTAATAAATTCGCCTGAATTTTTGATTAAAACAATCTGGTTAAAACGGCGGGGGCGAGATTCGAACTCGCGCGGGCAGAGCCCAACGGATTAGCAGTCCACCGCCTTAACCACTCGGCCACCCCGTCCTCGATTAAAACTGGTTTAATCATTTCGTCTGAATTTGGGAGTAAAACATCCGGTTAAAACGACGGATTCGAGATTCGAACTCGCGCGGGCAGAGCCCATTGGATTAGCGGTTCATCGCCTTAACCACTCGACCATTCCTTCATCGATTTAAGAGAGTTTAATCACTTTGACTGCATTTGTGTTCAAAACAAAACGGATTAAACGACGGAGGCGAGATTCGAACTCCCGCGGGCAGAGCCCAATGGATTAGCAGTCCATCGCCTTAACCACTCGGCCACCCCGTCCTTGATTAAATCTGGTTTAATAATTTCGCCTGAATTTTTGATTAAAACAATCTGGTTAAAACGACGGGGGCGAGATTCGGACTCGCGCGGGCAGAGCCCAACGGATTAGCAGTCCATCGCCTTAACCACTCGGCCACCCCGTCCTCGATTAAAACTGGTTTAATCATTTCGTCTGAATTTTTGATTAAAACAATCCGGTTAAAACGACGGAAGTGAGGTTCGAACTCGCGCGGGCAAAGCTCAATGGATTAGCGGTCCATCGCCTTAACCACTCGGCCTTTCCTTCATCGATTTAAAAGAGTTTAATCACTTTGACTGCATTTGTGCTCAAAACAAAACGGATTAAACGACGGAGGCGAGATTCGAACTCGCGCGGGCAGAGCCCAATGTATTAGCAGTCCATCGCCTTTACCACTCGGCCACCCCGTCCTTGATTAAATCTGGTTTAATAATTTCGCCTGAATTTTTGATTAAAACAATCCGGTTAAAACGACGGAAGCGAGATTCGAACTCGCGAGGGCAGAGCCCAATGGATTAGCAGTCCATCGCCTTAACCACTCGGCCACCCCGTCCTTGATTAAATCTGGTTTAATAATTTCGCCTGAATTTTTGATTAAAACAATCCGGTTAAAACGACGGAAGCGAGATTCGAACTCGCGCGGGCAGAGCCCAACGGATTAGCAGTCCATCGCCTTAACCACTCGGCCACCCCGTCCTCGATTAAAACTGGTTTAATCATTTCGTCTGAATTTGGGAGTAAAACATCCGGTTAAAACGACGGATTCGAGATTCGAACTCGCGCGGGCAGAGCCCATTGGATTAGCGGTTCATCGCCTTAACCACTCGACCATTCCTTCATCGATTTAAGAGAGTTTAATCACTTTGACTGCATTTGTGTTCAAAACAAAACGGATTAAACGACGGAGGCGAGATTCGAACTCGCGCGGGCAGAGCCCAATGGATTAGCAGTCCATCGCCTTAACCACTCGGCCACCCCGTCCTTGATTAAATCTGGTTTAATAATTTCGCCTGAATTTTTGATTAAAACAATCTGGTTAAAACGGCGGGGGCGAGATTCGAACTCGCGCGGGCAGAGCCCAACGGATTAGCAGTCCACCGCCTTAACCACTCGGCCACCCCGTCCTCGATTAAAACTGGTTTAATCATTTCGTCTGAATTTGGGAGTAAAACATCCGGTTAAAACGACGGATTCGAGATTCGAACTCGCGCGGGCAGAGCCCATTGAATTAGCGGTTCATCGCCTTAACCACTCGACCATTCCTTCATCGATTTAAGAGAGTTTAATCACTTTGACTGCATTTGTGTTCAAAACCAAACGGATTAAACGACGGAGGCGAGATTCGAACTCCCGCGGGCAGAGCCCAATGGATTAGCAGTCCATCGCCTTAACCACTCGGCCACCCCGTCCTTGATTAAATCTGGTTTAATAATTTCGCCTGAATTTTTGATTAAAACAATCTGGTTAAAACGACGGGGGCGAGATTCGAACTCGCGCGGGCAGAGCCCAACGGATTAGCAGTCCATCGCCTTAACCACTCGGCCACCCCGTCCTCGATTAAAACTGGTTTAATCATTTCGTCTGAATTTTTGATTAAAACGACGGAAGTGAGGTTCGAACTCGCGCGGGCAAAGCCCAATGGATTAGCGGTCCATCGCCTTAACCACTCGGCCTTTCCTTCATCGATTTAAAAGAGTTTAATCACTTTGACTGCATTTGTGTTCAAAACAAAACGGATTAAACGACGGAGGCGAGATTCGAACTCGCGCGGGCAGAGCCCAATGGATTAGCAGTCCATCGCCTTAACCACTCAGCCACCCCGTCCTTGATTAAATCTGGTTTAATAATTTCGCCTGAATTTTTGATTAAAACAATCCGGTTAAAACGACGGAAGCGAGATTCGAACTCGCGAGGGCAGAGCCCAATGGATTAGCAGTCCATCGCCTTAACCACTCGGCCACCCCGTCCTTGATTAAATCTGGTTTAATAATTTCGCCTGAATTTTTGATTAAAACAATCCGGTTAAAACGACGGAAGCGAGATTCGAACTCGCGCGGGCAGAGCCCAACGGATTAGCAGTCCATCGCCTTAACCACTCGGCAACCCCGTCCTCGATTAAAACTGGTTTAATCATTTCGTCTGAATTTGGGAGTAAAACATCCGGATAAAACGACGGATTCGAGATTCGAACTCGCGCGGGCAGAGCCCATTGGATTAGCGGTTCATCGCCTTAACCACTCGACCATTCCTTCATCGATTTAAGAGAGTTTAATCACTTTGACTGCATTTGTGTTCAAAACAAAACGGATTAAACGACGGAGGCGAGATTCGAACTCGCGCGGGCAGAGCCCAATGGATTAGCAGTCCATCGCCTTAACCACTCGGCCACCCCGTCCTTGATTAAATCTGGTTTAATAATTTCGCCTGAATTTTTGATTAAAACAATCTGGTTAAAACGACGGGGGCGAGATTCGAACTCGCGCGGGCAGAGCCCAACGGATTAGCAGTCCATCGCCTTAACCACTCGGCCACCCCGTCCTCGATTAAAACTGGTTTAATCATTTCCTCTGAATTTTTGATTAAAACAATCCGGTTAAAACGACGGAAGTGAGGTTCGAACTCGCGCGGGCAAAGCCCAATGGGTTAGCGGTCCATCGCCTTAACCACTCGGCCTTTCCTTCATCGATTTAAAAGAGTTTAATCACTTTGACTGCATTTGTGTTCAAAACAAAACGGATTAAACGACGGAGGCGAGATTCGAACTCGCGCGGGCAGAGCCCAATGGATTAGCAGTCCATCGCCTTAACCACTCGGCCACCCCGTCCTTAAATAAATCTGGTTTAATAATTTCGCCTGAATTTTTGATTAAAACAATCCGGTTAAAACGACGGAAGCGAGATTCGAACTCGCGCGGGCAGAGCCCAATGGATTAGCAGTCCATCGCCTTAACCACTCGGCCACCCCGTCCTTGATTAAAACTGGTTTAATCATTTCGCCTGAATTTTTGATTAAAACAATCCGGTTAAAACGACGGGGGCGAGATTCGAACTCACGCGGGCAGAGCCCAACGGATTAGCAGTTCATCGCCTTAACCACTCGGCCACCCCGTCCTCGATTAAAACTGGTTTAATCATTTCGTCTGAATTTTTGATTAAAACAATCCGGTTAAAACGACGGAAGTGAGGTTCGAACTCGCGCGGGCAAAGCCCAATGGATTAGCGGTCCATCGCCTTAACCACTCGGCCTTTCCTTCATCGATTTAAAAGAGTTTAATCCCTTTGACTGCATTTGTGTTCAAAACAAAACGGATTAAACGACGGAGGCGAGATTCGAACTCGCGCGGGCAGAGCCCAATGGATTAGCAGTCCATCGCCTTAACCACTCGGCCACCCCGTCCTTGATTAAATCTGGTTTAATAATTTCGCCTGAATTTTTGATTAAAACAATCCGATTAAAGGAACGGAAGCGAGATTCGAACTCGCGCGGGCAGAGCCCAATGGATTAGCAGTCCATCGCCTTAACCACTCGGCCACCCCGTCCTTGATTAAATCTGGTTTAATAATTTCGCCTGAATTTTTGATTAAAACAATCTGGTTAAAACGACGGGGGCGAGATTCGAACTCGCGCGGGCAGAGCCCAACGGATTAGCAGTCCACCGCCTTAACCACTCGGCCACCCCGTCCTCGATTAAAACTGGTTTAATCATTTCGTCTGAATTTGGGAGTAAAACATCCGGTTAAAACGACGGATTCGAGATTCGAACTCGCGCGGGCAGAGCCCATTGGATTAGCGGTTCATCGCCTTAACCACTCGACCATTCCTTCATCGATTTAAGAGAGTTTAATCACTTTGACTGCATTTGTGTTCAAAACAAAACGGATTAAACGACGGAGGCGAGATTCGAACTCCCGCGGGCAGAGCCCAATGGATTAGCAGTCCATCGCCTTAACCACTCGGCCACCCCGTCCTTGATTAAATCTGGTTTAATAATTTCGCCTGAATTTTTGATTAAAACAATCTGGTTAAAACGACGGGGGCGAGATTCGAACTCGCGCGGGCAGAGCCCAGCGGATTAGCAGTCCATCGCCTTAATCACTCGGCCACCCCGTCCTCGATTAAAACTGGTTTAATCATTTCGCCTGAATTTTTGATTAAAACAATCCGGTTAAAACGACGGAAGTGAGGTTCGAACTCGCGCGGGCAAAGCCCAATGGATTAGCGGTCCATCGCCTTAACCACTCGGCCTTTCCTTCATCGATTTAAAAGAGTTTAATCACTTTGACTGCATTTGTGTTCAAAACAAAATGGATTAAACGACGGAGGCGAGATTCGAACTCGCGCGGGCAGAGCCCAATGGATTAGCAGTCCATCGCCTTAACCACTCAGCCACCCCGTCCTTGATTAAATATGGTTTAATAATTTCGCCTGAATTTTTGATTAAAACAATCCGGTTAAAACGACGGAGGCGAGATTCGAACTCGCGCGGGCAGAGCCCAATGGATTAGCAGTCCATCGCCTTAACCACTCAGCCACCCCGTCCTTGATTAAATCTGGTTTAATAATTTCGCCTGAATTTTTGATTAAAACAATCCGGTTAAAACGACGGAAGCGAGATTCGAACTCGCGCGGGCAGAGCCCAACGGATTAGCAGTCCATCGCCTTAACCACTCGGCAACCCCGTCCTCGATTAAAACTGGTTTAATCATTTCGTCTGAATTTGGGAGTAAAACATCCGGATAAAACGACGGATTCGAGATTCGAACTCGCGCGGGCAGAGCCCATTGGATTAGCGGTTCATCGCCTTAACCACTCGACCATTCCTTCATCGATTTAAGAGAGTTTAATCACTTTGACTGCATTTGTGTTCAAAACAAAACGGATTAAACGACGGAGGCGAGATTCGAACTCGCGCGGGCAGAGCCCAATGGATTAGCAGTCCATCGCCTTAACCACTCGGCCACCCCGTCCTTGATTAAATCTGGTTTAATAATTTCGCCTGAATTTTTGATTAAAACAATCTGGTTAAAACGACGGGGGCGAGATTCGAACTCGCGCGGGCAGAGCCCAACGGATTAGCAGTCCATCGCCTTAACCACTCGGCCACCCCGTCCTCGATTAAAACTGGTTTAATCATTTCGTCTGAATTTTTGATTAAAACGACGGAAGTGAGGTTCGAACTCGCGCGGGCAAAGCCCAATGGATTAGCGGTCCATCGCCTTAACCACTCGGCCTTTCCTTCATCGATTTAAAAGAGTTTAATCACTTTGACTGCATTTGTGTTCAAAACAAAACGGATTAAACGACGGAGGCGAGATTCGAACTCGCGCGGGCAGAGCCCAATGGATTAGCAGTCCATCGCCTTAACCACTCAGCCACCCCGTCCTTGATTAAATCTGGTTTAATAATTTCGCCTGAATTTTTGATTAAAACAATCCGGTTAAAACGACGGAAGCGAGATTCGAACTCGCGAGGGCAGAGCCCAATGGATTAGCAGTCCATCGCCTTAACCACTCGGCCACCCCGTCCTTGATTAAATCTGGTTTAATAATTTCGCCTGAATTTTTGATTAAAACAATCCGGTTAAAACGACGGAAGCGAGATTCGAACTCGCGCGGGCAGAGCCCAACGGATTAGCAGTCCATCGCCTTAACCACTCGGCAACCCCGTCCTCGATTAAAACTGGTTTAATCATTTCGTCTGAATTTGGGAGTAAAACATCCGGATAAAACGACGGATTCGAGATTCGAACTCGCGCGGGCAGAGCCCATTGGATTAGCGGTTCATCGCCTTAACCACTCGACCATTCCTTCATCGATTTAAGAGAGTTTAATCACTTTGACTGCATTTGTGTTCAAAACAAAACGGATTAAACGACGGAGGCGAGATTCGAACTCGCGCGGGCAGAGCCCAATGGATTAGCAGTCCATCGCCTTAACCACTCGGCCACCCCGTCCTTGATTAAATCTGGTTTAATAATTTCGCCTGAATTTTTGATTAAAACAATCTGGTTAAAACGACGGGGGCGAGATTCGAACTCGCGCGGGCAGAGCCCAACGGATTAGCAGTCCATCGCTTTAACCACTCGGCCACCCCGTCCTCGATTAAAACTGGTTTAATCATTTCCTCTGAATTTTTGATTAAAACAATCCGGTTAAAACGACGGAAGTGAGGTTCGAACTCGCGCGGGCAAAGCCCAATGGGTTAGCGGTCCATCGCCTTAACCACTCGGCCTTTCCTTCATCGATTTAAAAGAGTTTAATCACTTTGACTGCATTTGTGTTCAAAACAAAACGGATTAAACGACGGAGGCGAGATTCGAACTCGCGCGGGCAGAGCCCAATGGATTAGCAGTCCATCGCCTTAACCACTCGGCCACCCCGTCCTTAAATAAATCTGGTTTAATAATTTCGCCTGAATTTTTGATTAAAACAATCCGGTTAAAACGACGGAAGCGAGATTCGAACTCGCGCGGGCAGAGCCCAATGGATTAGCAGTCCATCGCCTTAACCACTCGGCCACCCCGTCCTTGATTAAAACTGGTTTAATCATTTCGCCTGAATTTTTGATTAAAACAATCCGGTTAAAACGACGGGGGCGAGATTCGAACTCACGCGGGCAGAGCCCAACGGATTAGCAGTTCATCGCCTTAACCACTCGGCCACCCCGTCCTCGATTAAAACTGGTTTAATCATTTCGTCTGAATTTTTGATTAAAACAATCCGGTTAAAACGACGGAAGTGAGGTTCGAACTCGCGCGGGCAAAGCCCAATGGATTAGCGGTCCATCGCCTTAACCACTCGGCCTTTCCTTCATCGATTTAAAAGAGTTTAATCCCTTTGACTGCATTTGTGTTCAAAACAAAACGGATTAAACGACGGAGGCGAGATTCGAACTCGCGCGGGCAGAGCCCAATGGATTAGCAGTCCATCGCCTTAACCACTCGGCCACCCCGTCCTTGATTAAATCTGGTTTAATAATTTCGCCTGAATTTTTGATTAAAACAATCCGATTAAAGGAACGGAAGCGAGATTCGAACTCGCGCGGGCAGAGCCCAATGGATTAGCAGTCCATCGCCTTAACCACTCGGCCACCCCGTCCTTGATTAAATCTGGTTTAATAATTTCGCCTGAATTTTTGATTAAAACAATCTGGTTAAAACGACGGGGGCGAGATTCGAACTCGCGCGGGCAGAGCCCAACGGATTAGCAGTCCACCGCCTTAACCACTCGGCCACCCCGTCCTCGATTAAAACTGGTTTAATCATTTCGTCTGAATTTGGGAGTAAAACATCCGGTTAAAACGACGGATTCGAGATTCGAACTCGCGCGGGCAGAGCCCATTGGATTAGCGGTTCATCGCCTTAACCACTCGACCATTCCTTCATCGATTTAAGAGAGTTTAATCACTTTGACTGCATTTGTGTTCAAAACAAAACGGATTAAACGACGGAGGCGAGATTCGAACTCCCGCGGGCAGAGCCCAATGGATTAGCAGTCCATCGCCTTAACCACTCGGCCACCCCGTCCTTGATTAAATCTGGTTTAATAATTTCGCCTGAATTTTTGATTAAAACAATCTGGTTAAAACGACGGGGGCGAGATTCGAACTCGCGCGGGCAGAGCCCAGCGGATTAGCAGTCCATCGCCTTAACCACTCGGCCACCCCGTCCTCGATTAAAACTGGTTTAATCATTTCGCCTGAATTTTTGATTAAAACAATCCGGTTAAAACGACGGAAGTGAGGTTCGAACTCGCGCGGGCAAAGCCCAATGGATTAGCGGTCCATCGCCTTAACCACTCGGCCTTTCCTTCATCGATTTAAAAGAGTTTAATCACTTTGACTGCATTTGTGTTCAAAACAAAATGGATTAAACGACGGAGGCGAGATTCGAACTCGCGCGGGCAGAGCCCAATGGATTAGCAGTCCATCGCCTTAACCACTCAGCCACCCCGTCCTTGATTAAATCTGGTTTAATAATTTCGCCTGAATTTTTGATTAAAACAATCCGGTTAAAACGACGGAGGCGAGATTCGAACTCGCGCGGGCAGAGCCCAATGGATTAGCAGTCCATCGCCTTAACCACTCAGCCACCCCGTCCTTGATTAAATCTGGTTTAATAATTTCGCCTGAATTTTTGATTAAAACAATCCGGTTAAAACGACGGAAGCGAGATTCGAACTCGCGCGGGCAGAGCCCAACGGATTAGCAGTCCATCGCCTTAACCACTCGGCAACCCCGTCCTCGATTAAAACTGGTTTAATCATTTCGTCTGAATTTGGGAGTAAAACATCCGGATAAAACGACGGATTCGAGATTCGAACTCGCGCGGGCAGAGCCCATTGGATTAGCGGTTCATCGCCTTAACCACTCGACCATTCCTTCATCGATTTAAGAGAGTTTAATCACTTTGACTGCATTTGTGTTCAAAACAAAACGGATTAAACGACGGAGGCGAGATTCGAACTCGCGCGGGCAGAGCCCAATGGATTAGCAGTCCATCGCCTTAACCACTCGGCCACCCCGTCCTTGATTAAATCTGGTTTAATAATTTCGCCTGAATTTTTGATTAAAACAATCTGGTTAAAACGACGGGGGCGAGATTCGAACTCGCGCGGGCAGAGCCCAACGGATTAGCAGTCCATCGCCTTAACCACTCGGCCACCCCGTCCTCGATTAAAACTGGTTTAATCATTTCGTCTGAATTTTTGATTAAAACGACGGAAGTGAGGTTCGAACTCGCGCGGGCAAAGCCCAATGGATTAGCGGTCCATCGCCTTAACCACTCGGCCTTTCCTTCATCGATTTAAAAGAGTTTAATCACTTTGACTGCATTTGTGTTCAAAACAAAACGGATTAAACGACGGAGGCGAGATTCGAACTCGCGCGGGCAGAGCCCAATGGATTAGCAGTCCATCGCCTTAACCACTCAGCCACCCCGTCCTTGATTAAATCTGGTTTAATAATTTCGCCTGAATTTTTGATTAAAACAATCCGGTTAAAACGACGGAAGCGAGATTCGAACTCGCGAGGGCAGAGCCCAATGGATTAGCAGTCCATCGCCTTAACCACTCGGCCACCCCGTCCTTGATTAAATCTGGTTTAATAATTTCGCCTGAATTTTTGATTAAAACAATCCGGTTAAAACGACGGAAGCGAGATTCGAACTCGCGCGGGCAGAGCCCAACGGATTAGCAGTCCATCGCCTTAACCACTCGGCAACCCCGTCCTCGATTAAAACTGGTTTAATCATTTCGTCTGAATTTGGGAGTAAAACATCCGGATAAAACGACGGATTCGAGATTCGAACTCGCGCGGGCAGAGCCCATTGGATTAGCGGTTCATCGCCTTAACCACTCGACCATTCCTTCATCGATTTAAGAGAGTTTAATCACTTTGACTGCATTTGTGTTCAAAACAAAACGGATTAAACGACGGAGGCGAGATTCGAACTCGCGCGGGCAGAGCCCAATGGATTAGCAGTCCATCGCCTTAACCACTCGGCCACCCCGTCCTTGATTAAATCTGGTTTAATAATTTCGCCTGAATTTTTGATTAAAACAATCTGGTTAAAACGACGGGGGCGAGATTCGAACTCGCGCGGGCAGAGCCCAACGGATTAGCAGTCCATCGCCTTAACCACTCGGCCACCCCGTCCTCGATTAAAACTGGTTTAATCATTTCCTCTGAATTTTTGATTAAAACAATCCGGTTAAAACGACGGAAGTGAGGTTCGAACTCGCGCGGGCAAAGCCCAATGGGTTAGCGGTCCATCGCCTTAACCACTCGGCCTTTCCTTCATCGATTTAAAAGAGTTTAATCACTTTGACTGCATTTGTGTTCAAAACAAAACGGATTAAACGACGGAGGCGAGATTCGAACTCGCGCGGGCAGAGCCCAATGGATTAGCAGTCCATCGCCTTAACCACTCGGCCACCCCGTCCTTAAATAAATCTGGTTTAATAATTTCGCCTGAATTTTTGATTAAAACAATCCGGTTAAAACGACGGAAGCGAGATTCGAACTCGCGCGGGCAGAGCCCAATGGATTAGCAGTCCATCGCCTTAACCACTCGGCCACCCCGTCCTTGATTAAAACTGGTTTAATCATTTCGCCTGAATTTTTGATTAAAACAATCCGGTTAAAACGACGGGGGCGAGATTCGAACTCACGCGGGCAGAGCCCAACGGATTAGCAGTTCATCGCCTTAACCACTCGGCCACCCCGTCCTCGATTAAAACTGGTTTAATCATTTCGTCTGAATTTTTGATTAAAACAATCCGGTTAAAACGACGGAAGTGAGGTTCGAACTCGCGCGGGCAAAGCCCAATGGATTAGCGGTCCATCGCCTTAACCACTCGGCCTTTCCTTCATCGATTTAAAAGAGTTTAATCCCTTTGACTGCATTTGTGTTCAAAACAAAACGGATTAAACGACGGAGGCGAGATTCGAACTCGCGCGGGCAGAGCCCAATGGATTAGCAGTCCATCGCCTTAACCACTCGGCCACCCCGTCCTTGATTAAATCTGGTTTAATAATTTCGCCTGAATTTTTGATTAAAACAATCCGATTAAAGGAACGGAAGCGAGATTCGAACTCGCGCGGGCAGAGCCCAATGGATTAGCAGTCCATCGCCTTAACCACTCGGCCACCCCGTCCTTGATTAAATCTGGTTTAATAATTTCGCCTGAATTTTTGATTAAAACAATCTGGTTAAAACGACGGGGGCGAGATTCGAACTCGCGCGGGCAGAGCCCAACGGATTAGCAGTCCACCGCCTTAACCACTCGGCCACCCCGTCCTCGATTAAAACTGGTTTAATCATTTCGTCTGAATTTGGGAGTAAAACATCCGGTTAAAACGACGGATTCGAGATTCGAACTCGCGCGGGCAGAGCCCATTGGATTAGCGGTTCATCGCCTTAACCACTCGACCATTCCTTCATCGATTTAAGAGAGTTTAATCACTTTGACTGCATTTGTGTTCAAAACAAAACGGATTAAACGACGGAGGCGAGATTCGAACTCCCGCGGGCAGAGCCCAATGGATTAGCAGTCCATCGCCTTAACCACTCGGCCACCCCGTCCTTGATTAAATCTGGTTTAATAATTTCGCCTGAATTTTTGATTAAAACAATCTGGTTAAAACGACGGGGGCGGGATTCGAACTCGCGCGGGCAGAGCCCAGCGGATTAGCAGTCCATCGCCTTAACCACTCGGCCACCCCGTCCTCGATTAAAACTGGTTTAATCATTTCGCCTGAATTTTTGATTAAAACAATCCGGTTAAAACGACGGAAGTGAGGTTCGAACTCGCGCGGGCAAAGCCCAATGGATTAGCGGTCCATCGCCTTAACCACTCGGCCTTTCCTTCATCGATTTAAAAGAGTTTAATCACTTTGACTGCATTTGTGTTCAAAACAAAATGGATTAAACGACGGAGGCGAGATTCGAACTCGCGCGGGCAGAGCCCAATGGATTAGCAGTCCATCGCCTTAACCACTCAGCCACCCCGTCCTTGATTAAATCTGGTTTAATAATTTCGCCTGAATTTTTGATTAAAACAATCCGGTTAAAACGACGGAGGCGAGATTCGAACTCGCGCGGGCAGAGCCCAATGGATTAGCAGTCCATCGCCTTAACCACTCAGCCACCCCGTCCTTGATTAAATCTGGTTTAATAATTTCGCCTGAATTTTTGATTAAAACAATCCGGTTAAAACGACGGAAGCGAGATTCGAACTCGCGCGGGCAGAGCCCAACGGATTAGCAGTCCATCGCCTTAACCACTCGGCAACCCCGTCCTCGATTAAAACTGGTTTAATCATTTCGTCTGAATTTGGGAGTAAAACATCCGGATAAAACGACGGATTCGAGATTCGAACTCGCGCGGGCAGAGCCCATTGGATTAGCGGTTCATCGCCTTAACCACTCGACCATTCCTTCATCGATTTAAGAGAGTTTAATCACTTTGACTGCATTTGTGTTCAAAACAAAACGGATTAAACGACGGAGGCGAGATTCGAACTCGCGCGGGCAGAGCCCAATGGATTAGCAGTCCATCGCCTTAACCACTCGGCCACCCCGTCCTTGATTAAATCTGGTTTAATAATTTCGCCTGAATTTTTGATTAAAACAATCTGGTTAAAACGACGGGGGCGAGATTCGAACTCGCGCGGGCAGAGCCCAATGGATTAGCAGTCCATCGCCTTAACCACTCGGCCACCCCGTCCTCGATTAAAACTGGTTTAATCATTTCCTCTGAATTTTTGATTAAAACAATCCGGTTAAAACGACGGAAGTGAGGTTCGAACTCGCGCGGGCAAAGCCCAATGGATTAGCGGTCCATCGCCTTAACCACTCGGCCTTTCCTTCATCGATTTAAAAGAGTTTAATCACTTTGACTGCATTTGTGTTCAAAACAAAACGGATTAAACGACGGAGGCGAGATTCGAACTCGCGCGGGCAGAGCCCAATGGATTAGCAGTCCATCGCCTTAACCACTCAGCCACCCCGTCCTTGATTAAATCTGGTTTAATAATTTCGCCTGAATTTTTGATTAAAACAATCCGGTTAAAACGACGGAAGCGAGATTCGAACTCGCGAGGGCAGAGCCCAATGGATTAGCAGTCCATCGCCTTAACCACTCGGCCACCCCGTCCTTGATTAAATCTGGTTTAATAATTTCGGCTGAATTTTTGATTAAAACAATCCGGTTAAAACGACGGAAGCGAGATTCGAACTCGCGCGGGCAGAGCCCAACGGATTAGCAGTCCATCGCCTTAACCACTCGGCAACCCCGTCCTCGATTAAAACTGGTTTAATCATTTCGTCTGAATTTGGGAGTAAAACATCCGGATAAAACGACGGATTCGAGATTCGAACTCGCGCGGGCAGAGCCCATTGGATTAGCGGTTCATCGCCTTAACCACTCGACCATTCCTTCATCGATTTAAGAGAGTTTAATCACTTTGACTGCATTTGTGTTCAAAACAAAACGGATTAAACGACGGAGGCGAGATTCGAACTCGCGCGGGCAGAGCCTAATGGATTAGCAGTCCATCGCCTTAACCACTCGGCCACCCCGTCCTTGATTAAATCTGGTTTAATAATTTCGCCTGAATTTTTGATTAAAACAATCTGGTTAAAACGACGGGGGCGAGATTCGAACTCGCGCGGGCAGAGCCCAATGGATTAGCAGTCCATCGCCTTAACCACTCGGCCACCCCGTCCTCGATTAAAACTGGTTTAATCATTTCCTCTGAATTTTTGATTAAAACAATCCGGTTAAAACGACGGAAGTGAGGTTCGAACTCGCGCGGGCAAAGCCCAATGGATTAGCGGTCCATCGCCTTAACCACTCGGCCTTTCCTTCATCGATTTAAAAGAGTTTAATCACTTTGACTGCATTTGTGTTCAAAACAAAACGGATTAAACGACGGAGGCGAGATTCGAACTCGCGCGGGCAGAGCCCAATGGATTAGCAGTCCATCGCCTTAACCACTCAGCCACCCCGTCCTTGATTAAATCTGGTTTAATAATTTCGCCTGAATTTTTGATTAAAACAATCCGGTTAAAACGACGGAAGCGAGATTCGAACTCGCGAGGGCAGAGCCCAATGGATTAGCAGTCCATCGCCTTAACCACTCGGCCACCCCGTCCTTGATTAAATCTGGTTTAATAATTTCGCCTGAATTTTTGATTAAAACAATCCGGTTAAAACGACGGAAGCGAGATTCGAACTCGCGCGGGCAGAGCCCAACGGATTAGCAGTCCATCGCCTTAACCACTCGGCAACCCCGTCCTCGATTAAAACTGGTTTAATCATTTCGTCTGAATTTGGGAGTAAAACATCCGGATAAAACGACGGATTCGAGATTCGAACTCGCGCGGGCAGAGCCCATTGGATTAGCGGTTCATCGCCTTAACCACTCGACCATTCCTTCATCGATTTAAGAGAGTTTAATCACTTTGACTGCATTTGTGTTCAAAACAAAACGGATTAAACGACGGAGGCGAGATTCGAACTCGCGCGGGCAGAGCCCAATGGATTAGCAGTCCATCGCCTTAACCACTCGGCCACCCCGTCCTTGATTAAATCTGGTTTAATAATTTCGCCTGAATTTTTGATTAAAACAATCTGGTTAAAACGACGGGGGCGAGATTCGAACTCGCGCGGGCAGAGCCCAATGGATTAGCAGTCCATCGCCTTAACCACTCGGCCACCCCGTCCTCGATTAAAACTGGTTTAATCATTTCCTCTGAATTTTTGATTAAAACAATCCGGTTAAAACGACGGAAGTGAGGTTCGAACTCGCGCGGGCAAAGCCCAATGGATTAGCGGTCCATCGCCTTAACCACTCGGCCTTTCCTTCATCGATTTAAAAGAGTTTAATCACTTTGACTGCATTTGTGTTCAAAACAAAACGGATTAAACGACGGAGGCGAGATTCGAACTCGCGCGGGCAGAGCCCAATGGATTAGCAGTCCATCGCCTTAACCACTCAGCCACCCCGTCCTTGATTAAATCTGGTTTAATAATTTCGCCTGAATTTTTGATTAAAACAATCCGGTTAAAACGACGGAAGCGAGATTCGAACTCGCGAGGGCAGAGCCCAATGGATTAGCAGTCCATCGCCTTAACCACTCGGCCACCCCGTCCTTGATTAAATCTGGTTTAATAATTTCGCCTGAATTTTTGATTAAAACAATCCGGTTAAAACGACGGAAGCGAGATTCGAACTCGCGCGGGCAGAGCCCAACGGATTAGCAGTCCATCGCCTTAACCACTCGGCAACCCCGTCCTCGATTAAAACTGGTTTAATCATTTCGTCTGAATTTGGGAGTAAAACATCCGGATAAAACGACGGATTCGAGATTCGAACTCGCGCGGGCAGAGCCCATTGGATTAGCGGTTCATCGCCTTAACCACTCGACCATTCCTTCATCGATTTAAGAGAGTTTAATCACTTTGACTGCATTTGTGTTCAAAACAAAACGGATTAAACGACGGAGGCGAGATTCGAACTCGCGCGGGCAGAGCCCAATGGATTAGCTGTCCATCGCCTTAACCACTCGGCCACCCCGTCCTTGATTAAATCTGGTTTAATAATTTCGCCTGAATTTTTGATTAAAACAATCTGGTTAAAACGACGGGGGCGAGATTCGAACTCGCGCGGGCAGAGCCCAACGGATTAGCAGTCCATCGCCTTAACCACTCGGCCACCCCGTCCTCGATTAAAACTGGTTTAATCATTTCCTCTGAATTTTTGATTAAAACAATCCGGTTAAAACGACGGAAGTGAGGTTCGAACTCGCGCGGGCAAAGCCCAATGGATTAGCGGTCCATCGCCTTAACCACTCGGCCTTTCCTTCATCGATTTAAAAGAGTTTAATCACTTTGACTGCATTTGTGTTCAAAACAAAACGGATTAAACGACGGAGGCGAGATTCGAACTCGCGCGGGCAGAGCCCAATGGATTAGCAGTCCATCGCCTTAACCACTCGGCCACCCCGTCCTTAAATAAATCTGGTTTAATAATTTCGCCTGAATTTTTGATTAAAACAATCCGGTTAAAATGACGGAAGCGAGATTCGAACTCGCGCGGGCAGAGCCCAATGGATTAGCAGTCCATCGCCTTAACCACTCGGCCACCCCGTCCTTGATTAAAACTGGTTTAATCATTTCGCCTGAATTTTTGATTAAAACAATCCGGTTAAAACGACGGGGGCGAGATTCGAACTCACGCGGGCAGAGCCCAACGGATTAGCAGTTCATCGCCTTAACCACTCGGCCACCCCGTCCTCGATTAAAACTGGTTTAATCATTTCGTCTGAATTTTTGATTAAAACAATCCGGTTAAAACGACGGAAGTGAGGTTCGAACTCGCGCGGGCAAAGCCCAATGGATTAGCGGTCCATCGCCTTAACCACTCGGCCTTTCCTTCAACGATTTAAAAGAGTTTAATCACTTTGACTGCATTTGTGTTCAAAACAAAACGGATTAAACGACGGAGGCGAGATTCGAACTCGCGCGGGCAGAGCCCAACGGATTAGCAGTACATCGCCTTAACCACTCGGCCACCCCGTCCTCGATTAAAACTGGTTTAATCATTTCGTCTGAATTTTTGATTAAAACAATCCGGTTAAAACGACGGAAGTGAGGTTCGAACTCGCGCGGGCAAAGCCCAATGGATTAGCGGTCCATCGCCTTAACCACTCGGCCTTTCCTTCATCGATTTAAAAGAGTTTAATCACTTTGACTGCATTTGTGTTCAAAACAAAACGGATAAAACGACGGAGGCGAGATTCGAACTCGCGCGGGCCGATCCCAATGGATTAGCAGTACATCGCCTTAACCACTCGGCCACCCCGTCCTTGATTAAAACTGGTTTAATAATTTCGTCTGAATTTTTGATTAAAACAAAACGGATAAAACGACGAAGGCGAGATTCGAACTCGCGCGGGCAGAGCCCAATGGTTTAGCGGTCCATCGCCTTAACCACTCGGCCATTCCTTCATCGATTTAAAAGAGTTTAATAACTTTGACTGCATTTGTGTTCAAAACAAAACGGACAAAACGACGGAGGCGAGATTCGAACTCTCGCGGGCAGAGCACAATGGAATAGCAGTCCATCGCCTCAACCACTCGGCCACCCCGTCCTTGATTAAAACGGGTTTAATAATTTCGGCTGAATTTTTGATTAAAACAATCTGGTTAAAATGACGGAGGCGAGATTCGAACTCGCGCGGACAGAGCCCAACGGATTAGCAGTCCATCGCCTTAACCACTCGGCCACCCCGCCCTCAATTAAAACTGGTTTAATCATTTCGCCTGAATTTGGGAGTAAAACATTCGGTTAAAACGACGGATTCGAGATTCGAACTTGCGCGGGCAGAGCCCATTGGATTAGCGGTTCATCGCCTTAACCACTCGACCATTCCTTCATGGATTTAAGAGAGTTTAATCACTTTGACTGCATTTGTGTTCAAAACAAAACGGATTAAACGACGGAGGCGAGATTCGAACTCGCGCGGGCCGAGCCCAATGGATTAGCAGTCCATCGCCTTAACCACTCGGCCACCCCGTCCTTGATTAAATCTGGTTTATTAATTTCGCCTGAATTTTTGATTAAAACAATCTGGTTAAAACGACGGGGGCGAGATTCGAACTCGCGCGGGCAGAGCCCAACGGATTAGCAGTCCATCGCCTTAACCACTCGGCCACCCCGTCCTCGATTAAAACTGGTTTAATCATTTCGTCTGAATTTTTGATTAAAACAATCCGGTTAAAACGACGGAAGTGAGGTTCGAACTCGCGCGGGCAAAGCCCAATGGATTAGCGGTCCATCGCCTTAACCACTCGGCCTTTCCTTCATCGATTTAAAAGAGTTTAATCACTTTGACTGCATTTGTGTTCAAAACAAAACGGATAAAACGACGGAGGCGAGATTCGAACTCGCGCGGGCAGAGCCCAATGGATTAGCAGTCCATCGCTTTAACCACTCGGCCACCCCGTCCTTGATTAAAACTGGTTTAATAATTTCGTCTGAATTTTTGATTAAAACAAAACGGATAAAACGACGAAGGCGAGATTCGAACTCGCGCGGGCAGAGCCCAACGGATTAGCAGTCCATCGCCTTAACCACTCGGCCACCCCGTCCTCGATTAAAACTGGTTTAATCATTTCGTCTGAATTTTTGATTAAAACAATCCGGTTAAAACGACGGAAGTGAGGTTCGAACTCGCGCGGGCAAAGCCCAATGGATTAGCGGTCCATCGCCTTAACCACTCGGCCTTTCCTTCATCGATTTAAAAGAGTTTAATCACTTTGACTGCATTTGTGTTCAAAACAAAACGGATTAAACGACGGAGGCGAGATTCGAACTCGCGCGGGCCGAGCCCAATGGATTAGCAGTCCATCGCCTTAACCACTCGGCCACCCCGTCCTTGATTAAATCTGGTTTATTAATTTCGCCTGAATTTTTGATTAAAACAATCTGGTTAAAACGACGGGGGCGAGATTCGAACTCGCGCGGGCAGAGCCCAACGGATTAGCAGTCCATCGCCTTAACCACTCGGCCACCCCGTCCTCGATTAAAACTGGTTTAATCATTTCGTCTGAATTTTTGATTAAAACAATCCGGTTAAAACGACGGAAGTGAGGTTTTAACTCGCGCGGGCAAAGCCCAATGGATTAGCGGTCCATCGCCTTAACCACTCGGCCTTTCCTTCATCGATTTAAAAGAGTTTAATCACTTTGACTGCATTTGTGTTCAAAACAAAACGGATAAAACGACGGAGGCGAGATTCGAACTCGCGCGGGCAGAGCCCAATGGATTAGCAGTCCATCGCTTTAACCACTCGGCCACCCCGTCCTTGATTAAAACTGGTTTAATAATTTCGTCTGAATTTTTGATTAAAACAAAACGGATAAAACGACGAAGGCGAGATTCGAACTCGCGCGGGCAGAGCCCAACGGATTAGCAGTCCATCGCCTTAACCACTCGGCCATTCCTTCATCGATTTAAAAGAGTTTAATCACTTTGACTGCATTTGTGTTCAAAACAAAACGGATAAAACGACGGAGGCGAGATTCGAACTCGCGCGGGCAGAGCCCAATGGATTAGCGGTCCATCGCCTTAACCACTCGGCCTTTCCTTCATCGATTTAAAAGAGTTTAATCACTTTGACTGCATTTGTGTTCAAAACAAAACGGATAAAACGACGGAGGCGAGATTCGAACTCGCGCGGGCAGAGCCCAATGGATTAGCAGTCCATCGCTTTAACCACTCGGCCACCCCGTCCTTGATTAAAACTGGTTTAATAATTTCGTCTGAATTTTTGATTAAAACAAAACGGATAAAACGACGAAGGCGAGATTCGAACTCGCGCGGGCAGAGCCCAATGGTTTAGCGGTCCATCGCCTTAACCACTCGGCCATTCCTTCATCGATTTAAAAGAGTTTAATAACTTTGACTGCATTTGTGTTCAAAACAAAACGGACAATACGACGGAGGCGAGATTCGAACTCTCGCGGGCAGAGCACAATGGAATAGCAGTCCATCGCCTCAACCACTCGGCCACCCCGTCCTTGATTAAAACGGGTTTAATAATTTCGGCTGAATTTTTGATTAAAACAATCTGGTTAAAATGACGGAGGCGAGATTCGAACTCGCGCGGACAGAGCCCAACGGATTAGCAGTCCATCGCCTTAACCACTCGGCCACCCCGCCCTCAATTAAAACTGGTTTAATCATTTCGCCTGAATTATTGATTAAAACAATCCGGTTAAAACGACGGAAGTGAGATTCGAACTCGCGCGGGCAAAGCCCAATGGATTAGCAGTCCATCGCCTTAACCACTCGGCCACCCCGTCCTTGATTAAAACTGGTTTAATAATTTCGCCTGAATTTTTGATTAAAACAATCTGGTTAAAACGACGTAGGCGAGATTCGAACTCGCGCGGACAGAGCCCAACGGATTAGCAGTCCATCGCCTTAACCACTCGGCCACCCCGCCCTCAATTAAAACTGGTTTAATCATTTCGCCTGAATTATTGATTAAAACAATCCGGTTAAAACGACGGAAGTGAGATTCGAACTCGCGCGGGCAAAGCCCTATGGATTAGCAGTCCATCGCCTCAACCACTCGGCCACCCCGTCCTTGATTAAAACTGGTTTAATAATTTCGCCTGAATTTTTGATTAAAACAATCCGGTTAAAACGACGGAAGCGAGGTTCGAACTCGCGCGGGCAAAGCCTAATGGATTAGCGGTCCATCGCCTTAACCACTCGGCCTTTCCTTCATCGATTTAAAAGAGTTTAATCAATTTGACTGCATTTGTGTTCAAAACAAAACAGATAAAACGACAGAGGCGAGATTCGAACTCGCGCGGGCAGAGCCCAATGGATTAGCAGTCCATCGCCTTAACCACTCGGCCACCCCGTCCTTGATTAAAACTGGTTTAATAATTTCGTCTGAATTTTTGATTAAAACAATCCGGTTAAAACGACGGAAGCGAGATTCGAACTCGCGCGGGCAAAGCTCAATGGATTAGCAGTCAATCGCCTTAACCACTCGGCCATTACTTCCTCGACTTAGACGAGTTTAGTCATTTTGTTTGCATTTGTGTTCAAAACAAAACGGATAAAACGACGGAGGCGAGATTCGAACTCGCGCGGGCAGAGCCCAATGGATTAGCGGTCCATCGCCTTAACCACTCGGCCATTCCTTCATCGATTTAAAAGAGTTTAATAACTTTGACTGCATTTGTGTTCAAAACAAAACGGATAAAACGACGGAGGCGAGATTCGAACTCGCGCGGGCAGACCACAATGGAATAGCAGTCCATAGCCTCAACCACTCGGCCACCCCGTCCTTGATTAAAACGTGTTTAATAATTTCGGCTGAATTTTTGATTAAAACAATCTGGTTAAAACGACGGAGGCGAGATTCGAACTCGCGCGGGCAGAGCCCAACGGATTAGCAGTCCATCGCCTTAACCACTCGGCCACCCCGCCCTCAATTAAACCTGGTTTAATCATTTCGCCTGAATTATTGATTAAAACAATCCGGTTAAAACGACGGAAGTGAGATTCGAACTCGCGCGGGCAAAGCCCAATGGATTAGCAGTCCATCGCCTTAACCACTCGGCCACCCCGTCCTTGATTAAAACTGGTTTAATAATTTCGCCTGAATTTTTGATTAAAACAATCCGGTTAAAACGACGGAAGTGAGGTTCGAACTCGCGCGGGCAAAACCTAATGGATTAGCGGTCCATCGCCTTAACCACTCGGCCTTTCCTTCATCGATTTAAAAGAGTTTAATCACTTTGACTGCATTTGTGTTCTAAACAAAACGGATAAAACGACGGAGGCGAGATTCGAACTCGCGCGGGCAGAGCCCAATGGATTAGCGGTCCATCGCCTTAACCACTCGGCCATTCCTTCATCGATTTAAAAGAGTTTAATAACTTTGACTGCATTTGTGTTCAAAACAAAACGGATAAAACGACGGAGGCGAGATTCGAACTCGCGCGGGCAGACCACAATGGAATAGCAGTCCATCGCCTCAACCACTCGGCCACCCCGTCCTTGATTAAATCGGGTTTAATAATTTCGGCTGAATTTTTGATTAAAACAATCTGGTTAAAACGACGGAGGCGAGATTCGAACTCGCGCGGGCAGAGCCCAACGGATTAGCAGTCCATCGCCTTAACCACTCGGCCACCCCGCCCTCAATTAAAACTGGTTTAATCATTTCGCCTGAATTATTGATTAAAACAATCCGGTTAAAGCGACGGAAGTGATATTCGAACTCGCGCGGGCAAAGCCCAATGGATTAGCAGTCCATCGCCTTAACCACTCGGCCACCCCGTCCTTGATTAAAACCGATTCATTCATTTCGCCTGAATTTTTGATTAAAACAATCCGGTTAAAACGACGGAAGTGAGGTTCGAACTCGCGCGGATAAAGCCCAATGGATTAGCGGTCCATCGCCTTAACCACTCGGCCATTCCTTCATCGATTGAAAAGAGTTTAATCACTTTGACTGCATTTGTGTTCAAAACAGAACGGGTAAAACGACGGAGGCGCGATTTGAACTCGCGCGGGTAGAGCCCAATGGATTAGCAGTCCATCGCCTTAACCACTCGGCCACCCCGTCCTTGATTAAAACTGGTTTAATAGTTTCGCCTGAATTTTTGATTAGAACAATCCGGATAAAACGACGGAAGCGAGATTCGAACACGCGCGGGCAAAGCTCAATGGATTAGCAGTCAATCGCCCTAACCACTCGGCTATTACTTCCTCGACTTATACGAGTTTAGTCATTTTGTTTGCATTTGTGTTCAAAACAAAACGGATAAAACGACGGAGGCGAGATTCGAACTCGCGCGGGGGAGAGCCCAATGGTTTAGCGGTCCATCGCCTTAACCACTCGGCCATTCCTTCATCGATTTAAAAGAGTTTAATAACTTTGACTGCATTTGTGTTCAAAACAAAACGGATAAAACGACGGAGGCGAGATTCGAACTCGCGCGGGCAGAGCACAATGGAGTAGCAGTCCATCGCCTCAACCACTCGGCCACCCAGTCCTTGATTAAAACGGGTTTAATAATTTCGCCTGAATTTTTGATTAAAACAATCTGGTTAAAACGACGGAGGCGAGATTCGAACTCGCGCGGGCAGAGCCCAACGGATTAGCAGTCCATCGCCTTAACCACTCGGCCACCCCGCCCTCAATTAAAACTGGTTTAATCATTTCGCCTGAATTATTGATTAAAACAATCCGGTTAAAACGACGGAAGTGAGATTCGAACTCGCGCGGGCAAAGCCCAATGGATTAGCAGTCCATCGCCTTAACCACTCGGCCACCCCGTCCTTGATTAAAACTGGTTTAATAATTTCGCCTGAATTTCGGATTAAAACAATCTGGTTAAAACGACGGAGGCAAGATTCGAACTCGCGCGGGCAGAGCCAAACGGATTAGCAGTTCATCGCCTTAACCATTCGGCCACCCCGTCCTCGATTAAAACTGGTTTAATCACTTCGCCTGAATTTTTGATTAAAACAATCCGGTTAAAACGACGGAAGTGAGGTTCGAACTCGCGCGGGCAAAGCCCAATGGATTAGCGGTCCATCGCCTTAACCACTCGGCCATTCCTACATCGATTTGAAAGAGTTAAATCACTTTGACTGCATTTGTGTTCAAAACAAAACGGATAAAACGACGGAATCGAGATTCGAACTCGCGCGGGCAGAGCCAAACGGATTAGCAGTCCATCGCCTTAACGATTCGGCCACGCCGTCCTCGATTAAAACTGGTTTAATCATTTCGCCTGAATTTTTGATTAAAACAATCCGGTTAAAACGACGGATGCGAGATTCGAACTCGCGCGGGCAGAGCCCAATGGTTTAGCGGTCCATCGCCTTAACCACTCGGCCATTCCTTCATCGATTTAAAAGAGTTTAATAACTTTGCCTGCATTTGTGTTCAAAACAAAACGGATAAAACGACGGAGGCGAGATTCGAACTCGCGCGGGCAGAGCCCAATGGATTAGCAGTCCAACGCCTTAACCACTCGGCCACCCCGTCCTTGATTAAAACTTGTTTAATCATTTCGCCTGAATTTTTGATTAAAACAATCCGGTTAAAACGACCGAGGCGAGATTCGAACTCGCGCGGGCAGAGCCCAACGCATTAGCAGTCCATCGCCTTAACCACTCGGCAATTCCTTCACCGTTTTAAACGAGTTTCATCATTTTGACTGCATTTGAGTTCAAAACAAAACGGATAAAACGACGGAGGCGAGATTCAAACTCGCGCGGGCAGAGCCCAATGGATTAGCAGTCCATCGCTTTATCCCCTCGGCCACCCCGTCCTCGATTAAAACTGGTTTAATCATTTCGCCTGAATTTTTGATTAAAACAATCCGGTTAAAACGACGGAGGCGAGATTCGAACTCGCGCGGGCAGAGCCCAATGGATTAGCAGTCCATCGCCTTAACCACTCGGCCACCCCGTCCTTGATTAAAACTTGTTTAATCATTTCGCCTGAATTTTTGATTAAAACAATCCGGTTAAAACGACGGAGGCGAGATTCGAACTCGCGCGGGCAGAGCCCAATGGATTAGCAGTCCATCGCCTTAACCACTCGGCCATTCCTTCATCGATTTAAAAGAGTTTAATCACTTTGACTGCATTTGTGTTCAAAACAAAACGGATAAAACGATGGAGGCGAGATTCGAACTCACGCGGGCAGAGCCCAATGGATTAGCAGTCCATCGCCTTAACCACTCGGCCATTCCTTCATCGATTTAAAAGAGTTTAATAACTTTGACTGCATTTGTGTTCAAAACAAAACGGATAAAACGACGGAGGCGAGATTCGAACTCGCGCGGGCAGACCCAAACGGATTAGCAGTCCATCGCCTTAACCATTCGGCCACCCCGTCCTCGATTAAAACTGGTTTAATCATTTCGCCTGAATTTTTGATTAAAACAATCCGGTTAAAACGACGGAGGCGAGATTCGAACTCGCGCGGGCAGAGCCCAATGGATTAGCAGTCCAACGCCTTAACCACTCGGCCACCCCGTCCTTGATTAAAACTTGTTTAATCATTTCGCCTGAATTTTTGATTAAAACAATCCGGTTAAAACGACCGAGGCGAGATTCGAACTCGCGCGGGCAGAGCCCAACGCATTAGCAGTCCATCGCCTTAACCACTCGGCAATTCCTTCACCGTTTTAAACGAGTTTCATCATTTTGACTGCATTTGAGTTCAAAACAAAACGGATAAAACGACGGAGGCGAGATTCAAACTCGCGCGGGCAGAGCCCAATGGATTAGCAGTCCATCGCTTTATCCCCTCGGCCACCCCGTCCTCGATTAAAACTGGTTTAATCATTTCGCCTGAATTTTTGATTAAAACAATCCGGTTAAAACGACGGAGGCGAGATTCGAACTCGCGCGGGCAGAGCCCAATGGATTAGCAGTCCATCGCCTTAACCACTCGGCCACCCCGTCCTTGATTAAAACTTGTTTAATCATTTCGCCTGAATTTTTGATTAAAACAATCCGGTTAAAACGACGGAGGCGAGATTCGAACTCGCGCGGGCAGAGCCCAATGGATTAGCAGTCCATCGCCTTAACCACTCGGCCATTCCTTCATCGATTTAAAAGAGTTTAATCACTTTGACTGCATTTGTGTTCAAAACAAAACGGATAAAACGATGGAGGCGAGATTCGAACTCACGCGGGCAGAGCCCAATGGATTAGCAGTCCATCGCCTTAACCACTCGGCCATTCCTTCATCGATTTAAAAGAGTTTAATAACTTTGACTGCATTTGTGTTCAAAACAAAACGGATAAAACGACGGAGGCGAGATTCGAACTCGCGCGGGCAGACCCAAACGGATTAGCAGTCCATCGCCTTAACCATTCGGCCACCCCGTCCTCGATTAAAACTGGTTTAATCATTTCGCCTGAATTTTTGATTAAAACAATCCGGTTAAAACGACGGAGGCGAGATTCGAACTCGCGCGGGCAGAGCCCAATGGATTAGCAGTCCATCGCCTTAACCACTCGGCCACCCCGTCCTTGATTAAAACTTGTTTAATCATTTCGCCTGGATTTTTGATTAAAACAATCCGGTTAAAACGACCGAGGCGAGATTCGAACTCGCGCGGGCAGAGCCCAACGCATTAGCAGTCCATCGCCTTAACCACTCGGCAATTCCTTCACCGTTTTAAACGAGTTTCATCATTTTGACTGCATTTGAGTTCAAAACAAAACGGATAAAACGACGGAGGCGAGATTCAAACTCGCGCGGGCAGAGCCCAATGGATTAGCAGTCCATCGCTTTATCCCCTCGGCCACCCCGTCCTCGATTAAAACTGGTTTAATCATTTCGCCTGAATTTTTGATTAAAACAATCCGGTTAAAACGACGGAGGCGAGATTCGAACTCGCGCGGGCAGAGCCCAATGGATTAGCAGTCCATCGCCTTAACCACTCGGCCACCCCGTCCTTGATTAAAACTTGTTTAATCATTTCGCCTGAATTTTTGATTAAAACAATCCGGTTAAAACGACGGAGGCGAGATTCGAACTCGCGCGGGCAGAGCCCAATGGATTAGCAGTCCATCGCCTTAACCACTCGGCCATTCCTTCATCGATTTAAAAGAGTTTAATCACTTTGACTGCATTTGTGTTCAAAACAAAACGGATAAAACGATGGAGGCGAGATTCGAACTCACGCGGGCAGAGCCCAATGGATTAGCAGTCCATCGCCTTAACCACTCGGCCATTCCTTCATCGATTTAAAAGAGTTTAATAACTTTGACTGCATTTGTGTTCAAAACAAAACGGATAAAACGACGGAGGCGAGATTCGAACTCGCGCGGGCAGACCCAAACGGATTAGCAGTCCATCGCCTTAACCATTCGGCCACCCCGTCCTCGATTAAAACTGGTTTAATCATTTCGCCTGAATTTTTGATTAAAACAATCCGGTTAAAACGACGGAGGCGAGATTCGAACTCGCGCGGGCAGAGCCCAATGGATTAGCAGTCCATCGCCTTAACCACTCGGCCACCCCGTCCTTGATTAAAACTTGTTTAATCATTTCGCCTGGATTTTTGATTAAAACAATCCGGTTAAAACGACCGAGGCGAGATTCGAACTCGCGCGGGCAGAGCCCAACGCATTAGCAGTCCATCGCCTTAACCACTCGGCAATTCCTTCACCGTTTTAAACGAGTTTCATCATTTTGACTGCATTTGAGTTCAAAACAAAACGGATAAAACGACGGAGGCGAGATTCAAACTCGCGCGGGCAGAGCCCAATGGATTAGCAGTCCATCGCTTTATCCCCTCGGCCACCCCGTCCTCGATTAAAACTGGTTTAATCATTTCGCCTGAATTTTTGATTAAAACAATCCGGTTAAAACGACGGAGGCGAGATTCTAACTCGCGCGGGCAGAGCCCAATGGATTAGCAGTCCATCGCCTTAACCACTCGGCCACCCCGTCCTTGATTAAAACTTGTTTAATCATTTCGCCTGAATTTTTGATTAAAACAATCCGGTTAAAACGACGGAAGTGAGGTTCGAACTCGCGCGGGCAAAGCCCAATGGATTAGCGGTCCATCGCCTTAACCACTCGGCCATTCCTTCATCGATTTAAAAGAGTTAAATCACTTTGACTGCATTTGTGTTCAAAACAAAACGGATAAAACGACGCATGCGAGATTCGAACTCGCGCGGGCAGAGCCCAGCGGTTTAGCGGTCCATCGCCTTAACCACTCGGCCATTCCTTCATCGATTTAAAAGAGTTTAATAACTTTGACTGCATTTGTGTTCAAAACAAAACGGATGAAACGACGGAGGCGAGATTCGAACTCGCGCGGGCAGAGCCCAATGGATAAGCAGTCCATCGCCTTAACCACTCGGCCACCCCGTCCTTGATTAAAACTGGTTTAATAATTTCGCCTGAATTTTTGATTAAAACAATCAGGATAAAACGACGGAGGCGAGATTCGAACTCGCGCGGGCAGAGCCCAATGGATTAGTAGTCCATCGCCTTAACCACTCAGCCACCCCGTCCTTGATTAAAACTTGTTTAATCATTTCGCCTGAATTTTTGATTAAAACAATCCGGTTAAAACGACGGAAGTGAGGTTCGAACTCGCGCGGGCAAAGCCCAATGGATTAGCGGTCCATCGCCTTAACCACTCGGCCATTCCTTCATCGATTTAAAAGAGTTAAATCACTTTGACTGCATTTGTGTTCAAAACAAAACGGATAAAACGACGGATTCGAGATTCGAACTCGCGCGGGCAGAGCCAAACGGATTAGCAGTCCATCGCCTTAACCATTCGGCCACCCCGTCCTCGATTAAAACTGGTTTAATCATTTCGCCTGAATTTTTGATTAAAACAATCCGGTTAAAACGACGGAAGTGAGGTTCGAACTCGCGCGGGCAAAGCCCAATGGATTAGCGATCCATCGCCTTAACCACTCGGTCATTCCTTCATCGTTTTAAAAGAGTTAAATCACTTTGACTGCATTTGTGTTCAAAACAAAACGGATAAAACGACGGATGCGAGATTCGAACTCGCGCGGGCAGAGCCCAATGGTTTAGCGGTCCATCGCCTTAACCACTCGGCCATTCCTTCATCGATTTAAAAGAGTTTAATAACTTTGACTGCATTTGGGTTCAAAACAAAGCGGATAAAACGACGGAGGCGAGATTCGAACTCGCGCGGGCAGAGCCCAATGGATTAGCAGTCCATCGCCTTAACCACTCGGCCACCCCGTCCTTGTTTAAAACTAGTTAAATAATTTCGCCTGAATTTTTGATTAAAACAATCAGGATAAAACGACGGAGGCGAGATTCGAACTCGCGCGGGCAGAGCCCAATGGATTAGCAGTCCATCGCCTTAACCACTCGGCCATTCCTTCATCGATTTAAAAGAGTTTAATCACTTTGACTGCATTTGTGTTCAAAACAAAACGGATAAAACGATGGAGGCGAGATTCGTACTCGCGCGGGCAGAGCCCAATGGTTTAGCAGTCCATCGCCTTAACCACTCGGCCATTCCTTCATCGATTTAAAAGAGTTTAATAACTTTGACTGCATTTGTGTTCAAAACAAAACGGATAAAACGACGGAGGCGAGATTCGAACTCGCGCGGGCAGAGCCCAATGGATAAGCAGTCCATCGCCTTAACCACTCGGCCACCCCGTCCTTGATTAAAACTGGTTTAATCATTTCGCCTGAATTTTTGATTAAAACAATCCGGTTAAAACGACGGAAGTGAGGTTCGAACTCGCCCGGGCAGAGCCAAACGGATTCGCAGTCCATCGCCTTAACCATTCGGCCACCCCGTCCTCGATTAAAACTGGTTTAATCATTTCGCCTGAATTTTTGATTAAAACAATCCGGTTATTACGACGGAAGTGAGGTTCGAACTCGCGCGGGCAAAGCCCAATGGATTAGCGGTCCATCGCCTTAACCACACGGCCATTCCTACATCGATTTAAAAGAGTTAAATCACTTTGACTGCATTTGTGTTCAAAACAAAACGGATAAAACGACGGAATCGAGATTCGAACTCGCGCGTGCAGAGCCAAACGGATTAGCAGTCCATCGCCTTAACCATTCGGCCACGCCGTCCTCGATTAAAACTGGCTTAATCATTTCGCCTGAATTTTTGATTAAAACAATCCGGTTAAAACGACGGAAGTGAGGTTCGAACTCGCGCGGGCAAAGCCCAATGGATTAGCGGTCCATCGCCTTAACCACTCGGCCATTCCTTCATCGATTTAAAAGAGTTAAATCACTTTGACTGCATTTGTGTTCAAAACAAAACGGATAAAACGACGCATGCGAGATTCGAACTCGCGCGGGCAGAGCCCAATGGATTAGCGGTCCATCGCCTTAACCACTCGGCCATTGCTTCATCGATTTGAAAGAGTTAAATCACTTTGACTGCATTTGTGTTCAAAACAAAACGGATAAAACGACGCATGCGAGATTCGAACTCGCGCGGGCAGAGCCCAGTGGTTTAGCGGTCCATCGCCTTAACCACTCGGCCATTCCTTCATCGATTTAAAAGAGTTTAATAACTTTGACTGCATTTGTGTTCAAAACAAAACGGATAAAACAACGGAGGCGAGATTGTAACTCGCGCGGGCAGAGCCCAATGGATAAGCAGTCCATCGCCTTAACCACTCGGCCACCCCGTCCTTGATTAAAACTGGTTTAATAATTTCGCCTGAATTTTTGATTAAAACAATCAGGATAAAACGACGCAGGCGAGATTCGAACTCGCGCGGGCAGAGCCCAATGGATTAGCAGTCCATCGCCTTAACCACTCGGCCATTCCTTCATCGATTTAAAAGAGTTTAATCACTTTGACTGCATTTGTGTTCAAAACAAAACGGATAAAACGATGGAGGCGAGATTCGAACTCACGCGGGCAGAGCCCAATGGATTAGCAGTCCATCGCCTTAACCACTCAGCCACCCCGTCCTTGATTAAAACTCGTTTAATCATTTCGCCTGAATTTTTGATTAAAACAATCCGGTTAAAACGACGGAAGTGAGGTTCGAACTCGCGCGGGCAAAGCCCAATGGATTAGAGGTCCATCGCCTTAGCCACTCGGCCATTCCTTCATCGATTTAAAAGAGTTAAATCACTTTGACTGCATTTGTGTTCAAAACAAAACGGATAAAACGACGGATTCGAGATTCGAACTCGCGCGGGCAGAGCCAAACGGATTAGCAGTCCATCGCCTTAACCATTCGGCCACCCCGTCCTCGATTAAAACTGGTTTAATCATTTCGCCTGAATTTTTGATTAAAACAATCCGGTTAAAACGACGGAAGTGAGGTTCGAACTCGCGCGGGCAAAGCCCAATGGATTAGCGATCCATCGCCTTAACCACTCGGTCATTCCTTCATCGATTTAAAAGAGTTAAATCACTTTGACTGCATTTGTGTTCAAAACAAAACGGATAAAACGACGGATGCGAGATTCGAACTCGCGCGGGCAGAGCCCAATGGTTTAGCGGTCCATCGCCTTAACCACTCGGCCATTCCTTCATCGATTTAAAAGAGTTTAATAACTTTGACTGCCTTTGTGTTCAAAACAAAGCGGATAAAACGACGGAGGCGAGATTCGAACTCGCGCGGGCAGACCCCAATGGATTAGCAGTCCATCGCCTTAACCACTCGGCCACCCCGTCCTTGATTAAAACTAGTTAAATAATTTCGCCTGAATTTTTGATTAAAACAATCAGGATAAAACGACGGAGGCGAGATTCGAACTCGCGCGGGCAGAGCCCAATGGATTAGCAGTCCATCGCCTTAACCACTCGGCCATTCCTTCATCGATTTAAAAGAGTTTAATCACTTTGACTGCATTTGTGTTCAAAACAAAACGGATAAAACGATGGAGGCGAGATTCGAACTCACGCGGGCAGAGCCCAATGGATTAGCAGTCCATCGCCTTAACCACTCGGCCACCCCGTCCTTGATTAAAACTTGTTTAATCATTTCGCCTGAATTTTTGATTAAAACAATCCGGTTAAAACGACCGAGGCGAGATTCGAACTCGCGCGGGCAGAGCCCAACGCATTAGCAGTCCATCGCCTTAACCACTCGGCAATTCCTTCACCGTTTTAAACGAGTTTAATCATTTTGACTGCATTTGTGTTCAAAACAAAACGGATAAAACGACGGAGGCGAGATTCAAACTCGCGCGGGCAAAGCCCAATGGATTAGCGGTCCATCGCCTTAACCACTCGGCCATTCCTTCATCGATTTAAAAGAGTTAAATCACTTTGACTGCATTTGTGTTCAAAACAAAACGGATAAAACGACGGATTCGAGATTCGAACTCGCGAGGGCAGAGCCAAACGGATTAGCAGTCCATCGCCTTAACCATTCGGCCACCCCGTCCTCGATTAAAACTGGTTTAATCATTTCGCCTGAATTTTTGATTAAAACAATCCGGTTAAACCGACGGAAGTGATTTTCGAACTCGCGCGGGCAAAGCCCAATGGATTAGCGGTCCATCGCCTTAACCACTCGGCCATTCCTTCATCGATATAAAAGAGTTAAATCACTTTGACTGCATTTGTGTTCAAAACAAAACGGATAAAACGACGGATGCGAGATTCGAACTCGCGCGGGCAGAGCCCAATGGTTTAGCGGTCCATCGCCTTAACCACTCGGCCATTCCTTCATCGATTTAAAAGAGTTTAATAACTTTGACTGCATTTTTGTGTTCAAAACAAAACGGATAAAACGACGGAGGCGAGATTCAAACTCGCGCGGGCAGAGCCCAATGGATTAGCAGTCCATCGCCTTAACCACTCGGCCACCCCGTCCTTGATTAAAACTGGTTTAATAATTTCGCCTGAATTTTTGATTAAAACAATCAGGATAAAACGACGGAGGCGAGATTCGAACTCGCGCGGGCAGAGCCCAATGGATAAGCAGTCCATCGCCTTAACCACTCGGCCACCCCGTCCTTGATTAAAACTGGTTTAATAATTTCGCCTGAATTTTTGATTAAAACAATCAGGATAAAACGACGGAGGCGAGATTCGAACTCGCGCGGGCAGAGCCCAATGGATTAGCAGTCCATCGCCTTAACCACTCGGCCATCCCTTCATCGATTTAAAAGAGTTTAATCACTTTGACTGCATTTGTGTTCAAAACAAAACGGATAAAACGATGGAGGCGAGATTCGAACTCACGCGGGCAGAGCCCAATGGATTAGCAGTCCATCGCCTTAACCACTCAGCCACCCCGTCCTTGATTAAAACTTGTTTAATCATTTCGCCTGAATTTTTGATTAAAACAATCCGGTTAAAACGACGGAAGTGAGGTTCGAACTCGCGCGGGCAAAGCCCAATGGATTAGCGGTCCATCGCCTTAACCACTCGGCCATTCCTTCATCGATTTAAAAGAGTTAAATCACTTTGACTGCATTTGTGTTCAAAACAAAACGGATAAAACGACGGATTCGAGATTCGAACTCGCGCGGGCAGAGCCAAACGGATTAGCAGTCCATCGCCTTAACCATTCGGCCACCCCGTCCTCGATTAAAACTGGTTTAATCATTTCGCCTGAATTTTTGATTAAAACAATCCGGTTAAAACGACGGAAGTGAGGTTCGAACTCGCGCGGGCAAAGCCCAATGGATTAGCGATCCATCGCCTTAACCACTCGGTCATTCCTTCATCGTTTTAAAAGAGTTAAATCACTTTGACTGCATTTGTGTTCAAAACAAAACGGATAAAACGACGGATGCGAGATTCGAACTCGCGCGGGCAGAGCCCAATGGTTTATCGGTCCATCGCCTTAACCACTCGGCCATTCCTTCATCGATTTAAAAGAGTTTAATAACTTTGCCTGCATTTGTGTTCAAAACAAAGCGGATAAAACGACGGAGGCGAGATTCGAACTCGCGCGGGCAGAGCCCAATGGATTAGCAGTCCATCGCCTTAACCACTCGGCCACCCCGTCCTTGATTAAAACTAGTTAAATAATTTCGCCTGAATTTTTGATTAAAACAATCAGGATAAAACGACGGAGGCGAGATTCGAACTCGCGCGGGCAGAGCCCAATGGATTAGCAGTCCATCGCCTTAACCACTCGGCCATTCCTTCATCGATTTAAAAGAGTTTAATCACTTTGACTGCATTTGTGTTCAAAACAAAACGGATAAAACGATGGAGGCGAGATTCGAACTCACGCGGGCAGAGCCCAATGGATTAGCAGTCCATCGCCTTAACCACTCGGCCATTCCTTCATCGATTTAAAAGAGTTTAATAACTTTGACTGCATTTGTGTTCAAAACAAAACGGATAAAACGACGGAGGCGAGATTCGAACTCGCGCGGGCAGAGCCCAATGGATTAGCAGTCCATCGCCTTAACCACTCGGCCATTCCTTCATCGATTTAAAAGAGTTTAATCACTTTGACTGCATTTGTGTTCAAAACAAAACGGATAAAACGATGGAGGCGAGATTCGAACTCACGCGGGCAGAGCCCAATGGATTAGCAGTCCATCGCCTTAACCACTCAGCCACCCCGTCCTTGATTAAAACTTGTTTAATCATTTCGCCTGAATTTTTGATTAAAACAATCCGGTTAAAACGACGGAAGTGAGGTTCGAACTCGCGCGGGCAAAGCCCAATGGATTAGCGGTCCATCGCCTTAACCACTCGGCCATTCCTTCATCGATTTAAAAGAGTTAAATCACTTTGACTGCATTTGTGTTCAAAACAAAACGGATAAAACGACGGATTCGAGATTCGAACTCGCGCGGGCAGAGCCAAACGGATTAGCAGTCCATCGCCTTAACCATTCGGCCACCCCGTCCTCGATTAAAACTGGTTTAATCATTTCGCCTGAATTTTTGATTAAAACAATCCGGTTAAAACGACGGAAGTGAGGTTCGAACTCGCGCGGGCAAAGCCCAATGGATTAGCGATCCATCGCCTTAACCACTCGGTCATTCCTTCATCGTTTTAAAAGAGTTAAATAACTTTGACTGCATTTGTGTTCAAAACAAAGCGGATAAAACGACGGAGGCGAGATTCGAACTCGCGCGGGCAGAGCCCAATGGATTAGCAGTCCATCGCCTTAACCACTCGGCCACCCCGTCCTTGATTAAAACTAGTTAAATAATTTCGCCAGAATTTTTGATTAAAACAATCAGGATAAAACGACGGAGGCGAGATTCGAACTCGCGCGGGCAGAGCCCAATGGATTAGCAGTCCATCGCCTTAACCACTCGGCCATTCCTTCATCGATTTAAAAGAGTTTAATCACTTTGACTGCATTTGTGTTCAAAACAAAACGGATAAAACGATGGAGGCGAGATTCGAACTCACGCGGGCAGAGCCCAATGGATTAGCAGTCCATCGCCTTAACCACTCGGCCATTCCTTCATCGATTTAAAAGAGTTTAATAACTTTGACTGCATTTGTGTTCAAAACAAAACGGATAAAACGACGGAGGCGAGATTCGAACTCGCGCGGGCAGAGCCCAATGGATAAGCAGTCCATCGCCTTAACCACTCGGCCACCCCGTCCTTGATTAAAACTGGTTTAATCATTTCGCCTGAATTTTTGATTAAAACAATCCGGTTAAAACGACGGAATTGAGGTTCGAACTCGCCCGGGCAGAGCCAAACGGATTAGCAGTCCATCGCCTTAACCATTCGGCCACCCCGTCCTCGATTAAAACTGGTTTAATCATTTCGCCTGAATTTTTGATTAAAACAATCCGGTTAAAACGACGGAAGTGAGGTTCGAACTCGCGCGGGCAAAGCCCAATGGATTAGCGGTCCATCGCCTTAACCACTCGGCCATTCCTACATCGATTTAAAAGAGTTAAATCACTTTGACTGCATTTGTGTTCAAAACAAAACGGATAAAACGACGGAATCGAGATTCGAACTCGCGCGGGCAGAGCCAAACGGATTAGCAGTCCATCGCCTTAACCATTCGGCCACGCCGTCCTCGATTAAAACTGGTTTAATCATTTCGCCTGAATTTTTGATTAAAACAATCCGGTTAAAACGACGGAAGTGAGGTTCGAACTCGCGCGGGCAAAGCCCAATGGATTAGCGGTCCATCGCCTTAACCACTCGGCCATTCCTACATCGATTTAAAAGAGTTAAATCACTTTGACTGCATTTGTGTTCAAAACAAAACGGATAAAACGACGGAATCGAGATTCGAACTCGCGCGGGCAGAGCCCAATGGATTAGCAGTCCATCGCCTTAACCATTCGGCCACGCCGTCCTCGATTAAAACTGGTTTAATCATTTCGCCTGAATTTTTGATTAAAACAATCCGGTTAAAACGACGGAAGTGAGGTTCGAACTCGCGCGGGCAAAGCCCAATGGATTAGCGATCCATCGCCTTAACCACTCGGTCATTCCTTCATCGATTTAAAAGAGTTAAATCACTTTGACTGCATTTGTGTTCAAAACAAAACGGATAAAACGACGGATGCGAGATTCGAACTCGCGCGGGCAGAGCCCAATGGTTTAGCGGTCCATCGCCTTAACCACTCGGCCATTCCTTCATCGATTTAAAAGAGTTTAATAACTTTGACTGCCTTTGTGTTCAAAACAAAGCGGATAAAACGACGGAGGCGAGATTCGAACTCGCGCGGGCAGACCCCAATGGATTAGCAGTCCATCGCCTTAACCACTCGGCCACCCCGTCCTTGATTAAAACTAGTTAAATAATTTCGCCTGAATTTTTGATTAAAACAATCAGGATAAAACGACGGAGGCGAGATTCGAACTCGCGCGGGCAGAGCCCAATGGATTAGCAGTCCATCGCCTTAACCACTCGGCCATTCCTTCATCGATTTAAAAGAGTTTAATCACTTTGACTGCATTTGTGTTCAAAACAAAACGGATAAAACGATGGAGGCGAGATTCGAACTCACGCGGGCAGAGCCCAATGGATTAGCAGTCCATCGCCTTAACCACTCGGCCACCCCGTCCTTGATTAAAACTTGTTTAATCATTTCGCCTGAATTTTTGATTAAAACAATCCGGTTAAAACGACCGAGGCGAGATTCGAACTCGCGCGGGCAGAGCCCAACGCATTAGCAGTCCATCGCCTTAACCACTCGGCAATTCCTTCACCGTTTTAAACGAGTTTAATCATTTTGACTGCATTTGTGTTCAAAACAAAACGGATAAAACGACGGAGGCGAGATTCAAACTCGCGCGGGCAAAGCCCAATGGATTAGCGGTCCATCGCCTTAACCACTCGGCCATTCCTTCATCGATTTAAAAGAGTTAAATCACTTTGACTGCATTTGTGTTCAAAACAAAACGGATAAAACGACGGATTCGAGATTCGAACTCGCGAGGGCAGAGCCAAACGGATTAGCAGTCCATCGCCTTAACCATTCGGCCACCCCGTCCTCGATTAAAACTGGTTTAATCATTTCGCCTGAATTTTTGATTAAAACAATCCGGTTAAACCGACGGAAGTGATTTTCGAACTCGCGCGGGCAAAGCCCAATGGATTAGCGGTCCATCGCCTTAACCACTCGGCCATTCCTTCATCGATATAAAAGAGTTAAATCACTTTGACTGCATTTGTGTTCAAAACAAAACGGATAAAACGACGGATGCGAGATTCGAACTCGCGCGGGCAGAGCCCAATGGTTTAGCGGTCCATCGCCTTAACCACTCGGCCATTCCTTCATCGATTTAAAAGAGTTTAATAACTTTGACTGCATTTTTGTGTTCAAAACAAAACGGATAAAACGACGGAGGCGAGATTCAAACTCGCGCGGGCAGAGCCCAATGGATTAGCAGTCCATCGCCTTAACCACTCGGCCACCCCGTCCTTGATTAAAACTGGTTTAATAATTTCGCCTGAATTTTTGATTAAAACAATCAGGATAAAACGACGGAGGCGAGATTCGAACTCGCGCGGGCAGAGCCCAATGGATAAGCAGTCCATCGCCTTAACCACTCGGCCACCCCGTCCTTGATTAAAACTGGTTTAATAATTTCGCCTGAATTTTTGATTAAAACAATCAGGATAAAACGACGGAGGCGAGATTCGAACTCGCGCGGGCAGAGCCCAATGGATTAGCAGTCCATCGCCTTAACCACTCGGCCATCCCTTCATCGATTTAAAAGAGTTTAATCACTTTGACTGCATTTGTGTTCAAAACAAAACGGATAAAACGATGGAGGCGAGATTCGAACTCACGCGGGCAGAGCCCAATGGATTAGCAGTCCATCGCCTTAACCACTCAGCCACCCCGTCCTTGATTAAAACTTGTTTAATCATTTCGCCTGAATTTTTGATTAAAACAATCCGGTTAAAACGACGGAAGTGAGGTTCGAACTCGCGCGGGCAAAGCCCAATGGATTAGCGGTCCATCGCCTTAACCACTCGGCCATTCCTTCATCGATTTAAAAGAGTTAAATCACTTTGACTGCATTTGTGTTCAAAACAAAACGGATAAAACGACGGATTCGAGATTCGAACTCGCGCGGGCAGAGCCAAACGGATTAGCAGTCCATCGCCTTAACCATTCGGCCACCCCGTCCTCGATTAAAACTGGTTTAATCATTTCGCCTGAATTTTTGATTAAAACAATCCGGTTAAAACGACGGAAGTGAGGTTCGAACTCGCGCGGGCAAAGCCCAATGGATTAGCGATCCATCGCCTTAACCACTCGGTCATTCCTTCATCGTTTTAAAAGAGTTAAATCACTTTGACTGCATTTGTGTTCAAAACAAAACGGATAAAACGACGGATGCGAGATTCGAACTCGCGCGGGCAGAGCCCAATGGTTTATCGGTCCATCGCCTTAACCACTCGGCCATTCCTTCATCGATTTAAAAGAGTTTAATAACTTTGCCTGCATTTGTGTTCAAAACAAAGCGGATAAAACGACGGAGGCGAGATTCGAACTCGCGCGGGCAGAGCCCAATGGATTAGCAGTCCATCGCCTTAACCACTCGGCCACCCCGTCCTTGATTAAAACTAGTTAAATAATTTCGCCTGAATTTTTGATTAAAACAATCAGGATAAAACGACGGAGGCGAGATTCGAACTCGCGCGGGCAGAGCCCAATGGATTAGCAGTCCATCGCCTTAACCACTCGGCCATTCCTTCATCGATTTAAAAGAGTTTAATCACTTTGACTGCATTTGTGTTCAAAACAAAACGGATAAAACGATGGAGGCGAGATTCGAACTCACGCGGGCAGAGCCCAATGGATTAGCAGTCCATCGCCTTAACCACTCGGCCATTCCTTCATCGATTTAAAAGAGTTTAATAACTTTGACTGCATTTGTGTTCAAAACAAAACGGATAAAACGACGGAGGCGAGATTCGAACTCGCGCGGGCAGAGCCCAATGGATTAGCAGTCCATCGCCTTAACCACTCGGCCATTCCTTCATCGATTTAAAAGAGTTTAATCACTTTGACTGCATTTGTGTTCAAAACAAAACGGATAAAACGATGGAGGCGAGATTCGAACTCACGCGGGCAGAGCCCAATGGATTAGCAGTCCATCGCCTTAACCACTCAGCCACCCCGTCCTTGATTAAAACTTGTTTAATCATTTCGCCTGAATTTTTGATTAAAACAATCCGGTTAAAACGACGGAAGTGAGGTTCGAACTCGCGCGGGCAAAGCCCAATGGATTAGCGGTCCATCGCCTTAACCACTCGGCCATTCCTTCATCGATTTAAAAGAGTTAAATCACTTTGACTGCATTTGTGTTCAAAACAAAACGGATAAAACGACGGATTCGAGATTCGAACTCGCGCGGGCAGAGCCAAACGGATTAGCAGTCCATCGCCTTAACCATTCGGCCACCCCGTCCTCGATTAAAACTGGTTTAATCATTTCGCCTGAATTTTTGATTAAAACAATCCGGTTAAAACGACGGAAGTGAGGTTCGAACTCGCGCGGGCAAAGCCCAATGGATTAGCGATCCATCGCCTTAACCACTCGGTCATTCCTTCATCGTTTTAAAAGAGTTAAATAACTTTGACTGCATTTGTGTTCAAAACAAAGCGGATAAAACGACGGAGGCGAGATTCGAACTCGCGCGGGCAGAGCCCAATGGATTAGCAGTCCATCGCCTTAACCACTCGGCCACCCCGTCCTTGATTAAAACTAGTTAAATAATTTCGCCAGAATTTTTGATTAAAACAATCAGGATAAAACGACGGAGGCGAGATTCGAACTCGCGCGGGCAGAGCCCAATGGATTAGCAGTCCATCGCCTTAACCACTCGGCCATTCCTTCATCGATTTAAAAGAGTTTAATCACTTTGACTGCATTTGTGTTCAAAACAAAACGGATAAAACGATGGAGGCGAGATTCGAACTCACGCGGGCAGAGCCCAATGGATTAGCAGTCCATCGCCTTAACCACTCGGCCATTCCTTCATCGATTTAAAAGAGTTTAATAACTTTGACTGCATTTGTGTTCAAAACAAAACGGATAAAACGACGGAGGCGAGATTCGAACTCGCGCGGGCAGAGCCCAATGGATAAGCAGTCCATCGCCTTAACCACTCGGCCACCCCGTCCTTGATTAAAACTGGTTTAATCATTTCGCCTGAATTTTTGATTAAAACAATCCGGTTAAAACGACGGAATTGAGGTTCGAACTCGCCCGGGCAGAGCCAAACGGATTAGCAGTCCATCGCCTTAACCATTCGGCCACCCCGTCCTCGATTAAAACTGGTTTAATCATTTCGCCTGAATTTTTGATTAAAACAATCCGGTTAAAACGACGGAAGTGAGGTTCGAACTCGCGCGGGCAAAGCCCAATGGATTAGCGGTCCATCGCCTTAACCACTCGGCCATTCCTACATCGATTTAAAAGAGTTAAATCACTTTGACTGCATTTGTGTTCAAAACAAAACGGATAAAACGACGGAATCGAGATTCGAACTCGCGCGGGCAGAGCCAAACGGATTAGCAGTCCATCGCCTTAACCATTCGGCCACGCCGTCCTCGATTAAAACTGGTTTAATCATTTCGCCTGAATTTTTGATTAAAACAATCCGGTTAAAACGACGGAAGTGAGGTTCGAACTCGCGCGGGCAAAGCCCAATGGATTAGCGGTCCATCGCCTTAACCACTCGGCCATTCCTACATCGATTTAAAAGAGTTAAATCACTTTGACTGCATTTGTGTTCAAAACAAAACGGATAAAACGACGGAATCGAGATTCGACCTCGCGCGGGCAGAGCCAAACGGATTAGCAGTCCATCGCCTTAACCATTCGGCCACGCCGTCCTCGATTAAAACTGGTTTAATCATTTCGCCTGAATTTTTGATTAAAACAATCCGGTTAAAACGACGGAAGTGAGGTTCGAACTCGCGCGGGCAGAGCCCAATGGATAAGCAGTCCATCGCCTTAACCACTCGGCCACCCCGTCCTTGATTAAAACTGGTTTAATAATTTCGCATGAATTTTTGATTAAAACAATCAGGATAAAACGACGGAGGCGAGATTCGAACTCGCGCGGGCAGAGCCCAATGGATTAGCAGTCCATCGCCTTAACCACTCGGCCATTCCTTCATCGATTTAAAAGAGTTAAATCACTTTGACTGCATTTGTGTTCAAAACAAAACGGATAAAACGACGGATTCGAGATTCGAACTCGCGCGGGCAGAGCCAAACGGATTAGCAGTCCATCGCCTTAACCATTCGGCCACCCCGTCCTCGATTAAAACTGGTTTAATCATTTCGCCTGAATTTTTGATTAAAACAATCCGGTTAAAACGACGGAAGTGAGGTTCGAACTCGCGCGGGCAAAGCCCAATGGATTAGCGATCCATCGCCTTAACCACTCGGTCATTCCTTCATCGTTTTAAAAGAGTTAAATAACTTTGACTGCATTTGTGTTCAAAACAAAGCGGATAAAACGACGGAGGCGAGATTCGAACTCGCGCGGGCAGAGCCCAATGGATTAGCAGTCCATCGCCTTAACCACTCGGCCACCCCGTCCTTGATTAAAACTAGTTAAATAATTTCGCCTGAATTTTTGATTAAAACAATCAGGATAAAACGACGGAGGCGAGATTCGAACTCGCGCGGGCAGAGCCCAATGGATTAGCAGTCCATCGCCTTAACCACTCGGCCATTCCTTCATCGATTTAAAAGAGTTTAATCACTTTGACTGCATTTGTGTTCAAAACAAAACGGATAAAACGATGGAGGCGAGATTCGAACTCACGCGGGCAGAGCCCAATGGATTAGCAGTCCATCGCCTTAACCACTCGGCCATTCCTTCATCGATTTAAAAGAGTTTAATAACTTTGAAAGCATTTGTGTTCAAAACAAAACGGATAAAACGACGGAGGCGAGATTCGAACTCGCGCGGGCAGAGCCCAATGGATAAGCAGTCCATCGCCTTAACCACTCGGCCACCCCGTCCTTGATTAAAACTGGTTTAATCATATCGCCTGAATTTTTGATTAAAACAATCCGGTTAAAACGACGGAAGTGAGGTTCGAACTCGCCCGGGCAGAGCCAAACGGATTAGCAGTCCATCGCCTTAACCATTCGGCCACCCCGTCCTCGATTAAAACTGGTTTAATCATTTCGCCTGAATTTTTGATTAAAACAATCCGGTTAAAACGACGGAAGTGAGGTTCGAACTCGCGCGGGCAAAGCCCAATGGATTAGCGGTCCATCGCCTTAACCACTCGGCCATTCCTACATCGATTTAAAAGAGTTAAATCACTTTGACTGCATTTGTGTTCAAAACAAAACGGATAAAACGACGGAATCGAGATTCGAACTCGCGCGGGCAGAGCCAAACGGATTAGCAGTCCATCGCCTTAACCATTCGGCCACGCCGTCCTCGATTAAAACTGGTTTAATCATTTCGCCTGAATTTTTGATTAAAACAATCCGGTTAAAACGACGGAAGTGAGGTTCGAACTCGCGCGGGCAAAGCCCAATGGATTAGCGGTCCATCGCCTTAACCACTCGGCCATTCCTACATCGATTTAAAAGAGTTAAATCACTTTGACTGCATTTGTGTTCAAAACAAAACGGATAAAACGACGGAATCGAGATTCGACCTCGCGCGGGCAGAGCCAAACGGATTAGCAGTCCATCGCCTTAACCATTCGGCCACGCCGTCCTCGATTAAAACTGGTTTAATCATTTCGCCTGAATTTTTGATTAAAACAATCCGGTTAAAACGACGGAAGTGAGGTTCGAACTCGCGCGGGCAGAGCCCAATGGATAAGCAGTCCATCGCCTTAACCACTCGGCCACCCCGTCCTTGATTAAAACTGGTTTAATAATTTCGCATGAACTTTTGATTAAAACAATCAGGATAAAACGACGGAGGCGAGATTCGAACTCGCGCGGGCAGAGCCCAATGGATTAGCAGTCCATCGCCTTAACCACTCGGCCATTCCTTCATCGATGTAAAAGAGTTTATTCACTTTGACTGCATTTGTGTTCAAAACAAAACGGATAAAACGATGGAGGCGAGATTCGAACTCACGCGGGCAGAGCCCAATGGATTAGCAGTCCATCGCCTTAACCACTCAGCCACCCCGTCCTTGATTAAAACTTGTTTAATCATTTCGCCTGAATTTTTGATTAAAACAATCCGGTTAAAACGACGGAAGTGAGGTTCGAACTCGCGCGGGCAAAGCCCAATGGATTAGCGGTCCATCGCCTTAACCACTCGGCCATTCCTTCATCGATTTAAAAGAGTTAAATCACTTTGACTGCATTTGTGTTCAAAACAAAACGGATAAAACGACGGATTCGAGATTCGAACTCGCGCGGGCAGAGCCAAACGGATTAGCAGTCCATCGCCTTAACCATTCGGCCACCCCGTCCTCGATTAAAACTGGTTTAATCATTTCGCCTGAATTTTTGATTAAAACAATCCGGTTAAAACGACGGAAGTGAGGTTCGAACTCGCGCGGGCAAAGCCCAATGGATTAGCGATCCATCGCCTTAACCACTCGGTCATTCCTTCATCGATTTAAAAGAGTTAAATCACTTTGACTGCATTTGTGTTCAAAACAAAACGGATAAAACGACGGAAGCGAGATTCGAACTCGCGCGGGCAGAGCCCAATGGTTTAGCGGTCCATCGCCTTAACCACTCGGCCATTCCTTCATCGATTTAAAAGAGTTTAATAACTTTGACTGCCTTTGTGTTCAAAACAAAGCGGATAAAACGACGGAGGCGAGATTCGAACTCGCGCAGGCAGACCCCAATGGATTAGCAGTCCATCGCCTTAACCACTCGGCCACCCCGTCCTTGATTAAAACTAGTTAAATAATTTCGCCTGAATTTTTGATTAAAACAATCAGGATAAAACGACGGAGGCGAGATTCGAACTCGCGCGGGCAGAGCCCAATGGATTAGCAGTCCATCGCCTTAACCACTCGGCCATTCCTTCATCGATTTAAAAGAGTTTAATCACTTTGACTGCATTTGTGTTCAAAACAAAACGGATAAAACGATGGAGGCGAGATTCGAACTCACGCGGGCAGAGCCCAATGGATTAGCAGTCCATCGCCTTAACCACTCGGCCACCCCGTCCTTGATTAAAACTTGTTTAATCATTTCGCCTGAATTTTTGATTAAAACAATCCGGTTAAAACGACCGAGGCGAGATTCGAACTCGCGCGGGCAGAGCCCAACGCATTAGCAGTCCATCGCCTTAACCACTCGGCAATTCCTTCACCGTTTTAAACGAGTTTAATCATTTTGACTGCATTTGTGTTCAAAACAAAACGGATAAAACGACGGAGGCGAGATTCAAACTCGCGCGGGCAAAGCCCAATGGATTAGCGGTCCATCGCCTTAACCACTCGGCCATTCCTTCATCGATTTAAAAGAGTGAAATCACTTTGACTGCATTTGTGTTCAAAACAAAACGGATAAAACGACGGATTCGAGATTCGAACTCGCGAGGGCAGAGCCAAACGGATTAGCAGTCCATCGCCTTAACCATTCGGCCACCCCGTCCTCGATTAAAACTGGTTTAATCATTTCGCCTGAATTTTTGATTAAAACAATCCGGTTAAACCGACGGAAGTGATTTTCGAACTCGCGCGGGTAAAGCCCAATGGATTAGCGGTCCATCGCCTTAACCACTCGCCCATTCCTTCATCGATATAAAAGAGTTAAATCACTTTGACTGCATTTGTGTTCAAAACAAAACGGATAAAACGACGGATGCGCGATTCGAACTCGCGCGGGCAGAGCCCAATGGTTTAGCGGTCCATCGCCTTAACCACTCGGCCATTCCTTCATCGATTTAAAAGAGTTTAATAACTTTGACTGCATTTGTGTTCAAAACAAAACGGATAAAACGACGGAGGCGAGATTCAAACTCGCGCGGGCAGAGCCCAATGGATTAGCAGTCCATCGCCTTAACCACTCGGCCACCCCGTCCTTGATTAAAACTGGTTTAATAATTTCGCCTGAATTTTTGATTAAAACAATCAGGATAAAACGACGGAGGCGAGATTCGAACTCGCGCGGGCAGAGCCCAATGGATTAGCAGTCCATCGCCTTAACCACTCGGCCATTAATTCATCGATTTAAAAGAGTTTAATCACTTTGACTGCATTTGTGTTCAAAACAAAACGGATAAAACGAAGGAGGCGAGATTCGAACTCACGCGGGCAGAGCCCAATGGATTAGCAGTCCATCGCCTTAACCACTCGGCCACCCCGTCCTTGATCAAAACTTGTTTAATCATTTCCCCTGAATTTTTGATTAAAACAATCCGGTTAAAACGACCGAGGCGAGATTCGAACTCGCGCGGGCAGAGCCCAACGCATTAGCAGTCCATCGCCTTAACCACTCGGCAATTCCTTCACCGTTTTAAACGAGTTTAATCATTTTGACTGCATTTGTGTTCAAAACAAAACGGATAAAACGACGGAGGCGAGATTCAAACTCGCGCGGGCAGAGCCCAGTGGTTTAGCGGTCCATCGCCTTAACCACTCGGCCATTCCTTCATCGATTTAAAAGAGTTAAATCACTTTGACTGCATTTGTGTTCAAAACAAAACGGATAAAACGACGGATTCGAGATTCGAACTCGCGCGGGCAGAGCCAAACGGGTTAGCAGTCCATCGCCTTAACCATTCGGCCACCCCGTCCTCGATTAAAACTGGTTTAATCATTTCCCCTGAATTTTTGATTAAAACAATCCGGTTAAAACGACGGAAGTGAGGTTCGAACTCGCGCGGGCAAAGCCCAATGGATTAGCGATCCATCGCCTTAACCACTCGGTCATTCCTTCATCGTTTTAAAAGAGTTAAATCACTTTGACTGCATTTGTGTTCAAAACAAAACGGATAAAACGACGGAGGCGAGATTCGAACTCGCGCGGGCAGAGCCCAATGGTTTAGCGGTCCATCGCCTTAACCACTCGGCCATTCCTTCATCGATTTAAAAGAGTTTAATAACTTTGACTGCATTTGTGTTCAAAACAAAGCGGATAAAACGACGGAGGCGAGATTCGAACTCGCGCGGGCAGAGCCCAATGGATTAGCAGTCCATCGCCTTAACCACTCGGCCACCCCGTCCCTGATTAAAACTAGTTAAATAATTTCGCCTGAATTTTTGATTAAAACAATCAGGATAAAACGACGGAGGCGAGATTCGAACTCGCGCGGGCAGAGCCCAATGGATTAGCAGTCCATCGCCTTAACCACTCGGCCATTCCTTCATCGATTTAAAAGAGTTTAATCACTTTGACTGCATTTGTGTTCAAAACAAAACGGATAAAACGATGGAGGCGAGATTCGAACTCACGCGGGCAGAGCCCAATGGATTAGCGGTTCATCGCCTTAACCACTCGACCATTCCTTCATCGATTTAAGAGAGTTTAATCACTTTGACTGCATTTGTGTTCAAAACAAAACGGATTAAACGACGGAGGCGAGATTCGAACTCGCGCGGGCAGAGCCCAATGGATTAGCAGTCCATCGCCTTAACCACTCGGCCACCCCGTCCTTGATTAAATCTGGTTTACTAATTTCGCCTGAATTTTTGATTAAAACAATCTGGTTAAAACGACGGGGGCGAGATTCGAACTCGCGCGGGCAGAGCCCAACGGATTAGCAGTCCACCGCCTTAACCATTCGGCCACCCCGTCCTCGATTAAAACTGGTTTAATCATTTCGCCTGAATTTTTGATTAAAACAATCCGGTTAAAACGACGGAAGTGAGGTTCGAACTCGCGCGGGCAAAGCCCAATGGATTAGCGGTCCATCGCCTTAACCACTCGGCCATTCCTACATCGATTTAAAAGAGTTAAATCACTTTGACTGCATTTGTGTTCAAAACAAAACGGATAAAACGACGGAATCGAGATTCGAACTCGCGCGGGCAGAGCCAAACGGATTAGCAGTCCATCGCCTTAACCATTCGGCCACGCCGTCCTCGATTAAAACTGGTTTAATCATTTCGCCTGAATTTTTGATTAAAACAATCCGGTTAAAACGACGGAAGTGAGGTTCGAACTCGCGCGGGCAAAGCTCAATGGATTAGCGGTCCATCGCCTTAACGACTCGGCCATTCCTTCATCGATTTAAAAGAGTTAAATCACTTTGACTGCATTTGTGTTCAAAACAAAACGGATAAAACGACGGATTCGAGATTCGAACTCGCGCGGGCAGAGCCAAACGGATTAGCAGTCCATCGCCTTAACCATTCGGCCACCCCGTCCTCGATTAAAACTGGTTTAATCATTTCGCCTAAATTTTTGATTAAAACAATCCGGTTAAAACGACGGAAGTGAGGTTCGAACTCGCGCGGGCAGAGCCCAATGGATAAGCAGTCCATCGCCTTAACCACTCGGCCACCCCGTCCTTGATTAAACCTGGTTTAATAATTTCGCCTTAATTTTTGATTAAAACAATCAGGATAAAACGACGGAGGCGAGATTCGAACTCGCGCGGGCAGAGCCCAATGGATTAGCAGTCCATCGCCTTAACCACTCGGCCACCCCGTCCTTGATTAAAACTGGTTTAATAATTTCGCCTGAATTTTTGATTAAAACAATCAGGATAAAACGACGGAGGCGAGATTCGAACTCGCGCGGGCAGAGCCCAATGGATTAGCAGTCCATCGCCTTAACCACTCGGCCATTCCTTCATCGATTTAAAAGAGTTTAATCACTTTGACTGCATTTGTGTTCAAAACAAAACGGATAAAACGATGGAGGCGAGATTCGAACTCACGCGGGCAGAGCCCAATGGATTAGCAGTCCATCGCCTTAACCACTCGGCCACCCCGTCCTTGATTAAAACTTGTTTAATCATTTCCCCTGAATTTTTGATTAAAACAATCCGGTTAAAACGACCGAGGCGAGATTCGAACTCGCGCGGGCAGAGCCCAACGCATTAGCAGTCCATCGCCTTAACCACTCGGCAATTCCTTCACCGTTTTAAACGAGTTTAATCATTTTGACTGCATTTGTGTTCAAAACAAAACGGATAAAACGACGGAGGCGAGATTCAAACTCGCGCGGGCAGAGCCCAGTGGTTTAGCGGTCCATCGCCTTAACCACTCGGCCATTCCTTCATCGATTTAAAAGAGTTAAATCACTTTGACTGCATTTGTGTTCAAAACAAAACGGATAAAACGACGGATTCGAGATTCGAACTCGCGCGGGCAGAGCCAAACGGGTTAGCAGTCCATCGCCTTAACCATTCGGCCACCCCGTCCTCGATTAAAACTGGTTTAATCATTTCGCCTGAATTTTTGATTAAAACAATCCGGTTAAAACGACGGAAGTGAGGTTCGAACTCGCGCGGGCAAAGCCCAATGGATTAGCGATCCATCGCCTTAACCACTCGGTCATTCCTTCATCGTTTTAAAAGAGTTAAATCACTTTGACTGCATTTGTGTTCAAAACAAAACGGATAAAACGACGGATGCGAGATTCGAACTCGCGCGGGCAGAGCCCAATGGTTTAGCGGTCCATCGCCTTAACCACTCGGCCATTCCTTCATCGATTTAAAAGAGTTTAATAACTTTGACTGCATTTGTGTTCAAAACAAAGCGGATAAAACGACGGAGGCGAGATTCGAACTCGCGCGGGCAGAGCCCAATGGATTAGCAGTCCATCGCCTTAACCACTCGGCCACCCCGTCCCTGATTAAAACTAGTTAAATAATTTCGCCTGAATTTTTGATTAAAACAATCAGGATAAAACGACGGAGGCGAGATTCGAACTCGCGCGGGCAGAGCCCAATGGATTAGCAGTCCATCGCCTTAACCACTCGGCCATTCCTTCATCGATTTAAAAGAGTTTAATCACTTTGACTGCATTTGTGTTCAAAACAAAACGGATAAAACGATGGAGGCGAGATTCGAACTCACGCGGGCAGAGCCCAATGGATTAGCAGTCCATCGCCTTAACCACTCGGCCATTCCTTCATCGATTTAAAAGAGTTTAATAACTTTGACTGCATTTGTGTTCAATACAAAACGGATAAAACGACGGAGGCGAGATTCGAACTCGCGCGGGCAGAGCACAATGGATAAGCAGTCCATTGCCTTAACCACTCGGCCACCCCGTCCTTGATTAAAACTGGTTTAATCATTTCGCCTGAATTTTTGATTAAAACAATCCGGTTAAAACGACGGAAGTGAGGTTCGAACTCGCCCGGGCAGAGCCAAACGGATTAGCAGTCCATCGCCTTAACCATTCGGCCACCCCGTCCTCGATTAAAACTGGTTTAATCATTTCGCCTGAATTTTTGATTAAAACAATCCGGTTAAAACGACGGAAGTGAGGTTCGAACTCGCGCGGGCAAAGCCCAATGGATTAGCGGTCCATCGCCTTAACCACTCGGCCATTCCTACATCGATTTAAAAGAGTTAAATCACTTTGACTGCATTTGTGTTCAAAACAAAACGGATAAAACGACGGAATCGAGATTCGAACTCGCGCGGGCAGAGCCAAACGGATTAGCAGTCCATCGCCTTAACCATTCGGCCACGCCGTCCTCGATTAAAACTGGTTTAATCATTTCGCCTGAATTTTTGATTAAAACAATCCGGTTAAAACGACGGAAGTGAGGTTCGAACTCGCGCGGGCAAAGCTCAATGGATTAGCGGTCCATCGCCTTAACGACTCGGCCATTCCTTCATCGATTTAAAAGAGTTAAATCACTTTGACTGCATTTGTGTTCAAAACAAAACGGATAAAACGACGGATTCGAGATTCGAACTCGCGCGGGCAGAGCCAAACGGATTAGCAGTCCATCGCCTTAACCATTCGGCCACGCCGATCTCGATTAAAACTGGTTTAATCATTTCGCCTAAATTTTTGATTAAAACAATCCGGTTAAAACGACGGAAGTGAGGTTCGAACTCGCGCGGGCAGAGCCCAATGGATAAGCAGTCCATCGCCTTAACCACTCGGCCACCCCGTCCTTGATTAAACCTGGTTTAATAATTTCGCCTGAATTTTTGATTAAAACAATCCGGTTAAAACGACGGAAGTGAGGTTCGAACTCGCGCGGGCAAAGCCCAATGGATTAGCGGTCCATCGCCTTAACCACTCGGCCATTCCTACATCGATTTAAAAGAGTTAAATCACTTTGACTGCATTTGTGTTCAAAACAAAACGGATAAAACGACGGAATCGAGATTCGAACTCGCGCGGGCAGAGCCAAACGGATTAGCAGTCCATCGCCTTAACCATTCGGCCACGCCGTCCTCGATTAAAACTGGTTTAATCATTTCGCCTAAATTTTTGATTAAAACAATCCGGTTAAAACGACGGAAGTGAGGTTCGAACTCGCGCGGGCAGAGCCCAATGGATAAGCAGTCCATCGCCTTAACCACTCGGCCACCCCGTCCTTGATTAAACCTGGTTTAATAATTTCGCCTGAATTTTTGATTAAAACAATCAGGATAAAACGACGGAGGCGAGATTCGAACTCGCGCGGGCTGAGCCCAATGGATTAGCAGTCCATCGCCTTAACCACTCGGCCATTCCTTCATCGATTTAAAAGAGTTTAATCACTTTGACTGCATTTGTGTTCAAAACAAAACGGATAAAACGATGGAGGCGAGATTCGAACTCACGCGGGCAGAGCCCAATGGATTAGCAGTCCATCGCCTTAACCACTCAGCCACCCCGTCCTTGATTAAAGCCTGTTTAATCATTTCGCCTGAATTTTTGATTAAAACAATCCGGTTAAAACGACGGAAGTGAGGTTCGAACTCGCGCGGGCAAAGCTCAATGGATTAGCGGTCCATCGCCTTAACGACTCGGCCATTCCTTCATCGATTTAAAAGAGTTAAATCACTTTGACTGCATTTGTGTTCAAAACAAAACGGATAAAACGACGGATTCGAGATTCGAACTCGCGCGGGCAGAGCCAAACGGATTAGCAGTCCATCGCCTTAACCATTCGGCCACGCCGTCCTCGATTAAAACTGGTTTAATCATTTCGCCTAAATTTTTGATTAAAACAATCCGGTTAAAACGACGGAAGTGAGGTTCGAACTCGCGCGGGCAGAGCCCAATGGATAAGCAGTCCATCGCCTTAACCACTCGGCCACCCCGTCCTTGATTAAACCTGGTTTAATAATTTCGCCTGAATTTTTGATTAAAACAATCCGGTTAAAACGACGGAAGTGAGGTTCGAACTCGCGCGGGCAAAGCCCAATGGATTAGCGGTCCATCGCCTTAACCACTCGGCCATTCCTACATCGATTTAAAAGAGTTAAATCACTTTGACTGCATTTGTGTTCAAAACAAAACGGATAAAACGACGGAATCGAGATTCGAACTCGCGCGGGCAGAGCCAAACGGATTAGCAGTCCATCGCCTTAACCATTCGGCCACGCCGTCCTCGATTAAAACTGGTTTAATCATTTCGCCTAAATTTTTGATTAAAACAATCCGGTTAAAACGACGGAAGTGAGGTTCGAACTCGCGCGGGCAGAGCCCAATGGATAAGCAGTCCATCGCCTTAACCACTCGGCCACCCCGTCCTTGATTAAACCTGGTTTAATAATTTCGCCTGAATTTTTGATTAAAACAATCAGGATAAAACGACGGAGGCGAGATTCGAACTCGCGCGGGCTGAGCCCAATGGATTAGCAGTCCATCGCCTTAACCACTCGGCCATTCCTTCATCGATTTAAAAGAGTTTAATCACTTTGACTGCATTTGTGTTCAAAACAAAACGGATAAAACGATGGAGGCGAGATTCGAACTCACGCGGGCAGAGCCCAATGGATTAGCAGTCCATCGCCTTAACCACTCAGCCACCCCGTCCTTGATTAAAGCCTGTTTAATCATTTCGCCTGAATTTTTGATTAAAACAATCCGGTTAAAACGACGGAAGTGAGGTTCGAACTCGCGCGGGCAAAGCCCAATGGATTAGCGGTCCATCGCCTTAACGACTCGGCCATTCCTTCATCGATTTAAAAGAGTTAAATCACTTTGACTGCATTTGTGTTCAAAACAAAACGGATAAAACGACGGATTCGAGATTCGAACTCGCGCGGGCAGAGCCAAACGGATTAGCAGTCCATCGCCTTAACCATTCGGCCACCCCGTTCTCGATTAAAACTGGTTTAATCATTTCGCCTAAATTTTTGATTAAAACAATCCGGTTAAAACGACGGAAGTGAGGTTCGAACTCGCGCGGGCAAAGCGCAATGGATTAGCGATCCATCGCCTTAACCCCTCGGTCATTCCTTCATCGATTTAAAAGAGTTAAATCACTTTGACTGCATTTGTGTTCAAAACAAAACGGATAAAACGACGGATGCGAGATTCGAACTCGCGCGGGCAGAGCCCAATGGTTTAGCGGTCCATCGCCTTAACCACTCGGCCATTCCTTCATCGATTTAAAAGAGTTTAATAACTTTGACTGCATTTGTGTTCAAAACAAAGCGGATAAAACCACGGAGGCGAGATTCGAACTCGCGCGGGCAGAGCCCAATGGATTAGCAGTCCATCGCCTTAACCAGTCGGCCACCCCGTCCTTGATTAAAACTAGTTAAATTATATAAAAACGTCTTGGTTTGGACCAAGGCCGAAAAAACAAACGATATGTGTGAGGTTTATCAATTGACTGAAGTTTCAGATATTGAAATTTTTTCTAGTTATTTTTATACACTCAATCCTTAATCAATATTTAATTCAATCAACTGATTTTACTGTTAATCGACCTAGTCCCTCTAAATTAATTGAAAAAATTACATATCTACGCTTTTTCAAGAACAATTACATTTTCCGAAAACATTCTATCGTGAAATTAATTTATCATGTCGAGGATACAGTATTGAATATTTGAAATGTTCTACTGGATGTCTAAAACAAGCAAGCGAACTTTGGCATAACTCGAATGGAAAATGTAAATATTTGATCGTGGATGCCAAACAAGGGTGTTGCGCGAATTTATACATTTAATTTCGTATATCGAAATGCTACATTTCTATTGTCGCCTCTTTGATGGTAAAGTTGCACTGGAACTTCCTTTTCCGTACTTAAGAATTTCTTGGTCATAACTCAGTCTATGGTAATATTGGCTGAGTGTGTTGCGACGGCTCAGATCACCCATACACTGAAACCACTGGTGATTATAAAATGCCATATATTGGGAAAATAGAGGAAGGGAGGGGGTGTCGGAGTTAAATGTGACCTTCTTGGCATAACTAGTAATGAATGATTTGTTTAACCATATTATTTCCGCGGGAAATGAATATAACAAGTCTGAGAAGTATTTCTGTTTATGTGATCTTTACCCTTTACCACACAGGATAAACTTTGTTGCTTTGTCTTAAGTAGACGACATTCACTCTAAACGACAGTCTTATCAACAACTTAAAACAGATTTAAACTTCTTTTGGTGCAAACTTGAAAATTTGTCAAGCCAGCAACAATTAAAACTATGTCGGTCAAGATGCTCACAAGTTAGTGAGTATCGACACGAAATCCCTTCAAAATAATTAATTTCATGATAAAATGTTTTCGGAAAATGTAATTGTTCTTGAAAAAGCGTAGATATGTAATTTTTTCAATTAATTTAGAGGGACTAGGTCGATTAACAGTAAAATCAGTTGATTGAATTAAATATTGATTAAGGATTGAGTGTATAAAAATAACTAGAAAAAATTTCAATATCTGAAACTTCAGTCAATTGATAAACCTCACACATATCGTTTGTTTTTTCGGCCTTGGTCCAAACCAAGACGTTTTTATATAATATCTGTCGCTTCAGTCTTAATGTAATTAAATTTTGAGTAATTATGTTTTCTTTACCGCTTATTATTATGTCCAATAAGATGGTCAAAACATGTATCTAGCAGGGCCCAAACGTTGCACCTTCCGCGTGTTAGGCGGACGAGATTACCACTACACTACACATACCTGGTAATACTGAGATTCCTAACAGATCTAGCTTATTATTATGTCCAATCACGATGGTCAAAACATATATCTACCAGGGCTCGAACCCGGGACCTTCCGCGTGTAAAGCGGACGTGATAACCACTACACAATGAATACTTGGTTATTCTGAGTTTTCGAAGAGATCTAGCTTATTATTGTGTCCAATAACGATAGTCAAGTCATGTATCTACCAGGGCTCGAACCTGGGACCTTCCGAGTGTAAAGCGGACGTGATAACCACACCACCATAGATACTTGGTTATTTTGAGTTTTCGAAGAGCTCTAGCATTATTATTATGTCCAATCACGATGGTCGAAACAAGTACTTCTGTAATTAACTAAAATTAACATACTTAGACTTAATTGTTTCTGATTAGACTAGCCGATCGCACACCCTGAATACTTAATTGTTAAATTAAGAGTATTCCGAAAAGTAACTTCGCTCTAGTTTTTCAGTTAGAGGTGGTTAAATATCACGAAAAACCCCATGTTAATCTCCATAGGAAAATTGGTAAAAGCATGTGAATTTTGATTTAACGTTACAAAAGAGTATCAAGTCATATCTACAAGGGCCTACCGGCCCTGTAGAATAATTTCGCCTGAATTTTTGATTAAAACAATCAGGATAAAACGACGGAGGCGAGATTCGAACTCGCGCGGGCAGAGCCCAATGGATTAGCAGTCCATCGCCTTAACCACTCGGCCATTCCTTCATCGATTTAAAAGAGTTTAATCACTTTGACTGCATTTGTGTTCAAAACAAAACGGATAAAACGATGGAGGCGAGATTCGAACTCACGCGGGCAGAGCCCAATGGATAAGCAGTCCATCGCCTTAACCACTCGGCCACCCCGTCCTTGATTAAACCTGGTTTAATAATTTCGCCTGAATTTTTGATTAAAACAATCAGGATAAAACGACGGAGGCGAGATTCGAACTCGCGCGGGCAGAGCCCAATGGATTAGCAGTCCATCGCCTTAACCACTCGGCCATTCCTTCATCGATTTAAAAGAGTTTAATCACTTTGACTGCATTTGTGTTCAAAACAAAACGGATAAAACGATGGAGGCGAGATTCGAACTCACGCGGGCAGAGCCCAATGGATTAGCAGTCCATCGCCTTAACCACTCAGCCACCCCGTCCTTGATTAAAGCCTGTTTAATCATTTCGCCTGAATTTTTGATTAAAACAATCCGGTTAAAACGACGGAAGTGAGGTTCGAACTCGCGCGGGCAAAGCCCAATGGATTAGCGGTCCATCGCCTTAACGACTCGGCCATTCCTTCATCGATTTAAAAGAGTTAAATCACTTTGACTGCATTTGTGTTCAAAACAAAACGGATAAAACGACGGATTCGAGATTCGAACTCGCGCGGGCAGAGCCAAACGGATTAGCAGTCCATCGCCTTAACCATTCGGCCACCCCGTTCTCGATTAAAACTGGTTTAATCATTTCGCCTAAATTTTTGATTAAAACAATCCGGTTAAAACGACGGAAGTGAGGTTCGAACTCGCGCGGGCAAAGCGCAATGGATTAGCGATCCATCGCCTTAACCCCTCGGTCATTCCTTCATCGATTTAAAAGAGTTAAATCACTTTGACTGCATTTGTGTTCAAAACAAAACGGATAAAACGACGGATGCGAGATTCGAACTCGCGCGGGCAGAGCCCAATGGTTTAGCGGTCCATCGCCTTAACCACTCGGCCATTCCTTCATCGATTTAAAAGAGTTTAATAACTTTGACTGCATTTGTGTTCAAAACAAAGCGGATAAAACCACGGAGGCGAGATTCGAACTCGCGCGGGCAGAGCCCAATGGATTAGCAGTCCATCGCCTTAACCACTCGGCCACCCCGTCCTTGATTAAAACTAGTTAAATAATTTCGCCTGAATTTTTGATTAAAACAATCAGGATAAAACGACGGAGGCGAGATTCGAACTCGCGCGGGCAGAGCCCAATGGATTAGCAGTCCATCGCCTTAACCACTCGGCCATTCCTTCATCGATTTAAAAGAGTTTAATCACTTTGACTGCATTTGTGTTCAAAACAAAACGGATAAAACGATGGAGGCGAGATTCGAACTCACGCGGGCAGAGCCCAATGGATTAGCAGTCCATCGCCTTAACCACTCGGCCATTCCTTCATCGATTTAAAAGAGTTTAATAACTTTGACTGCATTTGTGTTCAAAACAAAACGGATAAAACGACGGAGGCGAGATTCGAACTCGCGCGGGCAGAGCCCAATGGATAAGCAATCCATTGCCTTAACCACTCGGCCACCCCGTCCTTGATTAAAACTGGTTTAATCATTTCGCCTGAATTTTTGATTAAAACAATCCGGTTAAAACGACGGAAGTGAGGTTCGAACTCGCCCGGGCAGAGCCAAACGGATTAGCAGTCCATCGCCTTAACCATTCGGCCACCCCGTCCTCGATTAAAACTGGTTTAATCATTTCGCCTGAATTTTTGATTAAAACAATCCGGTTAAAACGACGGAAGTGAGGTTCGAACTCGCGCGGGCAAAGCCCAATGGATTAGCGGTCCATCGCCTTAACCACTCGGCCATTCCTACTTCGATTTAAAAGAGTTAAATCACTTTGACTGCATTTGTGTTCAAAACAAAACGGATAAAACGACGGAATCGAGATTCGAACTCGCGCGGGCAGAGCCAAACGGATTAGCAGTCCATCGCCTTAACCATTCGGCCACGCCGTCCTCGATTAAAACTGGTTTAATCATTTCGCCTGAATTTTTGATTAAAACAATCCGGTTAAAACGACGGAAGTGAGGTTCGAACTCGCGCGGGCAAAGCCCAATGGATTAGCGGTCCATCGCCTTAACCACTCGGCAATTCCTTCATCGATTTAAAAGAGTTAAATCACTTTGACTGCATTTGTGTTCAAAACAAAACGGATAAAACGACGCATGCGAGATTCGAACTCGCGCGGGCAGAGCCCAGTGGTTTAGCGGTCCATCGCCTTAACCACTCGGCCATTCCTTCATCGATTTAAAAGAGTTTAATAACTTTGACTGCATTTGTGTTCAAAACAAAACGGATAAAACGACGGAGGCGAGATTCGAACTCGCGCGGGCAGAGCCCAATGGATAAGCAGTCCATCGCCTTAACTACTCGGCCACCCCGTCCTTGATTAAAACTGGTTTAATAATTTCGCCTGAATTTTTGATTAAAACAATCAGGATAAAACGACGGAGGCGAGATTCGAACTCGCGCGGGCAGAGCCCAATGGATTAGCAGTCCATCGCCTTAACCACTCGGCCATTCCTTCATCGATTTAAAAGAGTTTAATCACTTTGACTGCATTTGTGTTCAAAACAAAACGGATAAAACGATGGAGGCGAGATTCGAACTCACGCGGGCAGAGCCCAATGGATTAGCAGTCCATCGCCTTAACCACTCAGCCACCCCGTCCTTGATTAAAGCCTGTTTAATCATTTCGCCTGAATTTTTGATTAAAACAATCCGGTTAAAACGACGGAAGTGAGGTTCGAACTCGCGCGGGCAAAGCCCAATGGATTAGCGGTCCATCGCCTTAACCACTCGGCCATTCCTTCATCGACTTAAAAGAGTTAAATCACTTTGACTGCATTTGTGTTCAAAACAAAACGGATAAAACGACGGATTCGAGATTCGAACTCGCGCGGGCAGAGCCAAACGGATTAGCAGTCCATCGCCTTAACCATTCGGCCACCCCGTCCTCGATTAAAACTGGTTTAATCATTTCGCCTGAATTTTTGATTAAAACAATCCGGTTAAAACGACGGAAGTGAGGTTCGAACTCGCGCGGGCAAAGCCCAATGGATTAGCGATCCATCGCCTTAACCACTCGGTCATTCCTTCATCGATTTAAAAGAGTTAAATCACTTTGACTGCATTTGTGTTCAAAACAAAACGGATAAAACGATGGAGGCGAGATTCGAACTCACGCGGGCAGAGCCCAATGGATTAGCAGTCCATCGCCTTAACCACTCGGCCACCCCGTCCTTGATTAAAACTTGTTTAATCATTTCGCCTGAATTTTTGATTAAAACAATCCGGTTAAAACGATCGAGGCGAGATTCAAACTCGCGCGGGCAGAGCCCAACGCATTAGCAGTCCATCGCCTTAACCACTCGGCAATTCCTTCACCGTTTTAAACGAGTTTAATCATTTTGAATGCATTTGTGTTCAAAACAAAACGGATAAAACGACGGAGGCGAGATTCAAACTCGCGCGGGCAGAGCCCAATGGATTAGCAGTCCATCGCTTTATCCCCTCGGCCACCCCGTCCTCGATTAAAACTGGTTTAATCATTTCGCCTGAATTTTTGATTAAAACAATCCGGTTAAAACGACGGAAGTGAGGTTCGAACTCGCGCGGGCAAAGCCCAATGGATTAGCGATCCATCGCCTTAACCACTCGGTCATTCCTTCATCGATTTAAAAGAGTTAAATCACTTTGACTGCATTTGTGTTCAAAACAAAACGGATAAAACGACGGATGCGAGATTCGAACTCGCGCGGGCAGAGCCCAATGGTTTAGCGGTCCATCGCCTTAACCACTCGGCCATTCCTTCATCGATTTAAAAGAGTTTAATAACTTTGACTGCATTTGTGTTCAAAACAAACCGGATAAAACGACGGAGGCGAGATTCGAACTCGCGCGGGCAGAGCCCAATGGATTAGCAGTCCATCGCCTTAACCACTCGGCCACCCCGTCCTTGATTAAAACTAGTTAAATAATTTCGCCTGAATTTTTGATTAAAACAATCAGGATAAAACGACGGAGGCGAGATTCGAACTCGCGCGGGCAGAGCCCAATGGATAAGCAGTCCATCGCCTTAACCACTCGGCCATTCCTTCATCGATTTAAAAGAGTTTAATCACTTTGACTGCATTTGTGTTCAAAACAAAACGGATAAAACGATGGAGGCGAGATTCGAACTCACGCGGGCAGAGCCCAATGGATTAGCAGTCCATCGCCTTAACCACTCGGCCACCCCGTCCTTGATTAAAACTTGTTTAATCATTTCGCCTGAATTTTTGATTAAAACAATCCGGTTAAAACGATCGAGGCGAGATTCGAACTCGCGCGGGCAGAGCCCAATGGATTAGCAGTCCATCGCCTTAACCACTCGGCCACCCCGTCCTTGATTAAAACTGGTTTAATAATTTCGCCTGAATTTTTGATTAAAACAATCAGGATAAAACGACGGAGGCGAGATTCGAACTCGCGCGGGCAGAGCCCAATGGATTAGCAGTCCATCGCCTTAACCACTCGGCCACCCCGTCCTTGATTAAAACTTGTTTAATCATTTCGCCTGAATTTTTGATTAAAACAATCCGGTTAAAACGATCGAGGCGAGATTCGAACTCGCGCGGGCAGAGCCCAACGCATTAGCAGTCCATCGCCTTAACCACTCGGCAATTCCTTCACCGTTTTAAACGAGTTTAATCATTTTGAATGCATTTGTGTTCAAAACAAAACGGATAAAACGACGGAGGCGAGATTCAAACTCGCGCGGGCAGAGCCCAATGGATTAGCAGTCCATCGCTTTATCCCCTCGGCCACCCCGTCCTCGATTAAAACTGGTTTAATCATTTCGCCTGAATTTTTGATTAAAACAATCCGGTTAAAACGACGGAAGTGAGGTTCGAACTCGCGCGGGCAAAGCCCAATGGATTAGCGGTCCATCGCCTTAACCACTCGGCTATTCCTTCATCGATTTAAAAGAGTTTAATAACTTTGACTGCATTTGTGTTCAAAACAAAACGGATAAAACGACGGAGGCGAGATTCAAACTCGCGCGGGCAGAGCCCAATGGATTAGCAGTCCATCGCCTTAACCACTCGGCCACCCCGTCCTTGATTAAAACTGGTTTAATAATTTCGCCTGAATTTTTGATTAAAACAATCAGGATAAAACGACGGAGGCGAGATTCAAACTCGCGCGGGCAGAGCCCAATGGATTAGCAGTCCATCGCTTTATCCCCTCGGCCACCCCGTCCTCGATTAAAACTGGTTTAATAATTTCGCCTGAATTTTTGATTAAAACAATCAGGATAAAACGACGGAGGCGAGATTCGAACTCGCGCGGGCAGAGCCCAATGGATTAGCAGTCCATCGCCTTAACCACTCGGCCATTCCTTCATCGATTTAAAAGAGTTTAATCACTTTGACTGCATTTGTGTTCAAAACAAAACGGATAAAACGACGGAGGCGAGATTCAAACTCGCGCGGGCAGAGCCCAATGGATTAGCAGTCCATCGCCTTAACCACTCGGCCACCCCGTCCTTGATTAAAACTGGTTTAATAATTTCGCCTGAATTTTTGATTAAAACAATCAGGATAAAACGACGGAGGCGAGATTCGAACTCGCGCGGGCAGAGCCCAATGGATTAGCAGTCCATCGCCTTAACCACTCGGCCACCCCGTCCTTGATTAAAACTTGTTTAATCATTTCGCCTGAATTTTTGATTAAAACAATCCGGTTAAAACGACCGAGGCGAGATTCGAACTCGCGCGGGCAGAGCCCAACGCATTAGCAGTCCATCGCCTTAACCACTCGGCAATTCCTTCACCGTTTTAAACGAGTTTAATCATTTTGACTGCATTTGTGTTCAAAACAAAACGGATAAAACGACGGAGGCGAGATTCAAACTCGCGCGGGCAGAGCCCAATGGATTAGCAGTCCATCGCTTTATCCCCTCGGCCACCCCGTCCTCGATTAAAACTGGTTTAATCATTTCGCCTGAATTTTTGATTAAAACAATCCGGTTAAAACGACGGAAGTGAGGTTCGAACTCGCGCGGGCAAAGCCCAATGGAGTATCGGTCCATCGCCTTAACCACTCGGCCATTCTTTCATCGGTTTAAACGAGTTTAATCATTTTGTCTGCATTTGTGTTCAAAACAAAACGGATAAAACGACGGAGGCGAGATTTGAACTCGCGCGGCCAGAGCCCAATGGTTTTGCGGTCCATCGCTTTAACCACTCGGCCATTCCTTCATTGATTAAAACAGGTTAAATCATTTGACTGCATTTGTGTTCAAACAAAAGGAATAAAACGTCGGAGGCGAGATTCGAACTCGCGTGGGCAGAGCCCAATGAATTAGCAGTCCATCGCCTTAACCACTCGGCCACCCCGTCCTCGATTAAAACTGGTTAAATCATTTCGACTGAATTTGTGATTTAAACATCCTTTTACAACGACGGAGGCGAAATTCGAACTCGCGCGGGAAAAGCCCAATGGATTAGCAGTCCATCGCCTTAACCACTCGGCCACCCCGTCCTCGATTAACACTGGTTTAATCATTTCGCCTGAATTTTTGATTAAAACAATCCGGTTAAAACGACGGAAGTGAGGTTCGAACTCGCGCGGGCAAAGCCCAATGGATTAGCGGTCCATCGCCTTAACCCCGCGGCCATTCCTTCATCGATTTAAAAGAGTTGAATCATTTTGACTGCATTTGTGTTCAAAACAAAACGGATAAAACGACGGAGGCGAGATTCGAACTCGCGCGGGCAGAGCCCAATGGATTAGCAGTCCATCGCCTTAACCACTCGGCCACCCCGTCCTCGATTAAAACTGTTTAAATCATTTCGCCCTGAATTTTTGATTAAAACAATCTGGTTAAAACGACGGAATTGAGATTCGAACTCGCGCGGGCAAAGCCCAATGGATTAGCGGTCCATCGACTTAACCACTCGGCCATTCCTTCGTCGGTTTAACGAGTTTAATCATTTTGCCTGCATTTGAGTTCAAAACAAAACGGATAAAACGACGGAGGCGAAATTCGAACTCGCGCGGGCAGAGCCCAATGGAGTATCGGTCCATCGCCTTAACCACTCGGCCATTCCTTCATCGGTTTAAACGAGTTTAATCATTTTGTCTGCATTTGTGTTCAAATCAAAACGGAAAAAACGACGGAGGCAAGATTTGAACTCGCGCGGGCAGAACCCAATGGTTTTGCGGTCCATCGCTTTAACCACTCGGCCATTCCTTCATCGATTTAAAAGAGTTGAATCATTTTGACTGCATTTGTGTTCAAAACAAAACGGATAAAACGACGGAGGCGAGATTTGAACTCGCGCGGGCAGAGGCCAATGGATTAGCAGTCCATCGGCTTAACCACTCGGCCACCCCGTCCTCGATTAAAACTGGTTAAATCATTTTGACTGCATTTGTGTTCAAACAAAAGAAATAAAACGTCGGAGGCGAGATTCGAACTCGCGTGGGCAGAGCCCAATGAATTAGCAGTCCATCGCCTTAACCACTCGGCCACCCCGTCCTCGTTTAAAACTGGTTAAATCATTTCGACTGAATTTGTGATTTAAACATCCTTTTACAACGACGGAGGCGAGATTCGAACTCGCGCGGGAAAAGCCCAATGGATTAGCAGTCCGTCGCCTTAACCATTCTTCCATTCCTCCCTCAATTTAAAAGTGTTTAATCATTTTGACTGCATTTGTGTTCAAATAAAACGGATAAAACGACGGAGGCGAGATTCGAACTCGCGCGGGCAGAGCCCAATGGATTAGCAGTCCATCGCCTTAACCACTCGGCCATCCCTACATCGATTTTAACGAGTTTAATCATTTTGAATGCATTTGTGTTCAAAACAAAACGGATAAAACGACGAATGCGAAATTTGAACTCGCGCGGGCAGAGCCCAATGGATTAGCAGTCCATCGCCTTAACCACTCGGCCACCCCGTCCTCGATTAAAACTGGTTAAATCATTTCGCCCTGAATTTTTGATTTAAACAATCTGGTTTAAACGACGGAAGTGAGATTCGAACTCGCGCGGGCAAAGCCCAATGGATTAGCGGTCCATCGCCTTCACCACTTGGCCATTCCTTCATCGGTTTAACGAGTTTAATCATTTTGCCTGCATTTGAGTTCAAAACAAAACGAAAAAAACGACCGAGGCGGGATTCGAACTCGCGCGGGCAGAGCCCAATGGATTGGCGGTCCATCGCCTTAACCACTCGGTCATTCCTTCATCGATTTAAAAGAGTTTAATCATTTTGACTACATTTGTGTTCAAAACAAAACGGATAAAACGACGGAGGCGAGATTCGAACTCGCGCGGGCGGAGCTAATGGATTAGCGGTCCATCGCCTTAACCACTCGGCCATTCCTTCATCGATATAATAGAGTTTAATCATTTTGACTGCATTTGTGTTCAAAACAAAACGGATAAAACGACGGAGGCGAGATTTGAACTCGCGCGGGCAGAGCCCAATGGATTAGCGGTCCATCGCCTTAACCACTCGGCCATTCCTTCGTCGATTTAAAAGAGTTGAATCATTTTGACTGCATTTGTGTTCAAAACAAAACGGATAAAACGACGGAGGCGAGATTCGAACTCGCGCGGGCAGAGCCCAATGGATTAGCAGTCCATCGCCTTAACCACTCGGCCACCCCGTCCTCGATTAAAACTGGTTAAATCATTTCGACTGAATACGTGATTAAAACATCCGGTTAAAACGACGGAGTCGAGATTCGAACTCGCGCGGGCAAAGCCCATTAGATTAGCAGTCCATCGCTATAACCAATCGGCCATTTCTTCATCGATGTAAACGAGTTTAATCATTTTGACTGCATTTGTGTTCAAAACAAAACGGATAAAACGACGGAGGCGAATTTTGAACTCGCGCGGGCAGAGCCCAATGGATTAGCGGTCCATCGCCTTAACCACTCGGCCATTCCTTCGTCGATTTAAAAGAGTTGAATCATTTTGACTGCATTTGTGTTCAAAACAAAACGGATAAAACGACGGAGGCGAGATTCGAACTCGCGCGGGCAGAGCCCAATGGATTATCGGTCCATCGCTTTAACCACTCGGCCATTCCTTCATCGGCTTAAACGAGTTTAATCATTTTGACTGCGTTTGTGGTCAAAACAAAACGGATAAAACGACGGAGGCGAGATTCGAACTCGCGCGGGCAGAGCCCAATGGATTAGCGGTCCATCGCCTTAATCACTCGGCCATTCCTTCGTCGATTTAAAAGAGTTGAATCATTTTGACTGCATTTGTGTTCAAAACAAAACGGATAAAACGACGGAGGCGAGATTCGAACTCGCGCGGGTAGAGCCCAATGGATTAGCAGTCCATCGCTTTAACCACTCGGCCATTCCTTCATCGGTTTAAACGAGTTTAATCATTTTGACTGCATTTGTGTTCAAAACAAAACGGATAAAACGACGGAGCCGAGATTCGAACTCGCGCGGGCAGAGCCCAAGTGATTAGCGGTCCATCGCCTTAACCACTCGGCCATTCCTTCATCGAAATGAAAGAGTTTAATCATTTTGACTGCATTTGTGTTCATAACAAAACGGATAAAACGACGGAGGCGAGATTTGAACTCGCGCGGGCCGAGCCCAATGGATTAGCGGTCCATCGCCTTAACCACTCGGCCATTCCTTCGTCGATTTAAAAGAGTTGAATCATTTTGACTGCATTTGTGTTCAAAACAAAACAGATAAAACGACGGAGGCGAGATTCGAACTCGCGCGGGCAGAGCCCAATGGATTAGCAGTCCATCGCCTTAACCACTCGGCCATTCCTTCATCGGTTTAACGAGTTTAATCATTTTGCCTGCATTTTAGTTCAAAACAAAACGGAAAAAACGACCGAGGCGAGATTCGAACTCGCGCGGGCAGAGCCCAATGGATTGGCGGTCCATCGCCTTAACCACTCGGTCAATCCTTCATCGATTTAAAAGAGTTTAATCATTTTCACTGCATTTGTGTTCAAAACAAAACGGATAAAACGACGGAGGCGAGGTTCGAACTCGCGCGGGCAGAGCCAAATGGATTAGCAGTCCATCGCCTTAACCACTCGGCCACCCCGTCCTCGATTAAAACTGGTTAAATCATTTCGCCCTGAATTTTTGATTAAAACAATCTGGTTAAAACGACGGAAGTGAGATTCGAACTCGCGCGGGCAGAGCCCAATGGATTATGGGTCCATCGCCTTAACCACTCGACCATTCCTTCATCGAGTTGAATCATTTTGACTGCATTTGTGTTCAAAACAAAACGGATAAAACGACGGAGGCGAGATTCGAACTCGCGCGGGCAGAGCCCAATGGATTAGCGGTCCATCGCCTTAATCACTCGGCCATTCCTTCGTCGATTTAAAAGAGTTGAATCATTTTGACTGCATTTGTGTTCAAAACAAAACGGATAAAACGACGGAGGCGAGATTCGAACTCGCGCGGGTAGAGCCCAATGGATTAGCAGTCCATCGCTTTAACCACTCGGCCATTCCTTCATCGGTTTAAACGAGTTTAATCATTTTGACTGCATTTGTGTTCAAAACAAAACGGATAAAACGACGGAGCCGAGATTCGAACTCGCGCGGGCAGAGCCCAAGTTATTAGCGGTCCATCGCCTTAACCACTCGGCCATTCCTTCATCGATATGAAAGAGTTTAATCATTTTGACTGCATTTGTGTTCATAACAAAACGGATAAAACGACGGAGGCGAGATTTGAACTCGCGCGGGCCGAGCCCAATGGATTAGCGGTCCATCGCCTTAACCACTCGGCCATTCCTTCGTCGATTTAAAAGAGTTGAATCATTTTGACTGCATTTGTGTTCAAAACAAAACAGATAAAACGACGGAGGCGAGATTCGAACTCGCGCGGGCAGAGCCCAATGGATTAGCAGTCCATCGCCTTAACCACTCGGCCATTCCTTCATCGGTTTAACGAGTTTAATCATTTTGCCTGCATTTTAGTTCAAAACAAAACGGAAAAAACGACCGAGGCGAGATTCGAACTCGCGCGGGCAGAGCCCAATGGATTGGCGGTCCATCGCCTTAACCACTCGGTCAATCCTTCATCGATTTAAAAGAGTTTAATCATTTTCACTGCATTTGTGTTCAAAACAAAACGGATAAAACGACGGAGGCGAGGTTCGAACTCGCGCGGGCAGAGCCAAATGAATTAGCAGTCCATCGCCTTAACCACTCGGCCACCCCGTCCTCGATTAAAACTGGTTAAATCATTTCGCCCTGAATTTTTGATTAAAACAATCTGGTTAAAACGACGGAAGTGAGATTCGAACTCGCGCGGGCAGAGCCCAATGGATTATGGGTCCATCGCCTTAACCACTCGACCATTCCTTCATCGAGTTGAATCATTTTGACTGCATTTGTGTTCAAAACAAAACGGATAAAACGACGGAGGCGAGATTTGAACTCGCGCGGGCCGAGCCCAATGGATTAGCGGTCCATCGCCTTAACCACTTGGCCATTCCTTCATCGATTTAAAAGAGTTGAATCATTTTGACTGCATTTGTGTTCAAAACAAAACGGATAAAACGACGGAGGCGAGATTCGAACTCGCGCGGGCAGAGCCCAATGGATTAGCGGTCCATCGCCTTAACCACTAGGCCATTCCTTCGTCGATTTAAAAGAGTTGAATCATTTTGACTGCATTTGTGTTCAAAACAAAACGGATAAAACGACGGAGGCGAGATTTGAACTCGCGCGGGCAGAGCCCAATGGATTAGCGGTCCATCGCCTTAACCACTCGGCCATTCCTTCGTCGATTTAAAAGAGTTGAATCATTTTGACTGCATTTGTGTTCAAAACAAAACGGATAAAACGACGGAGGCGAGATTCGAACTCGCGCGGGCAGAGCCCAATGGATTAGCGGTCCATCGCCTTAACCACTAGGCCATTCCTTCGTCGATTTAAAAGAGTTGAATCATTTTGACTGCATTTGTGTTCAAAACAAAACGGATAAAACGACGGAGGCGAGATTTGAACTCGCGCGGGCAGAGCCCAATGGATTAGCGGTCCATCGCCTTAACCACTCGGCCATTCCTTCGTCGATTTAAAAGAGTTGAATCATTTTGACTGCATTTGTGTTCAAAACAAAACGGATAAAACGACGGAGGCGAGATTCGAACTCGCGCGGGTAGAGCCCAATGGATTAGCAGTCCATCGCTTTAACCACTCGGCCATTCCTTCATCGGTTTAAACGAGTTTAATCATTTTGACTGCATTTGTGTTCAAAACAAAACGGATAAAACGACGGAGCCGAGATTCGAACTCGCGCGGGCAGAGCCCAAGTGATTAGCGGTCCATCGCCTTAACCACTCGGCCATTCCTTCATCGATATGAAAGAGTTTAATCATTTTGACTGCATTTGTGTTCATAACAAAACGGATAAAACGACGGAGGCGAGATTTGAACTCGCGCGGGCCGAGCCCAATGGATTAGCGGTCCATCGCCTTAACCACTCGGCCATTCCTTCGTCGATTTAAAAGAGTTGAATCATTTTGACTGCATTTGTGTTCAAAACAAAACAGATAAAACGACGGAGGCGAGATTCGAACTCGCGCGGGCAGAGCCCAATGGATTAGCAGTCCATCGCCTTAACCACTCGGCCATTCCTTCATCGGTTTAACGAGTTTAATCATTTTGCCTGCATTTTAGTTCAAAACAAAACGGAAAAAACGACCGAGGCGAGATTCGAACTCGCGCGGGCAGAGCCCAATGGATTGGCGGTCCATCGCCTTAACCACTCGGTCAATCCTTCATCGATTTAAAAGAGTTTAATCATTTTCACTGCATTTGTGTTCAAAACAAAACGGATAAAACGACGGAGGCGAGGTTCGAACTCGCGCGGGCAGAGCCAAATGGATTAGCAGTCCATCGCCTTAACCACTCGGCCACCCCGTCCTCGATTAAAACTGGTTAAATCATTTCGCCCTGAATTTTTGATTAAAACAATCTGGTTAAAACGACGGAAGTGAGATTCGAACTCGCGCGGGCAGAGCCCAATGGATTATGGGTCCATCGCCTTAACCACTCGACCATTCCTTCATCGAGTTGAATCATTTTGACTGCATTTGTGTTCAAAACAAAACGGATAAAACGACGGAGGCGAGATTCGAACTCGCGCGGGCAGAGCCCAATGGATTAGCGGTCCATCGCCTTAATCACTCGGCCATTCCTTCGTCGATTTAAAAGAGTTGAATCATTTTGACTGCATTTGTGTTCAAAACAAAACGGATAAAACGACGGAGGCGAGATTCGAACTCGCGCGGGTAGAGCCCAATGGATTAGCAGTCCATCGCTTTAACCACTCGGCCATTCCTTCATCGGTTTAAACGAGTTTAATCATTTTGACTGCATTTGTGTTCAAAACAAAACGGATAAAACGACGGAGCCGAGATTCGAACTCGCGCGGGCAGAGCCCAAGTTATTAGCGGTCCATCGCCTTAACCACTCGGCCATTCCTTCATCGATATGAAAGAGTTTAATCATTTTGACTGCATTTGTGTTCATAACAAAACGGATAAAACGACGGAGGCGAGATTTGAACTCGCGCGGGCCGAGCCCAATGGATTAGCGGTCCATCGCCTTAACCACTCGGCCATTCCTTCGTCGATTTAAAAGAGTTGAATCATTTTGACTGCATTTGTGTTCAAAACAAAACAGATAAAACGACGGAGGCGAGATTCGAACTCGCGCGGGCAGAGCCCAATGGATTAGCAGTCCATCGCCTTAACCACTCGGCCATTCCTTCATCGGTTTAACGAGTTTAATCATTTTGCCTGCATTTTAGTTCAAAACAAAACGGAAAAAACGACCGAGGCGAGATTCGAACTCGCGCGGGCAGAGCCCAATGGATTGGCGGTCCATCGCCTTAACCACTCGGTCAATCCTTCATCGATTTAAAAGAGTTTAATCATTTTCACTGCATTTGTGTTCAAAACAAAACGGATAAAACGACGGAGGCGAGGTTCGAACTCGCGCGGGCAGAGCCAAATGAATTAGCAGTCCATCGCCTTAACCACTCGGCCACCCCGTCCTCGATTAAAACTGGTTAAATCATTTCGCCCTGAATTTTTGATTAAAACAATCTGGTTAAAACGACGGAAGTGAGATTCGAACTCGCGCGGGCAGAGCCCAATGGATTATGGGTCCATCGCCTTAACCACTCGACCATTCCTTCATCGAGTTGAATCATTTTGACTGCATTTGTGTTCAAAACAAAACGGATAAAACGACGGAGGCGAGATTTGAACTCGCGCGGGCCGAGCCCAATGGATTAGCGGTCCATCGCCTTAACCACTTGGCCATTCCTTCATCGATTTAAAAGAGTTGAATCATTTTGACTGCATTTGTGTTCAAAACAAAACGGATAAAACGACGGAGGCGAGATTCGAACTCGCGCGGGCAGAGCCCAATGGATTAGCGGTCCATCGCCTTAACCACTAGGCCATTCCTTCGTCGATTTAAAAGAGTTGAATCATTTTGACTGCATTTGTGTTCAAAACAAAACGGATAAAACGACGGAGGCGAGATTTGAACTCGCGCGGGCAGAGCCCAATGGATTAGCGGTCCATCGCCTTAACCACTCGGCCATTCCTTCGTCGATTTAAAAGAGTTGAATCATTTTGACTGCATTTGTGTTCAAAACAAAACGGATAAAACGACGGAGGCGAGATTCGAACTCGCGCGGGCAGAGCCCAATGGATTAGCGGTCCATCGCCTTAACCACTCGGCCATTCCTTCGTCGATTTAAAAGAGTTGAATCATTTTGACTGCATTTGTGTTCAAAACAAAACGGATAAAACGACGGAGGCGAGATTCGAACTCGCGCGGGCAGAGCCCAATGGATTAGCAGTCCATCGCCTTAACCACTCGGCCATTCCTTCGTCGATTTAAAAGAGTTGAATCATTTTGACTGCATTTGTGTTCAAAACAAAACGGATAAAACGACGGAGGCGAGATTCGAACTCGCGCGGGCAGAGCCCAATGGATTATCGGTCCATCGCTTTAACCACTCGGCCATTCCTTCATCGGCTTAAACGAGTTTAATCATTTTGACTGCATTTGTGTTCAAAACAAAACGGATAAAACGACGGAGGCGAGATTCGAACTCGCGCGGGTATAGCCCAATGGATTAGCAGTCCATCGCTTTAACCACTCGGCCATTCCTTCATCGGTTTAAACGAGTTTAATCATTTTGACTGCATTTGTGTTCAAAACAAAACGGATAAAACGACGGAGCCGAGATTCGAACTCGCGCGGGCAGAGCCCAAGTGATTAGCGGTCCATCGCCTTAACCACTCGGCCATTCCTTCATCGATATAAAAGAGTTTAATCATTTTGAATGCATTTGTGTTCATAACAAAACGGATAAAACGACGGAGGCGAGATTTGAACTCGCGCGGGCCGAGCCCAATGGATTAGCGGTCCATCGCCTTAACCACTCGGCCATTCCTTCATCGATTTAGAAGAGTTGAATCATTTTGACTGCATTTGTGTTCAAAACAAAACGGAAAAAACGACGGAGGCGAGATTCGAACTCGCGCGGGCAGAGCCCAATGGATTGGCGGTCCATCGCCTTAACCACTCGGTCAATCCTTCATCGATTTAAAAGAGTTTAATCATTTTCACTGCATTTGTGTTCAAAACAAAACGGATAAAACGACGGAGGCGAGATTCGAACTCGCGCGGGCAGAGCCAAATGGATTAGCAGTCCATCGCCTTAACCACTCGGCCACCCCGTCCTCGATTAAAACTGGTTAAATCATTTCGCCCTGAATTTTTGATTAAAACAATCTGGTTAAAACGACGGAAGTGAGATTCGAACTCGCGCGGGCAGAGCCCAATGGATTATCGGTCCATCGCCTTAACCACTCGACCATTCCTTCATCGGTTTAAACGAGTTTAATCATTTTGACTGCATTTGTGTTCAAAACAAAACGGATAAAACGACGGAGGCGAGATTTGAACTCGCGCGGGCCGAGCCCAATGGATTAGCGGTCCATCGCCTTAACCACTCGGCCATTCCTTCATCGATTTAAAAGAGTTGAATCATTTTGACTGCATTTGTGTTCAAAACAAAACGGATAAAACGACGGAGGCGAGATTCGAACTCGCGCGGGCAGAGCCCAATGGATTAGCGGTCCATCGCCTTAACCACTAGGCCATTCCTTCGTCGATTTAAAAGAGTTGAATCATTTTGACTGCATTTGTGTTCAAAACAAAACGGATAAAACGACGGAGGCGAGATTTGAACTCGCGCGGGCCGAGCCCAATGGATTAGCGGTCCATCTCCTTAACCACTCGGCCATTCCTTCATCGATTTAAAAGAGTTGAATCATTTTGACTGCATTTGTGTTCAAACCAAAACGGATAAAACGACGGAGGCGAGATTCGAACTCGCGCGGGCAGAGCCCAATGCATTAGCGGTCCATCGCCTTAACCACTCGGCCATTCCTTCGTCGATTTAAAAGAGTTGAATCATTTTGACTGCATTTGTGTTCAAAACAAAACGGATAAAACGACGGAGGCGAGATTCGAACTCGCGCGGGCAGAGCCCAATGGATTATCGGTCCATCGCTTTAACCACTCGGCCATTCCTTCATCGGCTTAAACGAGTTTAATCATTTTGACTGCATTTGTGTTCAAAACAAAACGGATAAAACGACGGAGGCGAGATTCGAACTCGCGCGGGTATAGCCCAATGGATTAGCAGTCCATCGCTTTAACCACTCGGCCATTCCTTCATCGGTTTAAACGAGTTTAATCATTTTGACTGCATTTGTGTTCAAAACAAAACGGATAAAACGACGGAGCCGAGATTCGAACTCGCGCGGGCAGAGCCCAAGTGATTAGCGGTCCATCGCCTTAACCACTCGGCCATTCCTTCATCGATATAAAAGAGTTTAATCATTTTGAATGCATTTGTGTTCATAACAAAACGGATAAAACGACGGAGGCGAGATTTGAACTCGCGCGGGCCGAGCCCAATGGATTAGCGGTCCATCGCCTTAACCACTCGGCCATTCCTTCATCGATTTAGAAGAGTTGAATCATTTTGACTGCATTTGTGTTCAAAACAAAACGGAAAAAACGACGGAGGCGAGATTCGAACTCGCGCGGGCAGAGCCCAATGGATTGGCGGTCCATCGCCTTAACCACTCGGTCAATCCTTCATCGATTTAAAAGAGTTTAATCATTTTCACTGCATTTGTGTTCAAAACAAAACGGATAAAACGACGGAGGCGAGATTCGAACTCGCGCGGGCAGAGCCAAATGGATTAGCAGTCCATCGCCTTAACCACTCGGCCACCCCGTCCTCGATTAAAACTGGTTAAATCATTTCGCCCTGAATTTTTGATTAAAACAATCTGGTTAAAACGACGGAAGTGAGATTCGAACTCGCGCGGGCAGAGCCCAATGGATTATCGGTCCATCGCCTTAACCACTCGACCATTCCTTCATCGGTTTAAACGAGTTTAATCATTTTGACTGCATTTGTGTTCAAAACAAAACGGATAAAACGACGGAGGCGAGATTTGAACTCGCGCGGGCCGAGCCCAATGGATTAGCGGTCCATCGCCTTAACCACTCGGCCATTCCTTCATCGATTTAAAAGAGTTGAATCATTTTGACTGCATTTGTGTTCAAAACAAAACGGATAAAACGACGGAGGCGAGATTCGAACTCGCGCGGGCAGAGCCCAATGGATTAGCGGTCCATCGCCTTAACCACTAGGCCATTCCTTCGTCGATTTAAAAGAGTTGAATCATTTTGACTGCATTTGTGTTCAAAACAAAACGGATAAAACGACGGAGGCGAGATTTGAACTCGCGCGGGCCGAGCCCAATGGATTAGCGGTCCATCTCCTTAACCACTCGGCCATTCCTTCATCGATTTAAAAGAGTTGAATCATTTTGACTGCATTTGTGTTCAAACCAAAACGGATAAAACGACGGAGGCGAGATTCGAACTCGCGCGGGCAGAGCCCAATGCATTAGCGGTCCATCGCCTTAACCACTCGGCCATTCCTTCGTCGATTTAAAAGAGTTGAATCATTTTGACTGCATTTGTGTTCAAAACAAAACGGATAAAACGACGGAGGCGAGATTCGAACTCGCGCGGGCAGAGCCCAATTGATTAGCGGTCCATCGCCTTAACCACTCGGCCCTTCCTTCGTCGATTTAAAAGAGTTGAATCATTTTGACTGCATTTGTGTTCAAAACAAAACGGATAAACCGACGGAGGCGAGATTCGAACTCGCGCGGGCAGAGCCCAATGGATTTGCAGTCCATCGCCTTAACCACTCGGCCACCCCGTCCTCGATTAAAACTGGTTAAATCATTTCGCCCTGAATTTTTGATTAAAACAATCTGGTTAAAACGACGGAAGTGAGATTCGAACTCGCGCGGGCAGAGCCCAATGGATTATCGGTCCATCGCCTTAACCACTCGACCATTCCTTCATCGGTTTAAACGAGTTTAATCATTTTGACTGCATTTGTGTTCAAAACAAAACGGATAAAACGACGGAGGCGAGATTCGAACTCGCGCGAGCAGAGCCCAATGGATTAGCGGTCCATCGCCTTAACCACTCGGCCATTCCTTCATCGATATAATAGAGTTGAATCATTTTGACTGCATTTGTGTTCAAAACAAAACGGATAAAACGACGGAGGTGAGATTCGAACTCGCGCGGGCATAGCCCAATGGATTAGCAGTCCATTCCCTTAACCACTCGGCCACCCCGTCCTCGATTAAAACTGGTTAAATCATTTCGACTGAATACGTGATTAAAACATCCGGTTAAAACGACGGAGTCGAGATTCGAACTCGCGCGGGCAAAGCCCATTAGATTAGCAGTCCATCGCTATAACCAATCGGCCATTCCTTCATCGATGTAAACGAGTTTAATCATTTTGACCGCATTTATGTTCAAAACAAAACGAATAAAACGACGGAGGCGAATTTTGAACTCGCGCGGGCAGAGCCCAATGGATTAGCGGTCCATCGCCTTAACCACTCGGCCATTCCTTCACCGGTTTAAAAGAGTTTAATCATTTTGACTGCATTTGTGTTCAAAACAAAACGGATTAATCTAAAATGTCTTGATTAGAATCAAGACCTAAAAAGTATCGATAAGACTGAGGTTATCACTTGTCTGAAGGATCAGATATTAATTTTTCTTTTTAATTGAAACTTAAATGTATGCTTAAGAAAAAACAACGTTCCATTACCGTTTTCCGTTGAAATAAATTATTTTACTGGTAATCAATTTCAAAAATTTACTTATCTCGGCTTTTCGACCACAATTCCATTCCCCGAAAACATTTTATCATTACATTAATTACTTTCGGGAGAGTACGTGTATGGTTTTTGCGTTTTAAAAGGTTCCTAAAGACGTTACATCCCCATTCGTGACCAGCACGCTTCGCAGTGGAACATTTTAATTATTCTAAAACCAATGGCGCCAAATTCAATAGGGACAGTAACATTTTTACTCGCGGTTTTGCAAAATGATGTAATATCAAGTGTACTTTAGTGAACCGTCGTATTGTTCTTTCTCATAGTTCAGGGCATGATCAGTGTTACTGCCAGATTTCTCTCTCTAGTTTCTAACAATGGTTTGAGACTATTTGATAAGGCGCGGTACAACGATATATATAAAGTAGCACAAAAGGAAAAAGAATCCATTTTTTTATATTTTGGTTTGAAATAAATAACTCATGATAGTAGTTATAACGAACAGAAAGTCAAGCGAATGGCACCGGTAATGAGCAGCAAAAAGAGAGGAAATTTTGCTTCAAGGTAGCAGAGGGACATGGTAGTGAAAATAGTAATCTAGAATTTTGTTCGTTCAAACCTTAATATATCATGAAATATTCAATTGAGGAGGCGGCACTACCTAGAAAGATTGATTTTGGCAGATAACAGCGAAAAACATTATGTTCTACACACACTGGGACTATGGGAGAGTTTCTGGGCCGCAGGTCGCACATGATAAAATTTCAACTCCAGTTTACATCAATTCTCCCTCTTTGTACTAGTAGCAGGTTAAGCTATAGTTTGCTCAGGTCCTGTTAGTCTCGAATGGGTTATATAGTCCTTGTAACTTTTAAAAGGTTGTTGTCATGGCTTAACAGACCGCTATTACAGTTTTTTATTGTTTTATGGGTTATTTTGACACGTTATCTCCCAAAAGTAATTAATGTAATGATAAAATGTTTTCGGGGAATGGAATTGTGGTCGAAAAGCCGAGATAAGTAAATTTTTTAAATTGATTACCAGTAAAATAATTTATTTCAACGGAAAACGGTAATGGAACGTTGTTTTTTCTTAAGCATACATTTAAGTTTCAATTAAAAAGAAAAATTAATATCTGATCCTTCAGACAAGTGATAACCTCAGTCTTATCGATACTTTTTAGGTCTTGATTCTAATCAAGACATTTTAGATTAATATCTGTTCCTTCAGTCTTCATTTTAATTAAGAATGTTAAGAAACTGTTTTACATTATCAAAATCTGCACGAAGCAGAAACATATATATAGGGGACCATAACTTTAGCTCAATCAGACATTTATTTATAATGATGAAAAAAAAAACGTAAATCATTTAAAGTTTGTATTCTTATTGTAATTAACATGATACAATTTTTTAGAATCATTTATTGAAACGCGAGGCGCCCCCCTAAAAATTCCAGAAATAGGACCAAATTGACAATTTTACAAAATTTTTAAAAATGCTGATTTATGTCCGTTTATCATTTAGCTCAAAATTGTCATACGCCCAATATGAAATTCCGATATCCTTAAAACTTCATAAAGACGATCCGAGATTTTCAATTTCACACTTTTTTTGTAGCATAAACTAACGTCTGTTTGATATTAAGCTTAAAACCTTAAACAAAATATAGTCAGGGCTACCCTAAAAGTTCACAAAGATGATCCAAGATTGTTAATACGCGTAAAAAGTGCCATCTTCAAAATATGTAGCCGGGGAAAAGAGAGCGTGATCGAGTGGGCTATGCTAGTGGTTGGGACAGTGATAAGGGAGTTGAGATGGATTGGAAAGGATGATGGGCGACCTGCGGCACCGTATCTCTCCCTATGTACCTCGCGCACGCCCCTACCCTTCGGTAGGCGATTGCTAAGTGCTGCCGCGGAGCGCCATTTTATTTGTATGAGAACTAGCTTCTATTTTGAAGATAGAGGGAGCACCCTTTACAATTTCGTCCAGTACGACCCTACCTAACCGCTGAGGATGCTGTGAGGACTGTGTTGCCGTAGGTGGGGGTACAGAGGCAACGCTATAGGTATGGGGGTTTCTACTCCATTCCTCTCTCCTTCAAGGTTGGGACTCCAGGCATAGGCAACTCCATCACGCACTCGACAACGCAAAGCAACTCGCGCCAGCGTGGGAAATAAGGCGGTGACACAGGGCAAATGACCAGTTTAAAAATTCACTGGTCCAGTTCAAAAATTAAATCGGAGGGGGGGTCAGTGGTCCACGAGACTACTAAGAAAGTTCAAGGGTAATCAGACTCCACACATTAAAATTCTAATATTTTAATTATCCACTTCTTTAGTTTAGCAGACGACGTGCTCTGGTCAATGGTAACGGACCAGTTTATTTATTCCAAGTCAGGAAAGTCACTGGCCTAAAGTCCAGTTTAAAAAATGCTTATTTGGTCACGGACCAGAAAACTCACGTAAACGCGACGCGAATGACGAAAACTACGTACTTTCCAACTGCCAAGAGTCGAAATAGCCCGGCCTCCTTTTACGTCCCCCCTTGTATTTTGAAAGTGGGACTGGGACTATGGCGCGCGAATACTTAGGCATCTAATACCTTCTCCCTAGTAAACTAGATATCGCTTCTTGGTAAAACTTTATATAAATAAAACCATAAGTTTATAACATATGTTCCATAACAAGCTTCATACACCTTTTGGAAAACAAATTTCCCTGAGATTTCCAGGCTTTTCCCCATATACTTCCCTGAGTTTTCCAGGCTTTTACCGTATATGGAGTATCCCATGGAGCAAATGTTAACAAAGGAGGGAAGGGGCAAATAGGACTATTACACAATCAAAGATATCCCCGTATCTCTAATAAAACCAGTGTGACGAGCTTCCAAAATTAAATATAATGTTAATCCTATGGAGGAGGCAACAAGTACCTACAAGCACCCACAAGTATTCACAAGCACCCACAAGTACCCACAAGTACCCACAAGCACGCACAAGTACCCACAAGCAGGCACAAGCACAAACAAGTACCCACAAGCACCCACAAGTACCCACAAGTACCTACAAGTACCCTCAAGCATCTACAAGTACCCACAAGTACCTACAAGTAACCACAAGTACCCACAAGTACCTACAAGTACCCACAAGTACCCACAAGTACCTACAAGTACCCACAAGTACCTACAAGTACCCACAAGTACCTACAAGTACCCACAAGTACCTACAAGTACCCACAAGCACATACAAGTACCTACAAGTACCTACAAGTACCCAAAAGTACCTACAAGTACCTACAAGTACCCACAAGTACCCACAAGTACCTACAAGTACCCACAATTACCCACAAGTACCCACAATTACCCACAAGTACCTACAAGTACCCACAAGTACCTACAAGTACCCACAAGTACCTACAAGCACCCACAAGTACCTACAAGCACCCACAAGTACCTACAATCACCCACAAGTACCTACAAGTACCCACAAGTACCTACAAGTACCCACAAGTACCTACAAGCACCCACAAGCACCTACAAGCACCCACAAGCACCTACAAGCACCCACAAGTACCCACAAGCACCCACAAGAACCCACAAGTACCTACAAGTACCCACAAGTACCTACAAGTACCCACAAGCACCCACAAGTACCCACAAGTACCTACAAGTACCCACAAGTACCTACAAGTACCCACAAGTACCTACAAGTACCCACAAGTACCTACAAGTACCCACAAGTACCTACAAGTACCCACAAGTACCCACAAATACCTACAAGTACCCACAAATACCTACAAGTACCCACAAGTACCTACAAGTACCCACAAGTACCTACAAGTACCCACAAGTACCTACAAGTACCCACAAGTACCTACAAGTACCCACAAGTACCTACAAGTACCCACAAGCACCCAAAAGTACCTACAAGAACCCACAAGTACCTACAAGCACCCACAAGTACCTACAAGTACCCACAAGTACCTATTAGCACCCAAAAGCACCCACAAGTACCCACAATTACCCACAAGTACCCACAAGTACCTAAAAGTACCAACAAGTACCTACAAGCACCCACAAGTACCTACAAGTACCCACAAGTACCTACAAGTACCCAAAAGTACCTACAAGTACCCTTAAGTACCTACAAGTACCTATTAGCACCCACAAGTACCTATAGGTACCCACAAGTGCCTACATGTACCCACAAGTACCTATAAGCACCCACAACGACCTACAAGCACCCACAAGTACCTACAAGCACCCACAAGTACCTAAAAGTACCCACAAGTACCTACAAGCACCCACAAGTACCCACAAGAACCCACAAGTACCCACAAGAACCCACAAGCACCCACAAGTACCTACAAGTACCCACAAGTACCTTCAAGCACCTACAACTACCTACAAGCACCCACAAGTACCTACAATCACCCACAAGTACCTACAAGCACCCACAAGTACCTACAAGCACCCACAAGTACCCACAAGTGCCTTCAAGCACCCACAAGAACCCACAAGCACCCACAAGCACCCACAAGTACCTACAAGTACCCACAAGTACCTTCAAGCACCTACAACTACCTACAAGCACCCACAAGTACCTACAATCACCCACAAGTACCTACAAGCACCCACAAGTACCTACAAGCACCCACAAGTGCCTTCAAGCACCCACCACTACCCACAAGCACCCACAAGTACCCACAAGCACCCACAAGTACCCACAAGAACCCACAAGAACCCACAAGTGCCCACAAGAACCCACTAGTACCTACAAGCACCCACAAGAACCCACAAGTACCTACGAGCACCCACAAGTACCTACAAGCACCCACAAGTACCTACAAGCACCCACCAGTACCCACAAGTACCGACAAGCACCCACAAGTACCCACAAGAACCCACAAGTACCCACAAGTACCCACAAGAACCCACAAGTACCTACAAGCACCCACAAGTACCTACAAGCACCCACAAGCACCTACAAGCACCCACAAGTACCCACAAGCACCCACAAGTACCCACAAGAACCCACAAGAACCCACAAGTACCCACAAGAGCCCACAAGTACCTACAAGCACCCACAAGAACCCACAAGTACCTACAAGCACCCACAAGTACCTACAAGCACCCACAAGTACCTACAAGCACCCACCAGTACCCACAAGTACCGACAAGCACCCACAAGTACCCACAAGAACCCACAAGTACCCACAAGTACCCACAAGAACCCACAAGTACCTACAAGTACCCACAAGTACCTACAAGCACCCACAAGTACCTACAAGCACCCACAAGTACCTACAATCACCCACAAGTACCTACAAGTACCCACAAGTACCTACAAGTACCCACAAGTACCTACAAGCACCCACAAGCACCTACAAGCACCCACAAGCACCTACAAGCACCCACAAGTACCCACAAGCACCCACAAGTACCCACAAGTACCTACAAGTACCCACAAGTACCTACAAGTACCCACAAGCACCCACAAGTACCCACAAGTACCTACAAGTACCCACAAGTACCTACAAGTACCCACAAGTACCTACAAGTACCCACAAGTACCTACAAGTACCCACAAGTACCTACAAGTACCCACAATTACCCACAAATACCTACAAGTACCCACAAATACCTACAAGTACCCACAAGTACCTACAAGTACCCACAAGTACCTACAAGTACCCACAAGTACCTACAAGTACCCACAAGTACCTACAAGTACCCACAAGCACCCAAAAGTACCTACAAGAACCCACAAGTACCTACAAGCACCCACAAGTACCTACAAGTACCCACAAGTACCTATTAGCACCCAAAAGCACCCACAAGTACCCACAATTACCCACAAGTACCCACAAGTACCTAAAAGTACCAACAAGTACCTACAAGCACCCACAAGTACCTACAAGTACCCACAAGTACCTACAAGTACCCAAAAGTACCTACAAGTACCCTTAAGTACCTACAAGTACCTATTAGCACCCACAAGTACCTATAGGTACCCACAAGTGCCTACATGTACCCACAAGTACCTATAAGCACCCACAACGACCTACAAGCACCCACAAGTACCTACAAGCACCCACAAGTACCTAAAAGTACCCACAAGTACCTACAAGCACCCACAAGTACCCACAAGAACCCACAAGTACCCACAAGAACCCACAAGCACCCACAAGTACCTACAAGTACCCACAAGTACCTTCAAGCACCTACAACTACCTACAAGCACCCACAAGTACCTACAATCACCCACAAGTACCTACAAGCACCCACAAGTACCTACAAGCACCCACAAGTGCCTTCAAGCACCCACAACTACCCACAAGCACCCACAAGTACCCACAAGCACCCACAAGTACCCACAAGAACCCACAAGAACCCACAAGTACCCACAAGAACCCACAAGTACCTACAAGCACCCACAAGAACCCACAAGTACCTACAAGCACCCACAAGTACCTACAAGCACCCACAAGTACCTACAAGCACCCACCAGTACCCACAAGTACCGACAAGCACCCACAAGTACCCACAAGAACCCACAAGTACCCACAAGTACCCACAAGAACCCACAAGTACCTACAAGCACCCACAAGTACCTACAAGCACCCACAAGCACCTACAAGCACCCACCAGTACCCACAAGTACCTACAATCACCTACAAGTACCCACAAGTACCCACAAGCACCTAAAAGAGCCCACAAGTACCCGCAAGCACCTACAAGTATCCACAAGCACGCACAAGCACCCACAAGCAGGCACAAGCACAAACAAGTACCCACAAGCACCCACAAGTACCCACAAGTACCTACAAGTACCCTCAAGCATCTACAAGTACCCACAAGTACCTACAAGTAACCACAAGTACCCACAAGTACCTACAAGTACCCACAAGTACCCACAAGTACCTACAAGTACCCACAAGTACCTACAAGTACCCACAAGTACCTACAAGTACCCACAAGTACCTACAAGTACCCACAAGCACATACAAGTACCTACAAGTACCTACAAGTACCCAAAAGTACCTACAAGTACCTACAAGTACCCACAAGTACCCACAAGTACCTACAAGTACCCACAATTACCCACAAGTACCCACAATTACCCACAAGTACCTACAAGTACCCACAAGTACCTACAAGTACCCACAAGTACCTACAAGCACCCACAAGTACCTACAAGCACCCACAAGTACCTACAATCACCCACAAGTACCTACAAATACCCACAAGTACCTACAAGTACCCACAAGTACCTACAAGCACCCACAAGCACCTACAAGCACCCACAAGCACCTACAAGCACCCACAAGTACCCACAAGCACCCACAAGTACCCACAAGTACCTACAAGTACCCACAAGTACCTACAAGTACCCACAAGCACCCACAAGTACCCACAAGTACCTACAAGTACCCACAAGTACCTACAAGTACCCACAAGTACCTACAAGTACCCACAAGTACCTACAAGTACCCACAAGTACCTACAAGTACCCACAAGTACCCACAAATACCTACAAGTACCCACAAATACCTACAAGTACCCACAAGTACCTACAAGTACCCACAAGTACCTACAAGTACCCACAAGTACCTACAAGTACCCACAAGTACCTACAAGTACCCACAAGCACCCAAAAGTACCTACAAGAACCCACAAGTACCTACAAGCACCCACAAGTACCTACAAGTACCCACAAGTACCTATTAGCACCCAAAAGCACCCACAAGTACCCACAATTACCCACAAGTACCCACAAGTACCTAAAAGTACCAACAAGTACCTACAAGCACCCACAAGTACCTACAAGTACCCACAAGTACCTACAAGTACCCAAAAGTACCTACAAGTACCCTTAAGTACCTACAAGTACCTATTAGCACCCACAAGTACCTATAGGTACCCACAAGTGCCTACATGTACCCACAAGTACCTATAAGCACCCACAACGACCTACAAGCACCCACAAGTACCTACAAGCACCCACAAGTACCTAAAAGTACCCACAAGTACCTACAAGCACCCACAAGTACCCACAAGAACCCACAAGTACCCACAAGAACCCACAAGCACCCACAAGTACCTACAAGTACCCACAAGTACCTTCAAGCACCTACAACTACCTACAAGCACCCACAAGTACCTACAATCACCCACAAGTACCTACAAGCACCCACAAGTACCTACAAGCACCCACAAGTACCCACAAGTGCCTTCAAGCACCCACAAGAACCCACAAGCACCCACAAGCACCCACAAGTACCTACAAGTACCCACAAGTACCTTCAAGCACCTACAACTACCTACAAGCACCCACAAGTACCTACAATCACCCACAAGTACCTACAAGCACCCACAAGTACCTACAAGCACCCACAAGTGCCTTCAAGCACCCACCACTACCCACAAGCACCCACAAGTACCCACAAGCACCCACAAGTACCCACAAGAACCCACAAGAACCCACAAGTGCCCACAAGAACCCACAAGTACCTACAAGCACCCACAAGAACCCACAAGTACCTACAAGCACCCACAAGTACCTACAAGCACCCACAAGTACCTACAAGCACCCACCAGTACCCACAAGTACCGACAAGCACCCACAAGTACCCACAAGAACCCACAAGTACCCACAAGTACCCACAAGAACCCACAAGTACCTACAAGCACCCACAAGTACCTACAAGCACCCACAAGCACCTACAAGCACCCACAAGTACCCACAAGCACCCACAAGTACCCACAAGAACCCACAAGAACCCACAAGTACCCACAAGAGCCCACAAGTACCTACAAGCACCCACAAGAACCCACAAGTACCTACAAGCACCCACAAGTACCTACAAGCACCCACAAGTACCTACAAGCACCCACCAGTACCCACAAGTACCGACAAGCACCCACAAGTACCCACAAGAACCCACAAGTACCCACAAGTACCCACAAGAACCCACAAGTACCTTCAAGTACCCACAAGTACCTACAAGCACCCACAAGTACCTACAAGCACCCACAAGTACCTACAATCACCCACAAGTACCTACAAGTACCCACAAGTACCTACAAGTACCCACAAGTACCTACAAGCACCCACAAGCACCTACAAGCACCCACAAGCACCTACAAGCACCCACAAGTACCCACAAGCACCCACAAGTACCCACAAGTACCTACAAGTACCCACAAGTACCTACAAGTACCCACAAGCACCCACAAGTACCCACAAGTACCTAAAAGTACCCACAAGTACCTACAAGTACCCACAAGTACCTACAAGTACCCACAAGTACCTACAAGTACCCACAAGTACCTACAAGTACCCACAATTACCCACAAATACCTACAAGTACCCACAAATACCTACAAGTACCCACAAGCACCTACAAGTACCCACAAGTACCTACAAGTACCCACAAGTACCTACAAGTACCCACAAGTACCTACAAGTACCCACAAGCACCCAAAAGTACCTACAAGAACCCACAAGTACCTACAAGCACCCACAAGTACCTACAAGTACCCACAAGTACCTATTAGCACCCAAAAGCACCCACAAGTACCCACAATTACCCACAAGTACCCACAAGTACCTAAAAGTACCAACAAGTACCTACAAGCACCCACAAGTACCTACAAGTACCCACAAGTACCTACAAGTACCCAAAAGTACCTACAAGTACCCTTAAGTACCTACAAGTACCTATTAGCACCCACAAGTACCTATAGGTACCCACAAGTGCCTACATGTACCCACAAGTACCTATAAGCACCCACAACGACCTACAAGCACCCACAAGTACCTACAAGCACCCACAAGTACCTAAAAGTACCCACAAGTACCTACAAGCACCCACAAGTACCCACAAGAACCCACAAGTACCCACAAGAACCCACAAGCACCCACAAGTACCTACAAGTACCCACAAGTACCTTCAAGCACCTACAACTACCTACAAGCACCCACAAGTACCTACAATCACCCACAAGTACCTACAAGCACCCACAAGTACCTACAAGCACCCACAAGTGCCTTCAAGCACCCACAACTACCCACAAGCACCCACAAGTACCCACAAGCACCCACAAGTACCCACAAGAACCCACAAGTACCCACAAGAACCCACAAGTACCTACAAGCACCCACAAGAACCCACAAGTACCTACAAGCACCCACAAGTACCTACAAGCACCCACAAGTACCTACAAGCACCCACCAGTACCCACAAGTACCGACAAGCACCCACAAGTACCCACAAGAACCCACAAGTACCCACAAGTACCCACAAGAACCCACAAGTACCTACAAGCACCCACAAGTACCTACAAGCACCCACAAGCACCTACAAGCACCCACCAGTACCCACAAGTACCTACAATCACCTACAAGTACCCACAAGTACCCACAAGCACCTAAAAGAGCCCACAAGTACCCGCAAGCACCTACAAGTATCCACAAGCACGCACAAGCACCCGGGCAAAGCACCTACAAGAGCTCAAACGCCATGTTTCTCTTGCTTAATATCCCTCTAACGGCGTGAAAAACGCCGTAAGTCCAATATAAAAAATTAGGGCTAAAATGCGTGTCTCTAACAGTGGTAAAACGCCGTAATTCCAATACCCAAAACAACGTAAGTCAAAGTATGTGTTAATAATGATAAAAATCGATACTTAAACTTAATTGATCTTAATGAAACTAAGAAAAGGCACATCTATGGACTGTTATCTTTCATTTAAGATGGTTCCCAAACGTAACGAATGATTAGTTTTCTTTATACACGATCCCAATTAAGGTAATTTTTCAAAAAAATCCCATGTTATCTCTATGGAACAATATAGTATTTTTCACCAAATGTCTGATTAATTTTATGGATTCTAAAACCACCCTTAACAACTTTTTTCATTATAGAATTAACTATTAGATGGATCTCTTTGAAATTTTAACCACATAATTAGGGCCCAAATTTTAGTTCACTGGCAAAATTTCAAAGCAGCAAACACAATACGAAAAAAGTTACGGCCAACCAAAGAACCCTCCTTTAGCATTAGAGGCAGTATCAAGTCTTATCTAAGAGAGCGACCGCTCTCTTAGAATAAAACGACGGAGGCGAATTTTGAACTCGCGCGGGCAGAGCCCAATGGATTAGTGGTCCATCGCCTTAACCACTCGGCCATTCCTTCATCGATTAAAAGAGTTTAATCATTTTGCCTGCATTTGAGTTCAAAACAAAACGGAAAAAACGACCGTGGCGGGATTCGAACTCGCGCGGGCAGAGCCCAATGGATTGGCGGTCCATCGCCTTAACCACTCGGTCATTCCTTCATCGATTAAAAGAGTTTAATCATTTTGACTGCATTTGTGTTCAAACCAAAACGGACAAAACGACGGAGGCGATATTCGAACTCGAGCGGGCAGAGCCCAATGGATTAGCAGTCCATCGCCTTAACCACTCGGCCACCCCGTCCTCGATTAAAGCTGGTTAAATCATTTCGCCCTGAATTTTTCATTAAAACAATCTGGTTAAAACGACGAAAATGAGATTCGAACTCGCGCGGGCAAAGCCTAATGGATTAGCGGTCCATCGCCTTAACCACTCGGCCATTCCTTCATCGATTTAAAAGAGTTTAATCACTTTGACTGCATTTGTGTTCAAAACAAAACGGATAAAACGACGAATGCGAAATTTGAACTCGCGCGGGCAGAGCCTATGGATTATCGGTCCATCGCCTTAACCACTCGGCCATTCCTTCATCGGTTTAACGAGTTTAATCATTTTGCCTGCATTAGAGTTCAAAACAAAACGGAAAAAACGACCGAGGCGAGATTCGAACTCGCGCGGGCTGAGCCCAATGGATTGGCGGTCCATCGCCTTAACCACTCGGTCATTCCTTCATCGATTTAAAAGAGTTTAATCATTTTGACTGCATTTGTGTTCAAAACAAAACGGATAAAACGACGAATGCGAAATTTGAACTCGCGCGGGAAAAGCCCAATGGATTAGAAGTCCGTCGCCTTTACCACTCTTCCATTCCTCCCTCAATTTAAACGAGTTTAATCATTTTGACTGCATTTGTGTTCAAATAAAACGGATATAACGACGGAGGCGAGATTCGAACTCGCGCGAGCAGAGCCCAATGGATTAGCAGTCCATCGCCTTAACCACTCGGCCATTCCTACATCGATTTTAACGAGTTTAATCATTTTGACTGCATTTGTGTTCAAAACAAAACGGATAAAACGACGAATGCGAAATTTGAACTCGCGCGGGCAGAGCCCAATGGATTATCGGTCCATCGCCTTCACCGCTTGGCCATTCCTTCATCGGTTTAACGAGTTTAATCATTTTGCCTGCATTTGAGTTCAAAACAAAACGGAAAAAACGACCGAGGCGGGATTCGAACTCGCGCGGGCAGAGCCCAATGGATTGGCGGTCCATCGCCTTAACCACGCGGTCATTCCTTCATCGATTAAAAGAGTTTAATCATTTTGACTGCATTTGTGTTCAAAACAAAACGGATAAAACGACGGAGGCGATATTCGAACTCGAGCGGGCAGAGCCCAATGGATTAGCAGTCCATCGCCTTAACCACTCGGCCACCCCGTCCTCGATTAAAACTGGTTAAATCATTTCGCCCTGAATTTTTGATTAAAACAATCTGGTTAAAACGACGGAAGTGAGATTCGAACTCGCGCGGACAAAGCCCAATGGATTAGCGGTCCATCGCCTTAACCACTCGGCCATTCCTTCATCGATTTAAAAGAGTTTAATCACTTTGACTGCATTTGTGTTCAAAACAAAACGGATAAAACGACCGAGGCGAGATTCGAACTCGCGCGGGCTGAGCCCAATGGATTGGCGGTCCATCGCCTTAACCACTCGGTCATTCCTTCATCGATTTAAAAGAGTTTAATCATTTTGACTGCATTTGTGTTCAAAACAAAACGGATAAAACGACGGAGGCGAAATTTGAACTCGCGCGGGCAGAGCCCAATGGATTATCGGTCCATCGCTTTTACCACTCGGCCATTCCTTCATCGATTGAAACGAGTTTAATCATTTTGACTGCATTTGTGTTCAAAACAAAACGGATAAAACGACGGAGCCGAGATTCGAACTCGCGCGGGCAGAGCCCAAGTGATTAGCGGTCCATCGCTTTAACCACTCGGCCATTCCTTCATCGATATATAAGAGTTTAATCATTTTGACTGCATTTGTGTTCAAAACAAAACGGATAAAACGACGAATGCGAAATTTGAACTCGCGCGGGCAGAGCCCAATGGATTAGCAGTCCATCGCCTTAACCACTCGTCCACCCCGTTCTCGATTAAAACTGGTTAAATCATTTCGCCCTGAATTTTTGATTAAAACAATCTGGTTAAAACGACGGAAGTGAGATTCGAACTCGCGCGGGCAAAGCCCAATGCATTAGCGGTCCATCGCCTTCACCACTTGGCCATTCCTTCATCGGTTTAACGAGTTAAATCATTTTGCCTGCATTTGAGTTCAAAACAAAACGGAAAAAACGACCGAGGCGGGATTCGAACTCGCGCGGGCAGAGCCCAATGGATTGGCGGTCCATCGCCTTAACCACTCGGTCATTCCTTCATCGATTTAAAAGAGTTTAATCATTATGACTACATTTGTGTTCAAAACAAAACGGATAAAACGACGGAGGCGATATTCGAACTCGCGCGGGCAGAGCCCAATGGGTTAGCAGTCCATCGCCTTAACCACTCGGCCACCCCGTCCTCGATTAAAACTGGTTAAATCATTTCGCCCTGAATTTTTGATTAAAACAATCTGGTTAAAACGACGGAAGTGAGATTCGAACTCGCGCGGGCAAAGCCCAATGGATTAGCGGTCCATCGCCTTAACCACTCGGCCATTCCTTCATCGATTTAAAAGAGTTTAATCACTTTGACTGCATTTGTGTTCAAAACAAAACGGATAAAACGACGAATGCGAAATTTGAACTCGCGCGGGCAGAGCCCAATGGATTATCGGTCCATCGCCTTAACCACTCGGCCATTCCTTCATCGGTTTAACGAGTTTAATCATTTTGCCTGCATTTTAGTTCAAAACAAAACGGAAAAAACGACCGAGGCGAGATTCGAACTCGCGCGGGCAGAGCCCAATGGATTGGCGGTCCATCGCCTTAACCACTCGGTCAATCCTTCATCGATTTAAAAGAGTTTAATCATTTTGACTGCATTTGTGTTCAAAACAAAACGGATAAAACGACGGATGCGAGATTCGAACTCGCGCGGGCAGAGCCCAACGGATTAGCAGTCCATCGCCTTAACCACTCGGCCACCCCGTCCTCGATTAACACTGGTTTAATCATTTCGCCTGAATTTTTGATTAAAACAATCCGGTTAAAACGACGGAAGTGAGGTTCGAACTCGCGCGGGCAAAGCCCAATGGATTAGCGGTCCATCGCCTTAACCCCGCGGCCATTCCTTCATCGATTTAAAAGAGTTGAATCATTTTGACTGCATTTGTGTTCAAAACAAAACGGATAAAACGACGGAGGCGAGATTCGAACTCGCGCGGGCAGAGCCCAATGGATTAGCAGTCCATCGCCTTAACCACTCGGCCACCCCGTCCTCGATTAAAACTGTTTAAATCATTTCGCCCTGAATTTTTGATTAAAACAATCTGGTTAAAACGACGGAAGTGAGATTCGAACTCGCGCGGGCAAAGCCCAATGGATTAGCGGTCCATCGACTTAACCACTCGGCCATTCCTTCGTCGGTTTAACGAGTTTAATCATTTTGCCTGCATTTGTGTTCAAAACAAAACGGATAAAACGACGGATGCGAGATTCGAATTCGCGCGGGCAGAGCCCAACGGATTAGCAGTCCATCGCCTTAACCACTCGGCCACCCCGTCCTCGATTAACACTGGTTTAATCATTTCGCCTGAATTTTTGATTAAAACAATCCGGTTAAAACGACGGAAGTGAGGTTCGAACTCGCGCGGGCAAAGCCCAATGGATTAGCGGTCCATCGCCTTAACCCCGCGGCCATTCCTTCATCGATTTAAAAGAGTTGAATCATTTTGACTGCATTTGTGTTCAAAACAAAACGGATAAAACGACGGAGGCGAGATTCGAACTCGCGCGGGCAGAGCCCAATGGATTAGCAGTCCATCGCCTTAACCACTCGGCCACCCCGTCCTCGATTAAAACTGTTTAAATCATTTCGCCCTGAATTTTTGATTAAAACAATCTGGTTAAAACGACGGAAGTGAGATTCGAACTCGCGCGGGCAAAGCCCAATGGATTAGCGGTCCATCGACTTAACCACTCGGCCATTCCTTCGTCGGTTTAACGAGTTTAATCATTTTGCCTGCATTTGTGTTCAAAACAAAACGGATAAAACGACGGATGCGAGATTCGAATTCGCGCGGGCAGAGCCCAACGGATTAGCAGTCCATCGCCTTAACCACTCGGCCACCCCGTCCTCGATTAACACTGGTTTAATCATTTCGCCTGAATTTTTGATTAAAACAATCCGGTTAAAACGACGGAAGTGAGGTTCGAACTCGCGCGGGCAAAGCCCAATGGATTAGCGGTCCATCGCCTTAACCCCGCGGCCATTCCTTCATCGATTTAAAAGAGTTGAATCATTTTGACTGCATTTGTGTTCAAAACAAAACGGATAAAACGACGGAGGCGAGATTCGAACTCGCGCGGGCAGAGCCCAATGGATTAGCAGTCCATCGCCTTAACCACTCGGCCACCCCGTCCTCGATTAAAACTGTTTAAATCATTTCGCCCTGAATTTTTGATTAAAACAATCTGGTTAAAACGACGGAATTGAGATTCGAACTCGCGCGGGCAGAGCCCAATGGAGTATCGGTCCATCGCCTTAACCACTCGGCCATTCCTTCATCGGTTTAAACGAGTTTAATCATTTTGTCTGCATTTGTGTTCAAATCAAAACGGAAAAAACGACGGAGGCAAGATTTGAACTCGCGCGGGCAGAACCCAATGGTTTTGCGGTCCATCGCTTTAACCACTCGGCCATTCCTTCATCGATTTAAAAGAGTTGAATCATTTTGACTGCATTTGTGTTCAAAACAAAACGGATAAAACGACGGAGGCGAGATTTGAACTCGCGCGGGCAGAGGCCAATGGATTAGCAGTCCATCGGCTTAACCACTCGGCCACCCCGTCCTCGATTAAAACTGGTTAAATCATTTTGACTGCATTTGTGTTCAAACAAAAGAAATAAAACGTCGGAGGCGAGATTCGAACTCGCGTGGGCAGAGCCCAATGAATTAGCAGTCCATCGCCTTAACCACTCGGCCACCCCGTCCTCGATTAAAACTGGTTAAATCATTTCGACTGAATTTGTGATTTAAACATCCTTTTACAACGACGGAGGCGAGATTCGAACTCGCGCGGGAAAAGCCCAATGGATTAGCAGTTCGTCGCCTTAACCATTCTTCCATTCCTCCCTCAATTTAAAAGTGTTTAATCATTTTGACTGCATTTGTGTTCAAATAAAACGGATAAAACGACGGAGGCGAGATTCGAACTCGCGCGGGCAGAGCCCAATGGATTAGCAGTCCATCGCCTTAACCACTCGGCCATCCCTACATCGATTTTAACGAGTTTAATCATTTTGAATGCATTTGTGTTCAAAACAAAACGGATAAAACGACGAATGCGAAATTTGAACCCGCGCGGGCAGAGCCCAATGGATTAGCAGTCCATCGCCTTAACCACTCGGCCACCCCGTCCTCGATTAAAACTGGTTAAATCATTTCGCCCTGAATTTTTGATTCAAACAATCTGGTTAAAACGACGGAAGTGAGATTCGAACTCGCGCGGGCAGAGCCCAATGGATTAGCAGTCCATCGCCTTAACCACTCGGCCACCCCGTCCTCGATTAAAACTGTTTAAATCATTTCGCCCTGAATTTTTGATTAAAACAATCTGGTTAAAACGACGGAATTGAGATTCGAACTCGCGCGGGCAGAGCCCAATGGAGTATCGGTCCATCGCCTTAACCACTCGGCCATTCCTTCATCGGTTTAAACGAGTTTAATCATTTTGTCTGCATTTGTGTTCAAATCAAAACGGAAAAAACGACGGAGGCAAGATTTGAACTCGCGCGGGCAGAACCCAATGGTTTTGCGGTCCATCGCTTTAACCACTCGGCCATTCCTTCATCGATTTAAAAGAGTTGAATCATTTTGACTGCATTTGTGTTCAAAACAAAACGGATAAAACGACGGAGGCGAGATTTGAACTCGCGCGGGCAGAGGCCAATGGATTAGCAGTCCATCGGCTTAACCACTCGGCCACCCCGTCCTCGATTAAAACTGGTTAAATCATTTTGACTGCATTTGTGTTCAAACAAAAGAAATAAAACGTCGGAGGCGAGATTCGAACTCGCGTGGGCAGAGCCCAATGAATTAGCAGTCCATCGCCTTAACCACTCGGCCACCCCGTCCTCGATTAAAACTGGTTAAATCATTTCGACTGAATTTGTGATTTAAACATCCTTTTACAACGACGGAGGCGAGATTCGAACTCGCGCGGGAAAAGCCCAATGGATTAGCAGTCCGTCGCCTTAAACATTCTTCCATTCCTCCCTCAATTTAAAAGTGTTTAATCATTTTGACTGCATTTGTGTTCAAATAAAACGGATAAAACGACGGAGGCGAGATTCGAACTCGCGCGGGCAGAGCCCAATGGATTAGCAGTCCATCGCCTTAACCACTCGGCCATCCCTACATCGATTTTAACGAGTTTAATCATTTTGAATGCATTTGTGTTCAAAACAAAACAGATAAAACGACGAATGCGAAATTTGAACTCGCGCGGGCAGAGCCCAATGGATTAGCAGTCCATCGCCTTAACCACTCGGCCACCCCGTCCTCGACTAAAACTGGTTAAATCATTTCGCCCTGAATTTTTGATTCAAACAATCTGGTTAAAACGACGGAAGTGAGATTCGAACTCGCGCGGGCAAAGCCCAATGGATTAGCGGTCCATCGCCTTCACCACTTGGCCATTCCTTCATCGGTTTAACGAGTTTAATCATTTTGCCTGCATTTGAGTTCAAAACAAAACGAAAAAAACGACCGAGGCGGGATTCGAACTCGCGCGGGCAGAGCCCAATGGATTGGCGGTCCATCGCCTTAACCACTCGGTCATTCCTTCATCGATTTAAAAGAGTTTAATCATTTTGACTACATTTGTGTTCAAAACAAAACGGATAAAACGACGGAGGCGAGATTCGAACTCGCGCGGGCGGAGCTAATTATTATTATTATTATTATTATTATTAATTTATTAGTGCTCATAATTCAATTACAAAGATGTACAATTACATAATTCACTGCCCTATATGCCACAGGAGCTGAAAGCGCTTGTGCGTGGCAGGGCTTATTCACATAATATAATAAGTAGAATTTACAAGTTACGTTCTAGTATTTCTACAACAATGACTTTGGTGAGCTTTATACATAGAAAATAGTGTTAATATATAATTTCAAGAGGGAAAATAATTGCGATTTATGTTTTTAACATGTCATTAATATTTGATATTCCTTTGTTAATTATCCAAATTGTAATTTGTTTCTTAAACATTTGATAAGTATCAATATATTTTATGTCCGAGGTTAGATAGTTATATAATTTGGGACCCAAATGGAAAGCATGTCTTTGACCAATGGTTTTGAAGGTTCTATCACTAGAAAGATTACCTTCTGTGGTAAAACGTGTAATATACGTATGACTTGGTAATAAATTTACTCTGTTTTTAAAAGTGTATAACAAAATATCTTTTACATATAGTTGTTTTACCGAGAAAACTTTAAATTCGTTATATAATAATTGTCTAGAATATAAATTGTCTTTTTTCAAACATATACGTATTATTTTCCTTTGGAGGATTTCTAATGGTTCCATTAAATTACCATAAGCTCCCCCCCAACCAATTAGGCCATAAGATATCACTGATTGTGTTATAGCAAAGTATATTGTTCTAATCCATGAAAGTTCCAGAAAGTTACGAATAGCGTGGAATTTACTTAAGCTCAATCTTATTTTATTTTTTACATAATTTATTTGACTGTGCCATTTTAAGTTAGAGTCAATTTTAATGCCTAAGTACTTTACTGTATTTACCTTCTCAAGTGTATGGCATTTTATATCGCATTCTCGGCGTGTTGAACAAGAGATATCTGTATGGATTATTAGGTCGTCAGCCAAATCTATTGGTGTAGGAGTGAAGCAAATAAATTTAGTTTTTTTAATGTTAAGTGTTAGAATATCTTTGTCTAGTTGAAGTATTGTTTTGTTTAGAACTTCTTGCGCTTTGGAGAAGGCATCTCCCCAGTTTAAACCTTCAACTAGGAGCACGGTGTCATCCGCAAAGGATACTATTTTTCCATCAATTATAAGGTTACATAAATCGTTTATATATACTAGGAAAAGGATAGGTCCAATCACTGTTCCCTGAGGTACACCAAACTCTATAACTAAGGGGTCACTCTGTACCCCATCGATTCTAACAATTGCATCACGTCCATACAAATAGCTCCTGAACCATTCTAAAGTAATGCCTCGAATGCCGGCTCTTTCTAATTTTTCTATTAGTATTGGATGGGAAACGGTGTCAAAGGCCTTTTGTAAGTCTAAAAATACTCCAATTAATTTTTGGTTTTTGTCCACCGCCCTATACAGTCGTTCGGTAACTTCTGTTATAGCATCTTTAGTACTTAAGTTTTTTCGAAAGCCATATTGATTTTTTGATAAATAATTAGTTACTTCTAAAAATTGTGATAGTTGGTTTTTTATAACTTTTTCGAAGATTTTCGAGATGTTACTAAGCAGCGATATAGGCCTGTAATTTTGCATGTCTAGCTTGGATCCTGATTTATAAACTGGTATTATTATAGCTCTTTTAAGAATATCTGGAAATATGCCCGTTGTGAACGATAGGTTTACGAGATGTGCTAGTGGTTCACTAATGAATTTGCTTACTTTTTTTAGGCCTTTGATCCCAATTCCATCATGCCCTTTAGCATTGGAATTTTTTAAAGAGTTTATTTCTTTTTCGATGTCATGAGGGGATATTGGGGTCAAGAATAAACTTTTAGGGTTCCTGAAATTATGTGTTTGTGTTGTAACTTTTTGCTTTGACAGAATATCTTGGGCCAATTTAGACCCAACTAGACTAAAATGTTCATTAAAAGAGTTAGCTACTTCCTTTGGGTGTTCTTTTACCGTGTAGGTAAGATTTTTTGAGATAATTTTTTCAATTGAGTCCTGTTTTTTACAATTACTCATCGCTTCATTGACTGTGTTCCAGACTTTTTTAGTATCATGTTTGCACGTATTTATTTTATTTTTGAAGTAGTTGTTTTTAACTATTCTAATTAATTTTGTTAATTTATTTCGGTAGCCTAAATAGTAATTTTTAATAGTAGGGTTAAATGGTTCATTTTTAACTTTCTTTGCAAGAGAATCCCTTTTCCTAATTGACACTACAAGCGCATTAGTTATCCAGGGTTTTAATTTCAAATCTTTATGTGATAGTTTTATCGTACGTCTCGTCGTGCATGATATTAAATGTTTTTGTATAATGGATTAGCGGTCCATCGCCTTAACCACTCGGCCATTCCTTCATCGATATAATAGAGTTTAATCATTTTGACTGCATTTGTGTTCAAAACAAAACGGATAAAACGACGGAGGCGAGATTTGAACTCGCGCGGGCAGAGCCCAATGGATTAGCGGTCCATCGCCTTAACCACTCGGCCATTCCTTCATCGAGTTGAATCATTTTGACTGCATTTGTGTTCAAAACAAAACGGATAAAACGACGGAGGCGAGATTCGAACTCGCGCGGGCAGAGCCCAATGGATTAGCAGTCCATCGCCTTAACCACTCGGCCACCCCGTCCTCGATTAAAACTGGTTAAATCATTTCGACTGAATACGTGATTAAAACATCCGGTTAAAACGACGGAGTCGAGATTCGAACTCGCGCGGGCAAAGCCCATTAGATTAGCAGTCCATCGCTATAACCAATCGGCCATTCCTTCATCGATGTAAACGAGTTTAATCATTTTGACTGCATTTGTGTTCAAAACAAAACGGATAAAACGACGGAGGCGAATTTTGAACTCGCGCGGGCAGAGCCCAATGGATTAGCGGTCCATCGCCTTAACCACTCGCCCATTCCTTCGTCGATTTAAAAGAGTTGAATCATTTTGACTGCATTTGTGTTCAAAACAAAACGGATAAAACGACGGAGGCGAGATTCGAACTCGCGCGGGCAGAGCCCAATGGATTATCGGTCCATCGCTTTAACCACTCGGCCATTCCTTCATCGGCTTAAACGAGTTTAATCATTTTGACTGCGTTTGTGTTCAAAACAAAACGGATAAAACGACGGAGGCGAGATTCGAACTCGCGCGGGCAGAGCCCAATGGATTAGCGGTCCATCGCCTTAATCACTCGGCCATTCCTTCGTCGATTTAAAAGAGTTGAATCATTTTGACTGCATTTGTGTTCAAAACAAAACGGATAAAACGACGGAGGCGAGATTCGAACTCGCGCGGGTAGAGCCCAATGGATTAGCAGTCCATCGCTTTAACCACTCGGCCATTCCTTCATCGGTTTAAACGAGTTTAATCATTTTGACTGCATTTGTGTTCAAAACAAAACGGATAAAACGACGGAGCCGAGATTCGAACTCGCGCGGGCAGAGCCCAAGTGAGTAGCGGTCCATCGCCTTAACCACTCGGCCATTCCTTCATCGATATGAAAGAGTTTAATCATTTTGACTGCATTTGTGTTCATAACAAAACGGATAAAACGACGGAGGCGAGATTTGAACTCGCGCGGGCCGAGCCCAATGGATTAGCGGTCCATCGCCTTAACCACTCGGCCATTCCTTCGTCGATTTAAAAGAGTTGAATCATTTTGACTGCATTTGTGTTCAAAACAAAACAGATAAAACGACGGAGGCGAGATTCGAACTCGCGCGGGCAGAGCCCAATGGATTAGCAGTCCATCGCCTTAACCACTCGGCCATTCCTTCATCGGTTTAACGAGTTTAATCATTTTGCCTGCATTTTAGTTCAAAACAAAACGGAAAAAACGACCGAGGCGAGATTCGAACTCGCGCGGGCAGAGCCCAATGGATTGGCGGTCCATCGCCTTAACCACTCGGTCAATCCTTCATCGATTTAAAAGAGTTTAATCATTTTCACTGCATTTGTGTTCAAAACAAAACGGATAAAACGACGGAGGCGAGGTTCGAACTCGCGCGGGCAGAGCCAAATGGATTAGCAGTCCATCGCCTTAACCACTCGGCCACCCCGTCCTCGATTAGAACTGGTTAAATCCTTTCGCCCTGAATTTTTGATTAAAACAATCTGGTTAAAACGACGGAAGTGAGATTCGAACTCGCGCGGGCAGAGCCCAATGGATTATGGGTCCATCGCCTTAACCACTCGACCATTCCTTCATCGAGTTGAATCATTTTGACTGCATTTGTGTTCAAAACAAAACGGATAAAACGACGGAGGCGAGATTTGAACTCGCGCGGGCCGAGCCCAATGGATTAGCGGTCCATCGCCTTAACCACTCGGCCATTCCTTCATCGATTTAAAAGAGTTGAATCATTTTGACTGCATTTGTGTTCAAAACAAAACGGATAAAACGACGGAGGCGAGATTCGAACTCGCGCGGGCAGAGCCCAATGGATTAGCGGTCCATCGCCTTAACCACTAGGCCATTCCTTCGTCGATTTAAAAGAGTTGAATCATTTTGACTGCATTTGTGTTCAAAACAAAACGGATAAAACGACGGAGGCGAGATTTGAACTCGCGCGGGCAGAGCCCAATGGATTAGCGGTCCATCGCCTTAACCACTCGGCCATTCCTTCGTCGATTTAAAAGAGTTGAATCATTTTGACTGCATTTGTGTTCAAAACAAAACGGATAAAACGACGGAGGCGAGATTCGAACTCGCGCGGGCAGAGCCCAATGGATTAGCGGTCCATCGCCTTAACCACTCGGCCATTCCTTCGTCGATTTAAAAGAGTTGAATCATTTTGACTGCATTTGTGTTCAAAACAAAACGGATAAAACGACGGAGGCGAGATTCGAACTCGCGCGGGCAGAGCCCAATGGATTAGCAGTCCATCGCCTTAACCACTCGGCCATTCCTTCGTCGATTTAAAAGAGTTGAATCATTTTGACTGCATTTGTGTTCAAAACAAAACGGATAAAACGACGGAGGCGAGATTCGAACTCGCGCGGGCAGAGCCCAATGGATTATCGGTCCATCGCTTTAACCACTCGGCCATTCCTTCATCGGCTTAAACGAGTTTAATCATTTTGACTGCGTTTGTGTTCAAAACAAAACGGAAAAAACGACGGAGGCGAGATTCGAACTCGCGCGGGCAGAGCCCAATGGATTAGCGGTCCATCGCCTTAATCACTCGGCCATTCCTTCGTCGATTTAAAAGAGTTGAATCATTTTGACTGCATTTGTGTTCAAAACAAAACGGATAAAACGACGGAGGCGAGATTCGAACTCGCGCGGGTATAGCCCAATGGATTAGCAGTCCATCGCTTTAACCACTCGGCCATTCCTTCATCGGTTTAAACGAGTTTAATCATTTTGACTGCATTTGTGTTCAAAACAAAACGGATAAAACGACGGAGCCGAGATTCGAACTCGCGCGGGCAGAGCCCAAGTGATTAGCGGTCCATCGCCTTAACCACTCGGCCATTCCTTCATCGATATAAAAGAGTTTAATCATTTTGAATGCATTTGTGTTCATAACAAAACGGATAAAACGACGGAGGCGAGATTTGAACTCGCGCGGGCCGAGCCCAATGGATTAGCGGTCCATCGCCTTAACCACTCGGCCATTCCTTCATCGATTTAGAAGAGTTGAATCATTTTGACTGCATTTGTGTTCAAAACAAAACGGAAAAAACGACGGAGGCGAGATTCGAACTCGCACGGGCAGAGCCCAATGGATTGGCGGTCCATCGCCTTAACCACTCGGTCAATCCTTCATCGATTTAAAAGAGTTTAATCATTTTCACTGCATTTGTGTTCAAAACAAAACGGATAAAACGACGGAGGCGAGATTCGAACTCGCGCGGGCAGAGCCAAATGGATTAGCAGTCCATCGCCTTAACCACTCGGCCACCCCGTCCTCGATTAAAACTGGTTAAATCATTTCGCCCTGAATTTTTGATTAAAACAATCTGGTTAAAACGACGGAAGTGAGATTCGAACTCGCGCGGGCAGAGCCCAATGGATTATCGGTCCATCGCCTTAACCACTCGACCATTCCTTCATCGGTTTAAACGAGTTTAATCATTTTGACTGCATTTGTGTTCAAAACAAAACGGATAAAACGACGGAGGCGAGATTTGAACTCGCGCGGGCCGAGCCCAATGGATTAGCGGTCCATCGCCTTAACCACTCGGCCATTCCTTCATCGATTTAAAAGAGTTGAATCATTTTGACTGCATTTGTGTTCAAAACAAAACGGATAAAACGACGGAGGCGAGATTCGAACTCGCGCGGGCAGAGCCCAATGGATTAGCGGTCCATCGCCTTAACCACTAGGCCATTCCTTCGTCGATTTAAAAGAGTTGAATCATTTTGACTGCATTTGTGTTCAAAACAAAACGGATAAAACGACGGAGGCGAGATTTGAACTCGCGCGCCGAGCCCAATGGATTAGCGGTCCATCTCCTTAACCACTCGGCCATTCCTTCATCGATTTAAAAGAGTTGAATCATTTTGACTGCATTTGTGTTCAAACCAAAACGGATAAAACGACGGAGGCGAGATTCGAACTCGCGCGGGCAGAGCCCAATGGATTAGCGGTCCATCGCCTTAACCACTCGGCCATTCCTTCGTCGATTTAAAAGAGTTGAATCATTTTGACTGCATTTGTGTTCAAAACAAAACGGATAAAACGACGGAGGCGAGATTCGAACTCTCGCGGGCAGAGCCCAATTGATTAGCGGTCCATCGCCTTAACCACTCGGCCATTCCTTCGTCGATTTTAAAGAGTTGAATCATTTTGACTGCATTTGTGTTCAAAACAAAACGGATAAACCGACGGAGGCGAGATTCGAACTCGCGCGGGCAGAGCCCAATGGATTTGCAGTCCATCGCCTTAACCACTCGGCCACCCCGTCCTCGATTAAAACTGGTTAAATCATTTCGCCCTGAATTTTTGATTAAAACAATCTGGTTAAAACGACGGAAGTGAGATTCGAACTCGCGCGGGCAGAGCCCAATGGATTATCGGTCCATCGCCTTAACCACTCGACCATTCCTTCATCGTTTTAAACGAGTTTAATCATTTTGACTGCATTTGTGTTCAAAACAAAACGGATAAAACGACGGAGGCGAGATTCGAACTCGCGCGAGCAGAGCCCAATGGATTAGCGGTCCATCGCCTTAACCACTCGGCCATTCCTTCATCGATATAATAGAGTTGAATCATTTTGACTGCATTTGTGTTCAAAACAAAACGGATAAAACGACGGAGGCGAGATGCGAACTCGCGCGGGCAGAGCCCAATGGATTAGCGGTCCATCGCCTTAACCACTCGGCCATTCCTTCATCGGTTTAACGAGTTTAATCATTTTGCCTGCATTTTAGTTCAAAACAAAACGGAAAAAACGACCGAGGCGAGATTCGAACTCGCGCGGGCAGAGCCCAATGGATTGGCGGTCCATCGCCTTAACCACTCGGTCAATCCTTCATCGATTTAAAAGAGTTTAATCATTTTCACTGCATTTGTGTTCAAAACAAAACGGATAAAACGACGGAGGCGAGGTTCGAACTCGCGCGGGCAGAGCCAAATGGATTAGCAGTCCATCGCCTTAACCACTCGGCCACCCCGTCCTCGATTAGAACTGGTTAAATCCTTTCGCCCTGAATTTTTGATTAAAACAATCTGGTTAAAACGACGGAAGTGAGATTCGAACTCGCGCGGGCAGAGCCCAATGGATTATGGGTCCATCGCCTTAACCACTCGACCATTCCTTCATCGAGTTGAATCATTTTGACTGCATTTGTGTTCAAAACAAAACGGATAAAACGACGGAGGCGAGATTTGAACTCGCGCGGGCCGAGCCCAATGGATTAGCGGTCCATCGCCTTAACCACTCGGCCATTCCTTCATCGATTTAAAAGAGTTGAATCATTTTGACTGCATTTGTGTTCAAAACAAAACGGATAAAACGACGGAGGCGAGATTCGAACTCGCGCGGGCAGAGCCCAATGGATTAGCGGTCCATCGCCTTAACCACTAGGCCATTCCTTCGTCGATTTAAAAGAGTTGAATCATTTTGACTGCATTTGTGTTCAAAACAAAACGGATAAAACGACGGAGGCGAGATTTGAACTCGCGCGGGCAGAGCCCAATGGATTAGCGGTCCATCGCCTTAACCACTCGGCCATTCCTTCGTCGATTTAAAAGAGTTGAATCATTTTGACTGCATTTGTGTTCAAAACAAAACGGATAAAACGACGGAGGCGAGATTCGAACTCGCGCGGGCAGAGCCCAATGGATTAGCGGTCCATCGCCTTAACCACTCGGCCATTCCTTCGTCGATTTAAAAGAGTTGAATCATTTTGACTGCATTTGTGTTCAAAACAAAACGGATAAAACGACGGAGGCGAGATTCGAACTCGCGCGGGCAGAGCCCAATGGATTAGCAGTCCATCGCCTTAACCACTCGGCCATTCCTTCGCCGATTTAAAAGAGTTGAATCATTTTGACTGCATTTGTGTTCAAAACAAAACGGATAAAACGACGGAGGCGAGATTCGAACTCGCGCGGGCAGAGCCCAATGGATTATCGGTCCATCGCCTTAACCACTCGACCATTCCTTCATCGTTTTAAACGAGTTTAATCATTTTGACTGCATTTGTGTTCAAAACAAAACGGATAAAACGACGGAGGCGAGATTCGAACTCGCGCGAGCAGAGCCCAATGGATTAGCGGTCCATCGCCTTAACCACTCGGCCATTCCTTCATCGATATAATAGAGTTGAATCATTTTGACTGCATTTGTGTTCAAAACAAAACGGATAAAACGACGGAGGCGAGATGCGAACTCGCGCGGGCAGAGCCCAATGGATTAGCGGTCCATCGCCTTAACCACTCGGCCATTCCTTCATCGGTTTAACGAGTTTAATCATTTTGCCTGCATTTTAGTTCAAAACAAAACGGAAAAAACGACCGAGGCGAGATTCGAACTCGCGCGGGCAGAGCCCAATGGATTGGCGGTCCATCGCCTTAACCACTCGGTCAATCCTTCATCGATTTAAAAGAGTTTAATCATTTTCACTGCATTTGTGTTCAAAACAAAACGGATAAAACGACGGAGGCGAGGTTCGAACTCGCGCGGGCAGAGCCAAATGGATTAGCAGTCCATCGCCTTAACCACTCGGCCACCCCGTCCTCGATTAGAACTGGTTAAATCCTTTCGCCCTGAATTTTTGATTAAAACAATCTGGTTAAAACGACGGAAGTGAGATTCGAACTCGCGCGGGCAGAGCCCAATGGATTATGGGTCCATCGCCTTAACCACTCGACCATTCCTTCATCGAGTTGAATCATTTTGACTGCATTTGTGTTCAAAACAAAACGGATAAAACGACGGAGGCGAGATTTGAACTCGCGCGGGCCGAGCCCAATGGATTAGCGGTCCATCGCCTTAACCACTCGGCCATTCCTTCATCGATTTAAAAGAGTTGAATCATTTTGACTGCATTTGTGTTCAAAACAAAACGGATAAAACGACGGAGGCGAGATTCGAACTCGCGCGGGCAGAGCCCAATGGATTAGCGGTCCATCGCCTTAACCACTAGGCCATTCCTTCGTCGATTTAAAAGAGTTGAATCATTTTGACTGCATTTGTGTTCAAAACAAAACGGATAAAACGACGGAGGCGAGATTTGAACTCGCGCGGGCAGAGCCCAATGGATTAGCGGTCCATCGCCTTAACCACTCGGCCATTCCTTCGTCGATTTAAAAGAGTTGAATCATTTTGACTGCATTTGTGTTCAAAACAAAACGGATAAAACGACGGAGGCGAGATTCGAACTCGCGCGGGCAGAGCCCAATGGATTAGCGGTCCATCGCCTTAACCACTCGGCCATTCCTTCGTCGATTTAAAAGAGTTGAATCATTTTGACTGCATTTGTGTTCAAAACAAAACGGATAAAACGACGGAGGCGAGATTCGAACTCGCGCGGGCAGAGCCCAATGGATTAGCAGTCCATCGCCTTAACCACTCGGCCATTCCTTCGCCGATTTAAAAGAGTTGAATCATTTTGACTGCATTTGTGTTCAAAACAAAACGGATAAAACGACGGAGGCGAGATTCGAACTCGCGCGGGTATAGCCCAATGGATTAGCAGTCCATCGCTTTAACCACTCGGCCATTCCTTCATCGGTTTAAACGAGTTTAATCATTTTGACTGCATTTGTGTTCAAAACAAAACGGATAAAACGACGGAGCCGAGATTCGAACTCGCGCGGGCAGAGCCCAAGTGATTAGCGGTCCATCGCCTTAACCACTCGGCCATTCCTTCATCGATATAAAAGAGTTTAATCATTTTGAATGCATTTGTGTTCATAACAAAACGGATAAAACGACGGAGGCGAGATTTGAACTCGCGCGGGCCGAGCCCAATGGATTAGCGGTCCATCGCCTTAACCACTCGGCCATTCCTTCATCGATTTAAAAGAGTTGAATCATTTTGACTGCATTTGTGTTCAAAACAAAACGGATAAAACGACGGAGGCGAGATTCGAACTCGCGCGGGCAGAGCCCAATGGATTAGCGGTCCATCGCCTTAACCACTAGGCCATTCCTTCGTCGATTTAAAAGAGTTGAATCATTTTGACTGCATTTGTGTTCAAAACAAAACGGATAAAACGACGGAGGCGAGATTTGAACTCGCGCGGGCCGAGCCCAATGGATTAGCGGTCCATCGCCTTAACCACTCGGCCATTCCTTCATCGATTTAAAAGAGTTGAATCATTTTGACTGCATTTGTGTTCAAAACAAAACGGATAAAACGACGGAGGCGAGATTCGAACTCGCGCGGGCAGAGCCCAATGGATTAGCGGTCCATCGCCTTAACCACTAGGCCATTCCTTCGTCGATTTAAAAGAGTTGAATCATTTTGACTGCATTTGTGTTCAAAACAAAACGGATAAAACGACGGAGGCGAGATTTGAACTCGCGCGGGCAGAGCCCAATGGATTAGCGGTCCATCGCCTTAACCACTCGGCCATTCCTTCGTCGATTTAAAAGAGTTGAATCATTTTGACTGCATTTGTGTTCAAAACAAAACGGATAAAACGACGGAGGCGAGATTCGAACTCGCGCGGGCAGAGCCCAACGGATTAGCGGTCCATCGCCTTAACCACTCGGCCATTCCTTCGTCGATTTAAAAGAGTTGAATCATTTTGACTGCATTTGTGTTCAAAACAAAACGGATAAAACGACGGAGGCGAGATTCGAACTCGCGCGGGCAGAGCCCAATGGATTAGCAGTCCATCGCCTTAACCACTCGGCCATTCCTTCGCCGATTTAAAAGAGTTGAATCATTTTGACTGCATTTGTGTTCAAAACAAAACGGATAAAACGACGGAGGCGAGATTCGAACTCGCGCGGGCAGAGCCCAATGGATTATCGGTCCATCGCTTTAACCACTCGGCCATTCCTTCATCGGCTTAAACGAGTTTAATCATTTTGACTGCGTTTGTGTTCAAAACAAAACGGAAAAAACGACGGAGGCGAGATTCGAACTCGCGCGGGCAGAGCCCAATGGATTAGCGGTCCATCGCCTTAATCACTCGGCCATTCCTTCGTCGATTTAAAAGAGTTGAATCATTTTGACTGCATTTGTGTTCAAAACAAAACGGATAAAACGACGGAGGCGAGATTCGAACTCGCGCGGGTATAGCCCAATGGATTAGCAGTCCATCGCTTTAACCCCTCGGCCATTCCTTCATCGGTTTAAACGAGTTTAATCATTTCGACTGCATTTGTGTTCAAAACAAAACGGATAAAACGACGGAGCCGAGATTCGAACTCGCGCGGGCAGAGCCCAAGTGATTAGCGGTCCATCGCCTTAACCACTCGGCCATTCCTTCATCGATATAAAAGAGTTTAATCATTTTGAATGCATTTGTGTTCATAACAAAACGGATAAAACGACGGAGGCGAGATTTGAACTCGCGCGGGCCGAGCCCAATGGATTAGCGGTCCATCGCCTTAACCACTCGGCCATTCCTTCATCGATTTAGAAGAGTTGAATCATTTTGACTGCATTTGTGTTCAAAACAAAACGGAAAAAACGACGGAGGCGAGATTCGAACTCGCGCGGGCAGAGCCCAATGGATTGGCGGTCCATCGCCTTAACCACTCGGTCAATCCTTCATCGATTTAAAAGAGTTTAATCATTTTCACTGCATTTGTGTTCAAAACAAAACGGATAAAACGACGGAGGCGAGATTCGAACTCGCGCGGGCAGAGCCAAATGGATTAGCAGTCCATCGCCTTAACCACTCGGCCACCCCGTCCTCGATTAAAACTGGTTAAATCATTTCGCCCTGAATTTTTGATTAAAACAATCTGGTTAAAACGACGGAAGTGAGATTCGAACTCGCGCGGGCAGAGCCCAATGGATTATCGGTCCATCGCCTTAACCACTCGACCATTCCTTCATCGGTTTAAACGAGTTTAATCATTTTGACTGCATTTGTGTTCAAAACAAAACGGATAAAACGACGGAGGCGAGATTTGAACTCGCGCGGGCCGAGCCCAATGGATTAGCGGTCCATCGCCTTAACCACTCGGCCATTCCTTCATCGATTTAAAAGAGTTGAATCATTTTGACTGCATTTGTGTTCAAAACAAAACGGATAAAACGACGGAGGCGAGATTCGAACTCGCGCGGGCAGAGCCCAATGGATTAGCGGTCCATCGCCTTAACCACTAGGCCATTCCTTCGTCGATTTAAAAGAGTTGAATCATTTTGACTGCATTTGTGTTCAAAACAAAACGGATAAAACGACGGAGGCGAGATTTGAACTCGCGCGGGCCGAGCCCAATGGATTAGCGGTCCATCTCCTTAACCACTCGGCCATTCCTTCATCGATTTAAAAGAGTTGAATCATTTTGACTGCATTTGTGTTCAAACCAAAACGGATAAAACGACGGAGGCGAGATTCGAACTCGCGCGGGCAGAGCCCAATGGATTAGCGGTCCATCGCCTTAACCACTCGGCCATTCCTTCGTCGATTTAAAAGAGTTGAATCATTTTGACTGCATTTGTGTTCAAAACAAAACGGATAAAACGACGGAGGCGAGATTCGAACTCGCGCGGGCAGAGCCCAATTGATTAGCGGTCCATCGCCTTAACCACTCGGCCCTTCCTTCGTCGATTTAAAAGAGTTGAATCATTTTGACTGCATTTGTGTTCAAAACAAAACGGATAAACCGACGGAGGCGAGATTCGAACTCGCGCGGGCAGAGCCCAATGGATTTGCAGTCCATCGCCTTAACCACTCGGCCACCCCGTCCTCGATTAAAACTGGTTAAATCATTTCGCCCTGAATTTTTGATTAAAACAATCTGGTTAAAACGACGGAAGTGAGATTCGAACTCGCGCGGGCAGAGCCCAATGGATTATCGGTCCATCGCCTTAACCACTCGACCATTCCTTCATCGGTTTAAACGAGTTTAATCATTTTGACTGCATTTGTGTTCAAAACAAAACGGATAAAACGACGGAGGCGAGATTCGAACTCGCGCGAGCAGAGCCCAATGGATTAGCGGTCCATCGCCTTAACCACTCGGCCATTCCTTCATCGATATAATAGAGTTGAATCATTTTGACTGCATTTGTGTTCAAAACAAAACGGATAAAACGACGGAGGTGAGATTCGAACTCGCGCGGGCATAGCCCAATGGATTAGCAGTCCATTCCCTTAACCACTCGGCCACCCCGTCCTCGATTAAAACTGGTTAAATCATTTCGACTGAATACGTGATTAAAACATCCGGTTAAAACGACGGAGTCGAGATTCGAACTCGCGCGGGCAAAGCCCATTAGATTAGCAGTCCATCGCTATAACCAATCGGCCATTCCTTCATCGATGTAAACGAGTTTAATCATTTTGACCGCATTTATGTTCAAAACAAAACGAATAAAACGACGGAGGCGAATTTTGAACTCGCGCGGGCAGAGCCCAATGGATTAGCGGTCCATCGCCTTAACCACTCGGCCATTCCTTCACCGGTTTAAAAGAGTTTAATCATTTTGACTGCATTTGTGTTCAAAACAAAACGGATTAATCTAAAATGTCTTGATTAGAATCAAGACCTAAAAAGTATCGATAAGACTGAGGTTATCACTTGTCTGAAGGATCAGATATTAATTTTTCTTTTTAATTGAAACTTAAATGTATGCTTAAGAAAAAACAACGTTCCATTACCGTTTTCCGTTGAAATAAATTATTTTACTGGTAATCAATTTCAAAAATTTACTTATCTCGGCTTTTCGACCACAATTCCATTCCCCGAAAACATTTTATCATTACATTAATTACTTTCGGGAGAGTACGTGTATGGTTTTTGCGTTTTAAAAGGTTCCTAAAGACGTTACATCCCCATTCGTGACCAGCACGCTTCGCAGTGGAACATTTTAATTATTCTAAAACCAATGGCGCCAAATTCAATAGGGACAGTAACATTTTTACTCGCGGTTTTGCAAAATGATGTAATATCAAGTGTACTTTAGTGAACCGTCGTATTGTTCTTTCTCATAGTTCAGGGCATGATCAGTGTTACTGCCAGATTTCTCTCTCTAGTTTCTAACAATGGTTTGAGACTATTTGATAAGGCGCGGTACAACGATATATATAAAGTAGCACAAAAGGAAAAAGAATCCATTTTTTTATATTTTGGTTTGAAATAAATAACTCATGATAGTAGTTATAACGAACAGAAAGTCAAGCGAATGGCACCGGTAATGAGCAGCAAAAAGAGAGGAAATTTTGCTTCAAGGTAGCAGAGGGACATGGTAGTGAAAATAGTAATCTAGAATTTTGTTCGTTCAAACCTTAATATATCATGAAATATTCAATTGAGGAGGCGGCACTACCTAGAAAGATTGATTTTGGCAGATAACAGCGAAAAACATTATGTTCTACACACACTGGGACTATGGGAGAGTTTCTGGGCCGCAGGTCGCACATGATAAAATTTCAACTCCAGTTTACATCAATTCTCCCTCTTTGTACTAGTAGCAGGTTAAGCTATAGTTTGCTCAGGTCCTGTTAGTCTCGAATGGGTTATATAGTCCTTGTAACTTTTAAAAGGTTGTTGTCATGGCTTAACAGACCGCTATTACAGTTTTTTATTGTTTTATGGGTTATTTTGACACGTTATCTCCCAAAAGTAATTAATGTAATGATAAAATGTTTTCGGGGAATGGAATTGTGGTCGAAAAGCCGAGATAAGTAAATTTTTTAAATTGATTACCAGTAAAATAATTTATTTCAACGGAAAACGGTAATGGAACGTTGTTTTTTCTTAAGCATACATTTAAGTTTCAATTAAAAAGAAAAATTAATATCTGATCCTTCAGACAAGTGATAACCTCAGTCTTATCGATACTTTTTAGGTCTTGATTCTAATCAAGACATTTTAGATTAATATCTGTTCCTTCAGTCTTCATTTTAATTAAGAATGTTAAGAAACTGTTTTACATTATCAAAATCTGCACGAAGCAGAAACATATATATAGGGGACCATAACTTTAGCTCAATCAGACATTTATTTATAATGATACTTCAAAAAAAAAAACGTAAATCATTTAAAGTTTGTATTCTTATTGTAATTAACATGATACAATTTTTTACAATCATTTATTGAAACGCGAGGCGCCCCCCTAAAAATTCCAGAAATAGGACCAAATTGACAATTTTACAAAATTTTTAAAAATGCTGATTTATGTCCGTTTATCATTTAGCTCAAAATTGTCATACGCCCAATATGAAATTCCGATATCCTTAAAACTTCATAAAGACGATCCGAGATTTTCAATTTCACACTTTTTTTGTAGCATAAACTAACGTCTGTTTGATATTAAGCTTAAAACCTTAAACAAAATATAGTCAGGGCTACCCTAAAAGTTCACAAAGATGATCCAAGATTGTTAATACGCGTAAAAAGTGCCATCTTCAAAATATGTAGCCGGGGAAAAGAGAGCGTGATCGAGTGGGCTATGCTAGTGGTTGGGACAGTGATAAGGGAGTTGAGATGGATTGGAAAGGATGATGGGCGACCTGCGGCACCGTATCTCTCCCTATGTACCTCGCGCACGCCCCTACCCTTCGGTAGGCGATTGCTAAGTGCTGCCGCGGAGCGCCATTTTATTTGTATGAGAACTAGCTTCTATTTTGAAGATAGAGGGAGCACCCTTTACAATTTCGTCCAGTACGACCCTACCTAACCGCTGAGGATGCTGAGAGGACTGTGTTGCCGTAGGTGGGGGTACAGAGGCAACGCTATAGGTATGGGGGTTTCTACTCCATTCCTCTCTCCTTCAAGGTTGGGACTCCAGGCATAGGCAACTCCATCACGCACTCGACAACGCAAAGCAACTCGCGCCAGCGTGGGAAATAAGGCGGTGACACAGGGCAAATGACCAGTTTAAAAATTCACTGGTCCAGTTCAAAAATTAAATCGGAGGGGGGTCAGTGGTCCACGAGACTACTAAGAAAGTTCAAGGGTAATCAGACTCCACACATTAAAATTCTAATATTTTAATTATCCACTTCTTTAGTTTAGCAGACGACGTGCTCTGGTCAATGGTAACGGACCAGTTTATTTATTCCAAGTCAGGAAAGTCACTGGCCTAAAGTCCAGTTTAAAAAATGCTTATTTGGTCACGGACCAGAAAACTCACGTAAACGCGACGCGAATGACGAAAACTACGTACTTTCCAACTGCCGAGAGTCGAAATAGCCCGGCCTCCTTTTACGTCCCCCCTTGTATTTTGAAAGTGGGACTGGGACTATGGCGCGCGAATACTTAGGCATCTAATACCTTCTCCCTAGTAAACTAGATATCGCTTCTTGGTAAAACTTTATATAAATAAAACCATGAGTTTATAACATATGTTCCATAACAAGCTTCATACACCTTTTGGAAAACAAATTTCCCTGAGATTTCCAGGCTTTTCCCCATATACTTCCCTGAGTTTTCCAGGCTTTTACCGTATATGGAGTATCCCATGGAGCAAATGTTAACAAAGGAGGGAAGGGGCAAATAGGACTATTACACAATCAAAGATATCCCCGTATCTCTAATAAAACCAGTGTGACGAGCTTCCAAAATTAAATATAATGTTAATCCTATGGAGGAGGCAACAAGTACCTACAAGCACCCACAAGTATTCACAAGCACCCACAAGTACCCACAAGTACCCACAAGCACGCACAAGTACCCACAAGCAGGCACAAGCACAAACAAGTACCCACAAGCACCCACAAGTACCCACAAGTACCTACAAGTACCCTCAAGCATCTACAAGTACCTACAAGTAACCACAAGTACCCACAAGTACCTACAAGTACCCACAAGTACCCACAAGTACCTACAAGTACCCACAAGTACCTACAAGTACCCACAAGTACCTACAAGTACCCACAAGTACCTACAAGTACCCACAAGCACATACAAGTACCTACAAGTACCCAAAAGTACCTACAAGTACCTACAAGTACCCACAAGTACCCACAAGTACCTACAAGTACCCACAATTACCCACAAGTACCCACAATTACCCACAAGTACCTACAAGTACCCACAAGTACCTACAAGTACCCACAAGTACCTACAAGCACCCACAAGTACCTACAAGCACCCACAAGTACCTACAATCACCCACAAGTACCTACAAGTACCCACAAGTACCTACAAGTACCCACAAGTACCTACAAGCACCCACAAGCACCTACAAGCACCCACAAGCACCTACAAGCACCCACAAGTACCCACAAGCACCCACAAGTACCCACAAGTACCTACAAGTACCCACAAGTACCTACAAGTACCCACAAGCACCCACAAGTACCCACAAGTACCTACAAGTACCCACAAGTACCTACAAGTACCCACAAGTACCTACAAGTACCCACAAGTACCTACAAGTACCCACAAGTACCTACAAGTACCCACAAGTACCCACAAATACCTACAAGTACCCACAAATACCTACAAGTACCCACAAGTACCTACAAGTACCCACAAGTACCTTCAAGTACCCACAAGTACCTACAAGTACCCACAAGTACCTACAAGTACCCACAAGTACCTACAAGTACCCACAAGCACCCAAAAGTACCTACAAGAACCCACAAGTACCTACAAGCACCCACAAGTACCTACAAGTACCCACAAGTACCTATTAGCACCCAAAAGCACCCACAAGTACCCACAATTACCCACAAGTACCCACAAGTACCTAAAAGTACCAACAAGTACCTACAAGCACCCACAAGTACCTACAAGTACCCACAAGTACCTACAAGTACCCAAAAGTACCTACAAGTACCCTTAAGTACCTACAAGTACCTATTAGCACCCACAAGTACCTATAGGTACCCACAAGTGCCTACATGTACCCACAAGTACCTATAAGCACCCACAACGACCTACAAGCACCCACAAGTACCTACAAGCACCCACAAGTACCTAAAAGTACCCACAAGTACCTACAAGCACCCACAAGTACCCACAAGAACCCACAAGTACCCACAAGAACCCACAAGCACCCACAAGCACCCACAAGTACCTACAAGTACCCACAAGTACCTTCAAGCACCTACAACTACCTACAAGCACCCACAAGTACCTACAATCACCCACAAGTACCTACAAGCACCCACAAGTACCTACAAGCACCCACAAGTACCCACAAGTGCCTTCAAGCACCCACAAGAACCCACAAGCACCCACAAGCACCCACAAGTACCTACAAGTACCCACAAGTACCTTCAAGCACCTACAACTACCTACAAGCACCCACAAGTACCTACAATCACCCACAAGTACCTACAAGCACCCACAAGTACCTACAAGCACCCACAAGTGCCTTCAAGCACCCACCACTACCCACAAGCACCCACAAGTACCCACAAGCACCCACAAGTACCCACAAGAACCCACAAGAACCCACAAGTGCCCACAAGAACCCACAAGTACCTACAAGCACCCACAAATACCCACAAGTACCTACAAGCACCCACAGGTACCTACAAGCACCCACAAGTACCTACAAGCACCCACCAGTACCCACAAGTACCGACAAGCACCCACAAGTACCCACAAGAACCCACAAGTACCCACAAGTACCCACAAGAACCCACAAGTACCTACAAGCACCCACAAGTACCTACAAGCACCCACAAGCACTTACAAGCACCCACAAGTACCCACAAGCACCCACAAGTACCCACAAGAACCCACAAGAACCCACAAGTACCCACAAGAACCCACAAGTACCTACAAGCACCCACAAGAACCCACAAGTACCTACAAGCACCCACAAGTACCTACAAGCACCCACAAGTACCTACAAGCACCCACCAGTACCCACAAGTACCGACAAGCACCCACAAGTACCCACAAGAACCCACAAGTACCCACAAGTACCCACAAGAACCCACAAGTACCTACAAGTACCCACAAGTACCTACAAGCACCCACAAGTACCTACAAGCACCCACAAGTACCTACAATCACCCACAAGTACCTACAAGTACCCACAAGTACCTACAAGTACCCACAAGTACCTACAAGCACCCACAAGCACCTACAAGCACCCACAAGCACCTACAAGCACCCACAAGAACCCACAAGCACCCACAAGTACCCACAAGTACCTACAAGTACCCACAAGTACCTACAAGTACCCACAAGCACCCACAAGTACCCACAAGTACCTACAAGTACCCACAAGTACCTACAAGTACCCACAAGTATCTACAAGTACCCACAAGTACCTACAAGTACCCACAAGTACCTACAAGTACCCACAAGTACCTACAAGTACCCACAAGTACCTACAAGTACCCACAATTACCCACAAATACCTACAAGTACCCACAAATACCTACAAGTACCCACAAGTACCTACAAGTACCCACAAGTACCTACAAGTACCCACAAGTACCTACAAGTACCCACAAGTACCTACAAGTACCCACAAGCACCCAAAAGTACCTACAAGAACCCACAAGTACCTACAAGCACCCACAAGTACCTACAAGTACCCACAAGTACCTATTAGCACCCAAAAGCACCCACAAGTACCCACAATTACCCACAAGTACCCACAAGTACCTAAAAGTACCAACAAGTACCTACAAGCACCCACAAGTACCTACAAGTACCCACAAGTACCTACAAGTACCCAAAAGTACCTACAAGTACCCTTAAGTACCTACAAGTACCTATTAGCACCCACAAGTACCTATAGGTACCCACAAGTACCTACAAGTACCCACAAGTACCTACAAGTACCCACAAGCACCCAAAAGTACCTACAAGAACCCACAAGTACCTACAAGCACCCACAAGTACCTACAAGTACCCACAAGTACCTATTAGCACCCAAAAGCACCCACAAGTACCCACAATTACCCACAAGTACCCACAAGTACCTAAAAGTACCAACAAGTACCTACAAGCACCCACAAGTACCTACAAGTACCCACAAGTACCTACAAGTACCCAAAAGTACCTACAAGTACCCTTAAGTACCTACAAGTACCTATTAGCACCCACAAGTACCTATAGGTACCCACAAGTGCCTACATGTACCCACAAGTACCTATAAGCACCCACAACGACCTACAAGCACCCACAAGTACCTACAAGCACCCACAAGTACCTAAAAGTACCCACAAGTACCTACAAGCACCCACAAGTACCCACAAGAACCCACAAGTACCCACAAGAACCCACAAGCACCCACAAGTACCTACAAGTACCCACAAGTACCTTCAAGCACCTACAACTACCTACAAGCACCCACAAGTACCTACAATCACCCACAAGTACCTACAAGCACCCACAAGTACCTACAAGCACCCACAAGTGCCTTCAAGCACCCACAACTACCCACAAGCACCCACAAGTACCCACAAGCACCCACAAGTACCCACAAGAACCCACAAGAACCCACAAGTACCCACAAGAACCCACAAGTACCTACAAGCACCCACAAGAACCCACAAGTACCTACAAGCACCCACAAGTACCTACAAGCACCCACAAGTACCTACAAGCACCCACCAGTACCCACAAGTACCGACAAGCACCCACAAGTACCCACAAGAACCCACAAGTACCCACAAGTACCCACAAGAACCCACAAGTACCTACAAGCACCCACAAGTACCTACAAGCACCTACAAGCACCTACAAGCACCCACCAGTACCCACAAGTACCTACAATCACCTACAAGTACCCACAAGTACCCACAAGCACCTAAAAGAGCCCACAAGTACCCGCAAGCACCTACAAGTATCCACAAGCACGCACAAGCACCCGGGCAAAGCACCTACAAGAGCTCAAACGCCATGTTTCTCTTGCTTAATATCCCTCTAACGGCGTGAAAAACGCCGTAAGTCCAATATAAAAAATTAGGGCTAAAATGCGTGTCTCTAACAGTGGTAAAACGCCGTAATTCCAATACCCAAAACAACGTAAGTCAAAGTATGTGTTAATAATGATAAAAATCGATACTTAAACTTAATTGATCTTAATGAAACTAAGAAAAGGCACATCTATGGACTGTTATCTTTCATTTAAGATGGTTCCCAAACGTAACGAATGATTAGTTTTCTTTATACACGATCCCAATTAAGGTAATTTTTCAAAAAAATCCCATGTTATCTCTATGGAACAATATAGTATTTTTCACCAAATGTCTGATTAATTTTATGGATTCTAAAACCACCCTTAACAACTTTTTTCATTATAGAATTAACTATTAGTTGGATCTCTTTGAAATTTTAACCACATAATTAGGGCCCAAATTTTAGTTCACTGGCAAAATTTCAAAGCAGCAAACACAATACGAAAAAAGTTACGGCCAACCAAAGAACCCTCCTTTAGCATTAGAGGCAGTATCAAGTCTTATCTAAGAGAGCGACCGCTCTCTTAGAATAAAACGACGGAGGCGAATTTTGAACTCGCGCGGGCAGAGCCCAATGGATTAGCGGTCCAACGCCTTAACCACTCGGCCATTCCTTCGTCGATTTAAAAGAGTTGAATCATTTTGACTGCATTTGTGTTCAAAACAAAACGGATAAAACGACGGAGGCGAGATTCGAACTCGCGCGGGCAGAGCCCAATGGATTATCGGTCCATCGCTTTAACCACTCGGCCATTCCTTCATCGGCTTAAACGAGTTTAATCATTTTGACTGCGTTTGTGTTCAAAACAAAACGGATAAAACGACGGAGGCGAGATTCGAACTCGCGCGGGCAGAGCCCAATGGATTAGCAGTCCATCGCTTTAACCACTCGGCCATTCCTTCATCGGTTTAAACGAGTTTAATCATTTTGACTGCATTTGTGTTCAAAACAAAACGGATAAAACGACGGAGCCGAGATTCGAACTCGCGCGGGCAGAGCCCAAGTGATTAGCGGTCCATCGCTTTAACCACTCGGCCATTCCTTCATCGGTTTAAACGAGTTTAATCATTTTGACTGCATTTGTGTTCAAAACAAAACGGATAAAACGACGGAGCCGAGATTCGAACTCGCGCGGGCAGAGCCCAAGTGATTAGCGGTCCATCGCCTTAACCACTCGGCCATTCCTTCATCGATATAAAAGAGTTTAATCATTTTGACTGCATTTGTGTTCAAAACAAAACGGATAAAACGACGGAGGCGAGATTTGAACTCGCGCGGGCCGAGCCCAATGGATTAGCGGTCCATCGCCTTAACCACTCGGCCATTCCTTCATCGATTTAGAAGAGTTGAATCATTTTGACTGCATTTGTGTTCAAAACAAAACAGATAAAACGACGGTGGCGAGATTCGAACTCGCGCGGGCAGAGCCCAATAGATTAGCAGTCCATCGCCTTAACCACTCGGCCATTCCTTCATCGGTTTAACGAGTTTAATCATTTTGCCTGCATTTTAGTTCAAAACAAAACGGAAAAAACGACCGAGGCGAGATTCGAACTCGCGCGGGCAGAGCCCCATGGATTGGCGGTCCATCGCCTTAACCACTCGGTCAATCCTTCATCGATTTAAACGAGTTTAATCATTTTCACTGCATTTGTGTTCAAAACAAAACGGATAAAACGACGGAGGCGAGATTCGAACTCGCGCGGGCAGAGCCCAATGGATTAGCGGTCCATCGCCTTAACCACTCGGCCATTCCTTCGTCGATTTAAAAGAGTTGAATCATTTTGACTGCATTTGTGTTCAAAACAAAACGGATAAAACGACGGAGGCGAGATTCGAACTCCTGCGGGCAGAGCCCAATGGATTAGCGGTCCATCGCCTTAACCACTCGGCCATTCCTTCGTCGATTTAAAAGAGTTGAATCATTTTGACTGCATTTGTGTTCAAAACAAAACGGATAAAACGACGGAGGCGAGATTCGAACTCGCGCGGGCAGAGCCAAATGGATTAGCAGTCCATCGCCTTAACCACTCGGCCACCCCGTCCTCGATTAAAACTGGTTAAATCATTTCGCCCTGAATTTTTGATTAAAACAATCTGGTTAAAACGACGGAAGTGAGATTCGAACTCGCGCGGGCAGAGCCCAATGGATTATCGGTCCATCGCCTTAACCACTCGACCATTCCTTCATCGGTTTAAACGAGTTTAATCATTTTGACTGCATTTGTGTTCAAAACAAAACGGATAAAACGACGGAGGCGAGATTCGAACTCGCGCGGGCAGAGCCCAATGGATTAGCGGTCCATCGCCTTAACCACTCGGCCATTCCTTCATCGATATAATAGAGTTTAATCATTTTGACTGCATTTGTGTTCAAAACAAAACGGATAAAACGACGGAGGCGAGATTCAAACACGAGCGGGCAGAGCCCAATGGATTTGCAGTCCATCGCCTTAACCAATTGGCCACCCCGTCCTCGATTTAAACCGGTTAAATCATTTTCCCTGAATTTGTTATTAAAACATCCGGTTAAAACTACAGAGTCGTGATTCGAACTCGCGCGGGCAAAGAACATTGGATTAGCAGTCCATCGCCTTAACCACTCGGCCATTCCTTCATCGATTTAAACGAGTTTAATCATTTTGACTGAATTTGTGTTCAAAACAAAACGGATAAAACGACGGAGGCGAGATTCGAACTCGCGCGGGCAGAGCCCAATGGATAAGCAGTCCATCGCCTTAACAACTCGGCCACCCCGTCCTCGATAAAAACTGGTTAAATCATTTCGACTGAATACGTGATTAAAACATCCGGTTAAAACGACGGAGGTGAGATTCGAACTCGCGCGGGCAGAGCGCAATGGATCAGCAGTCCATCAGCTTAACCACTCGGCCACCCCGTCCTCGATTCAAACTGGTTAAATCATTTCGCCCTGAATTTTTGATTAAAACAATCTGGTTAAATCGACGGAAGTGAGATTCGAACTCGCGCGGGCAGAGCCCAATGGATTATCGGTCCATCGCCTTAACCACTCGACCATTCCTTCATCGGTTTAAACGAGTTTAATCATTTTGACTGCATTTGTGTTCAAAACAAAACGGATAAAACGACGGAGGCGAGATTCGAACTCGCGCGGGCAGAGCCCAATGGATTAGCGGTCCATCGCCTTATCCACTCGGCCATTCCTTCATCGATATAATAGAGTTTAATCATTTTGACTGCATTTGTGTTCAAAACAAAACGGATAAAACGACGGAGGCGAGATTTGAACTCGCGCGGGCCGAGCCCAATGGATTAGCGGTCCATCGCCTTAACCACTCGGCCATTCCTTCATCGATTTAAAAGAGTTGAATCATTTTGACTGCATTTGTGTTCAAAACAAAACGGATAAAACGACGGAGGCGAGATTTGAACTCGCGCGGGCCGAGCCCAATGGATTAGCGGTCCATCGCCTTAACCACTCGGCCATTCCTTCATCGATTTAAAAGAGTTGAATCATTTTGACTGCATTTGTGTTCAAAACAAAACGGATAAAACGACGGAGGCGAGATTCGAACTCGCGCGGGCAGAGCCAAATGGATTAGCAGTCCATCGCCTTAACCACTCGGCCACCCCGTCCTCGATTAAAACTGGTTAAATCATTTCGCCCTGAATTTTTGATTAAAACAATCTGGTTAAAACGACGGAAGTGAGATTCGAACTCGCGCGGGCAGAGCCCAATGGATTATCGGTCCATCGCCTTAACCACTCGACCATTCCTTCATCGGTTTAAACGAGTTTAATCATTTTGACTGCATTTGTGTTCAAAACAAAACGGATAAAACGACGGAGGCGAGATTCGAACTCGCGCGGGCAGAGCCCAATGGATTAGCGGTCCATCGCCTTAACCACTCGGCCATTCCTTCATCGATATAATAGAGTTTAATCATTTTGACTGCATTTGTGTTCAAAACAAAACGGATAAAACGACGGAGGCGAGATTCAAACACGAGCGGGCAGAGCCCAATGGATTTGCAGTCCATCGCCTTAACCAATTGGCCACCCCGTCCTCGATTTAAACCGGTTAAATCATTTTCCCTGAATTTGTTATTAAAACATCCGGTTAAAACTACAGAGTCGTGATTCGAACTCGCGCGGGCAAAGAACATTGGATTAGCAGTCCATCGCCTTAACCACTCGGCCATTCCTTCATCGATTTAAACGAGTTTAATCATTTTGACTGAATTTGTGTTCAAAACAAAACGGATAAAACGACGGAGGCGAGATTCGAACTCGCGCGGGCAGAGCCCAATGGATAAGCAGTCCATCGCCTTAACAACTCGGCCACCCCGTCCTCGATAAAAACTGGTTAAATCATTTCGACTGAATACGTGATTAAAACATCCGGTTAAAACGACGGAGGTGAGATTCGAACTCGCGCGGGCAGAGCGCAATGGATCAGCAGTCCATCAGCTTAACCACTCGGCCACCCCGTCCTCGATTCAAACTGGTTAAATCATTTCGCCCTGAATTTTTGATTAAAACAATCTGGTTAAATCGACGGAAGTGAGATTCGAACTCGCGCGGGCAGAGCCCAATGGATTATCGGTCCATCGCCTTAACCACTCGACCATTCCTTCATCGGTTTAAACGAGTTTAATCATTTTGACTGCATTTGTGTTCAAAACAAAACGGATAAAACGACGGAGGCGAGATTCGAACTCGCGCGGGCAGAGCCCAATGGATTAGCGGTCCATCGCCTTATCCACTCGGCCATTCCTTCATCGATATAATAGAGTTTAATCATTTTGACTGCATTTGTGTTCAAAACAAAACGGATAAAACGACGGAGGCGAGATTTGAACTCGCGCGGGCCGAGCCCAATGGATTAGCGGTCCATCGCCTTAACCACTCGGCCATTCCTTCATCGATTTAAAAGAGTTGAATCATTTTGACTGCATTTGTGTTCAAAACAAAACGGATAAAACGACGGAGGCGAGATTCGAACTGGCGCGGGCAGAGCCCAATAGATTAGCGGTCCATCGCCTTAACCACTCGGCCATTCCTTCGTCGATTTAAAAGAGTTGAATCATTTTGACTGCATTTGTGTTCAAAACAAAACGGATAAAACGACGGAGGCGAGATTCGAACTCGCGCGGGCAGAGCCCAATGGATTAGCGGTCCATCGCCTTAACCACTCGGCCATTCCTTCGTCGATTTAAAAGAGTTGAATCATTTTGACTGCATTTTTGTTCAAAACAAAACGGATAAAACGACGGAGGCGAGATTCGAACTCGCGCGGGCAGAGCCCAATGGATTAGCAGACCATCGCCTTAACCACTCGGCCACCCCGTCCTCGATTAAAACTGGTTAAATCATTTCGCCCTGAATTTTTGATTAAAACAATCTGGTTAAAACGACGGAAGTGAGATTCGAACTCGCGCGGGCAGAGCCCAATGGATTATCGGTCCATCGCCTTAACCACTCGACCATTCCTTCATCGGTTTAAACGAGTTTAATCATTTTGACTGCATTTGTGTTCAAAACAAAACGGATAAAACGACGGAGGCGAGATTCGAACTCGCGCGGGCAGAGCCCAATGGATTAGCGGTCCATCGCCTTAACCACTCGGCCATTCCTTCATCGATATAATAGAGTTTAATCATTTTGACTGCATTTGTGTTCAAAACAAAACGGATAAAACGACGGAGGCGAGATTTGAACTCTCGCGGGCAGAGCCCAATGGATTAGCGGTCCATCGCCTTAACCACTCGGCCATTCCTTCATCGATTTAAAAGAGTTTAATCATTTTGACTGCATTTGTGTTCAAAACAAAACGGATAAATCGACGGAGGCGAGATTCGAACTCGCGCGGGCAGAGCCCAATGGATTAGCGGTCCATCGCCTTAACCACTCGGCCATTCCTTCGTCGATTTAAAAGAGTTGAATCATTTTGCCTGCATTTGTGTTCAAAACAAAACGGATAAAACGACGGAGGCGAGATTCGAACTCGCGCGGGCAGAACCCAATGGATTAGCGGTCCATCGCCTTAACCACTCGGCCATTCCTTCGTCGATTTAAAAGAGTTGAATCATTTTGACTGCATTTGTGTTCCAAACAAAACGGATAAAACAACGGAGGCGAGATTCGAACTCGCGCGGGCCGAGCCCAATGGATTAGCGGTCCATCGCCTTAACCACTCGGCCATTCCTTCGTCGATTTAAAAGAGTTGAATCATTTTGACTGCATTTGTGTTCCAAACAAAACGGATAAAACGACGGAGGCGAGATTCGAACTCGCGCGGGCAGAGCCCAATGGATTATCGGTCCATCGCTTTAACCACTCGGCCATTCCTTCATCGGCTTAAACGAGTTTAATCATTTTGACTGCATTTGTGTTCAAAACAAAACGGATAAATCGACGGAGGCAAATTCGAACTCGCGCGGGCAGAGCCCAATGGATTAGCGGTCCATCGCCTTAACCACTCGGCCACCCCGTCCTCGATAAAAACTGGTTAAATCATTTCGACTGAATACGTGATTAAAACATCCGGTTAAAACGACGGAGGTGAGATTCGAACTCGCGCGGGCAGAGCGCAATGGATCAGCAGTCCATCAGCTTAACCACTCGGCCACCCCGTCCTCGATTCAAACTGGTTAAATCATTTCGCCCTGAATTTTTGATTAAAACAATCTGGTTAAAACGACGGAGGCGAGATTCGAACTCGCGCGGGCAGAGCCCAATGGATTATCGGTCCATCGCTTTAACCACTCGGCCATTCCTTCATCGGCTTAAACGAGTTTAATCATTTTGACTGCATTTGTGTTCAAAACAAAACGGATAAATCGACGGAGGCAAATTCGAACTCGCGCGGGCCGAGCCCAATGGATTAGCGGTCCATCGCCTTAACCACTCGGCCATTCCTTCATCGCTTTAAAAGAGTTGAATCATTTTGACTGCATTTGTGTTCAAAACAAAACAGATAAAACGACGGAGGCGAGATTCGAACTCGCGCGGGCAGAGCCCAATGGATTAGCAGTCCATCGCCTTAACCACTCGGCCATTCCTTCATCGGTTTAACGAGTTTAATCATTTTGCCTGCATTTTAGTTCAAAACAAAACGGAAAAAACGACCGAGGCGAGATTCGAACTCGCCCGGGCAGAGCCCAATGGATTATCGGTCCATCGCTTTAACCACTCGGCCATTCCTTCATCGGCTTAAACGAGTTTAATCATTTTGACTGCATTTGTGTTCAAAACAAAACGGATAAAACGACGGAGGCGAGATTCGAACTCGCGCGGGCAGAGCCCAATGGATTAGCGGTCCATCGCCTTAACCACTCGGCCATTCCTTCGTCGATTTAAAAGAGTTGAATCATTTTGACTGCATTTGTGTTCAAAACAAAACGGATAAAACGACGGAGGTGAGATTCGAACTCGCGCGGGCATAGCCCAATGGATTAGCAGTCCATCGCCTTAACCACTCGGCCACCCCGTCCTCGATTAAAACTGGTTAAATCATTTCGATTGAATACGTGATTAAAACATCCGGTTAAAACGACGGAGTCTAGATGCGAACTCGCGCGGGCAAAGCCCATTAGATTAGCAGTCCATCGCCATAACCAATCGGCCATTCCTTCATCGATGTAAACGAGTTTAATCATTTTAACCGCATTTATGTTCAAAACAAAACGAATAAAACGACGGAGGCGAGATTCAAACACGAGCGGGCAGAGCCCAATGGATTTGCAGTCCATCGCCTTAACCAATTGGCCACCCCGTCCTCGATTTAAACCGGTTAAATCATTTTCCCTGAATTTGTTATTAAAACATCCGGTTAAAACGACAGAGTCGTGATTCGAACTCGCGCGGGCAAAGAACATTGGATTAGCAGTCCATCGCCTTAACCACTCGGCCATTCCTTCATCGATTTAAACGAGTTTAATCATTTTGACTGAATTTGTGTTCAAAACAAAACGGATAAAACGACGGAGGCGAGATTCGAACTCGCGCGGGCAGAGCCCAATGGATAAGCAGTCCATCGCCTTAACCACTCGGCTACCCCGTCCTCGATAAAAACTGGTTAAATCATTTCGACTGAATACGTGATTAAAACATCCGGTTAAAACGACGGAGGTGAGATTCGAACTCGCGCGGGCAGAGCGCAATGGATCAGCAGTCCATCAGCTTAACCACTCGGCCACCCCGTCCTCGATTCAAACTGGTTTAATCATTTCGCCTGAATTTTTGATTAAAACAATCCGGTGAAAACGACGGAAGCGAGATTCGAACTCGCGCGGGCTGAGCCCAATGAATTAGCAGTCCATCGCCTTAACCACTCGGCCATTCCTTCATCGATTTAAACGAGTTTAATCATTTTGACTGCATTTGTGTTCAAAACAAAACGGATAAAACGACGGGAGGCGAGATTCGAACTCGCGCGGTAAGAGACCATGTGGTAATTTGTCGATTGACCGCGATTTGGAATCCCAAATATCGAAGGCGAGTTCAGTGGAATATTTTAATTTAAAAACGACTTTATTTATTTTCCTTGCATTATTACACATGGTCATAATTACTACAACTTAATTTGATTAAAAACAATTTCGAACTGATTACACGAAGCCTCCTCACATTACTAACTTTTTTCCAAGCGGGTTTCTTCCCTTTTTATGACAATTTATCACTGGTTTTTTATGTAATTTAATCTCGCGTTCTAAAACTATATTTTTATACAAGCTTTTAACTCTCATTTTTTATGCTAATCTATTTTTGATCTATTTTTTACTCTAATTAAATTAAACTTACGTCAAATTGCCCGCCGAAATGAGTTTTCCTACTCATTTAACTAGAACAAGTTGGGAAACCAAAATGAACCTCTCCGAGCCGAGACGAATTTACTTTCTAAACACAGGTCCACCAGCCAATGAGAAAAACCGAAAATACATAGTTCAAATTGGCGAAATATTGCCAAGCTCTTTAGCAAAGGCTTAAGCGTTTAACAATTTCCTTTGTATCCTCAATAATTCTAATGAGGACCTAAAATGTATCACTGAAGGGTGTATTTAACTTTCGGCTCACTCTGAACCGTTAACACCTCCTATAAGAGGAGGCGAAACAAGGTCATTTCTAGTTTAAATCTAGGATATCTTATTTCACAGACCCAATCGTTTGTGGATAGATGAAGAATTAACATCCATATTATCTAATGTCTATAAAAAATGCGTTTACACTATATATAAATGTAGTAAAGCTGAATTAAAAAGTAAACACCAAATTTGAAATGTTAATATCTAAAGATGTTCTTGGAATATTAAGATGAAACAGAGCTTTATAGCTACACAACTACTTAAAGAATAGTAATGCCGAAAAATATTTAAAATATTTCCATTTAATATTCTGCGAAAAGGAAATGTTATCGTTTTGTAAGAGATCTTATCATCCTACTCGCTTTATATTAACTTTGATATGCGTGTAGTGTTTCGATTCGGATGCAATTTTCATTACTCGTTCTATATAAACTCTCACTTGTGTCATTACATAGAAATAAGTTTATCTTAAATAAATAATTAAATATAAATGATATTAATTATTTTAATCGCCAGAAAATAACTTTAAAAATAGTTAAATCGTTTAAAATAAAGTTGTTCCTATTATCTTTCGAAACTTTGCTAATATTGACGTTTAAAGTGAAGGGTACCCCTCTTGCCCGCTTTCTTCAAATTTTGGGGTATATATACAATTCGTTTCCATTATAATAATAGATAAAAACGCATTCGCGTGAACCTTTGGTGGAAGCCCTACCATTGGGAGGCTAGACGTTTCTCGTAACCCTAGCCGATCGCCGCGTATATCTTAAAACCGAACGATAACGATGGAGAAGAAGCCGGAATGGACAAAGACCTGAAGATGGTGGTGCATAGAAGCTGGTGTCAATGTGGGATTGACGAAGAACAGAAGATGGTGGTGCTTACGAGCCAGCAAGTACAGGCTGGTGTCAGTGTGGGATTGACGAAGAACAGAAGATGGTGGTGCTTCCGAGCCAGCAAGTACAGGCTAGTGTCCATGTGGGATGGACAAAGACTAGCAGATTGTGGTGCTTAGAAGCCAGTTAGTAAAGACTGGTGTTGGTAGATGAATGGCCAAATTTCCGTGAACCGTGAACGCGTTCCGGAAATCGGGTATTTGTTTGCTCCGATTTGTAAACTGCGAACGCGGTCACGTGGGGTCTGACAGACAGACAGACACACAGACAGACAGACACGGCCGGTGTAATACCTGTTCACAGTTGTGTAGGAATCTCAATATCCAGGATACGATGCGGTTTGCTTTCAGGTACTGACTGAAACGACTTAGATCGATTACTGGCGGTTTTCCGGTTGTTACGAAGTTAGTTAAGGTGATTTCTCCCTTTCCATTCCTTTTCTCTAGTTGTAGTTCTTCTGTTTTAGGTGGTTCAAATCTTGATTTTGGCCAAAGTGATTCTTCTAGTTTGAGCCAAGAAGGCCCTTCCCACCATGTTTGGTTCTGCAGTAAGTCTTCAGCATGTCTTCCTCTGGTGGGCATATCTGCCGGGTTATGCGTTCCTTTTACGTAGTCCCAAGACATAGGTTCCGAAAGAGTTTGTATTTCAGAAACCCGGTTGGACACGAACGGTTTCCATTGTCTAGACGTGCTTTTTATCCAATGTAGTGATATCATGGAATCCAACCAGAGTTTGGATTCGTGGATTTCAATTCTGAGCGTCTTCTTCAAATACCCAGCCAGTCTTGCCCCCAGTAAAGCACCCATCAATTCCAGCCTTGGTAAACTCAATTTCTTTAAAGGTGCGACTCTTGATTTTGAGGCTACGAAAGTTACGCCGATTTCTCCAGTTTGGGTTACGAAACGAATGTACGCAACTGCTGCATACGCCCCTTCACTGGCGTCCGTAAATGTGTGTAGCGTAACATATTTAAGATCTTCAGACGTTAGTCCATGGAAGTAATGTCTTGGAATGGCGAGTGTATTTAGACCTTCCGTTTCTTGGCACCACGTCTCAAATTTCTTCGCTATTTCGGGTCTTAGTTGTTCGTCCCATTTAATACCAGCTTCCCAGAGTTCTTGGAATAGGATTTTGACTCTTATGACGAAAGGTGATAAGAACCCTACTGGGTCAAATACACTCGACACGGTCTTCAGTACGTGACGTTTTGTTATTTTCTTCCCCACGCTTATGTTCTTAATTTGCTGAACGTTGAGATGTATAGTATCTTGACTCGTCTTCCATCCCAATCCAAGTACTTTCTGAATTTCGTCTGGGTTTCTTTCTTCAACTACAGGTGTCTTGTTTGGACTTTCTTTAGCTCGTTTCCTCCATTCGTCCTCAAGTTCCGTAGAATTCGACATCCATTTTCTGAGGTTCATTCCTCCTGAGTTCATGATGGTCTTTGCAGCAATGGATAGTTTCAACGCTTTCTCAACTGTTGAATCCCCCGAAGGAAAATCATCGACGAATAGTTGGTCTATTAACGTCTTGCAAATGTCAGGCATTTCCTCTTCGTATTGGCGTAAGTGATGTCGGATAGTTGCGGTGAGCAAGAATGGGCTTGAGGTTATACCAAACGGTACTCGTGCAATCCTCAATATTTTGTGTTCTTGTCCCAGATCTTCATTAGGCCATAGAAATCGTAATACGTCTCTATCCTCGGGAGCGATCCATATTTGTAAAAACGCTTTCTCAATATCTGAGACGAAGGCTATCGGGTTAGATCTGAATCGTAATATGACATCAAGCAAGTCCGGATTCAAATTTGGTCCTGTGGCAAGGCATTCGTTTAGGGAAGGTGAGTTGCGTTCCGAGGACGATCCATCATGAACCACGCGTAGTTTAGTGGTTTTCCTTTCACTTCCCGTAACTGGCTGATGAGGTAAGTAGAATTTCAAATTGTCATTCTTCTCCGAGGTGTGCACTTCTTCAATTATTCCTTCACTTAGTTGGTAAAGTATGACTTACTTATATTGGTTGTAGAGGCTCTTGTCAACTTGAAATTTCTTCACCAATTGAAGTGTGCGACGTTCAGCGTTATAGTAGTTGCTTTTTAGTTCATCTTTGTTCTCTTTCCATGGTAGTCGGACTTGATAACGCTCTCCAACCTTGCTTATAATGTCTTCAAAGTACTTCATAGTTTCGTCGTCCGTTACGGGTTTTTGTGGTTCTTCCCTGATTCCCATAGTATCCAAATCCCAAAATGTTGTCAGTTGCGCGGATATTTCCTTCTCTTCTAGGCTGGTGGTGACTGCTTTCAGGGTGATTACGTTATTGACGATGGCTAAGAGCGACGTATTTTCAGTCGGGCCTTGTACTGTCCATCCAAACACAGTTTCTGTTGCAACTAATTCGGGCGTTATTCGGTGCGTCTCTCCGGAAGTCAATCTCCATACGACGTCAGATGCTAGTAAGATCTCTATTTCTTCCGTTTCCATGGAATCGTCGGCGATCTGTAGTCCATGACTGGTTAAATATTCCACTAGGTCGTTTTCAAGTACGGAGATAGGTGCGCTACTGATATGGGGTATTTCCAGAGCTTGTATGGTGATTTTCTTGTTTGGATGGCGAGTGTTTTGTAGCTGAAGTTCCACGATTCTTCTAGTGCTAATTACTGCTGCTTGACTTGCAAAGGCGTAAACCCGAACCTTTTCTTCTCCAACTATTTTAAGTTCCAGACTTCTGGACAGTGTCTCCTTCACGAACGTTCTCTGAGCTCCTCCGTCAATAAGGCATCTTACATATCTTGAGTTTTCCAGCTTCCTTCCACCGAATAGACGAGCTCTTACAGTCTGCAAGTGTACGGTTTTTGCATGACCTTCTATCGGATATGCGATGTGGGTTGATACCGAAGTCTCTTCTCGTTTATCACCTTCTTGTCCATTTTCACTTGTCTTGGTACTTTCTGGTTTCTTGGAATCATTATTCTTCTTCCATTTTTAGGATTCGCAGATGGTGAAATGGTGTTTCCTTTGGCAAAAACGGCATCTTATTCTTGATCGATAATTCTTTGCTAGGTGGTTTAACTTCAAGCAGACGTAGCAACGATTTTGATCCTTGATAGTCTCTGATCTCTCCTTTGAACTTAATTCTTGACAGGACGATGTGCTTTGCGTTTCATCACCACAGTATATGCACGAAAGTCTTTGTTCCACTCCGGCGGTCAAATTTGCAGCTGTTGGGACTCTGCCTTGATTATGGTATCCTGGAAATTTTGGTTTAATTCTATTCCGAAGGTTGTTTATCCCGGAGTAACTTGCATCTTGGTTATCAGTGGCACTTCTGGATAGCGTATGCATCATTTCTCGACTCTCAATTTCCAGTCGAAGAAAGTTCATCAATCGTCGACCATCCATGTCCTCGTCGGTGTCTAAGTTCTGGTTTTCTTCTTCTTCTGTGTTTTCTTGATTGTTGAGAGCTTGTCTTCTTGTATGCTCTAAAGCGACGTCGTTGGGAATTCTTTCAAAAAGAATAGTCCATAAAAATCCACTAAAGGTTTTAACGTCAATTCCAAGTCCGTTCAGGCTCCGAACTTCTACTTCACAAGCGTCATAGAGAGCTCTCAGGAACACGAGGTCATTGGAGCGCTTAACTGCTGGTAACTTCATTACGTTGGTCTTGTGGTTCTGAATTATGAGCTTTACTCTTCCAAATCTTCTTTGCAGTATTCTTATCGCTTCGTCGTAATTACGGACCGATGTGGATAACCCCGATATTGACTTCTTCGCTAAACCTTCTAAGTACGACTTCAGGTAGGTAAACTTATCGCACTTCGTGACGGTATTGTTCTCATGTATCGCCACCCGATATTGGTTCCAAAAATTGTGCCACTCACAGAAATCTCCTCCGAATTTGCTTATTTCCAGTTTTGGTAACCGGACTGTGTGTACTCTCGTCGTTACTTCTGATCCTTCCCTTGGCTCTTCACAGACTGTATTGACTGATGCTGCAGTACTTCCATTTCGACGGCGTATGGCGCGTTGTCCCCTTGTCTTGGCAGTAATAATTCTCTCATTATATTCTTCGGCTGCCTCAACTTCGTTGGTAATGTCCGTTTCTTCCTCGAGTCGGCTGATAATATCGTTGTTCAGTTCTCGTATGGCTTCTTCTTTCGATGTCAGCTGGTTAACCAGTTCTTCTAAAATGTCAGCATCCGGTGCTTCATCTTTGAGTTCATCATTAATTTTCTGTAGTATCCTCGTAGTTTTTCCCTTAAGGGCCCCACGTCGTCTTCTCGATATATCCACTGGGTCCGTCATAGCGATACTTGGAATTAGGCGCAAATATAGTTACCGACTAATTTAAACTATTGTTCTCCACTCCCGGGTTTCGGCACCATAAATTGTGGTAATTTCTCGATTGAGCGCGATTTGGAATCCCAAATATCGAAGGCGAGTTCAGTGGAATATTTTAATTTAAAAACGACTTAATTTATTTTCCTTGCATTATTATACATGGTCATAATTACTACAACTTAATTTGATTAAAAACAATTTCGAACTGATTACACGAAGCCTCCTCACATTACTAACTTTTTTTCAAGCGGGTTTCTTCCCTTTTTATAACAATTTATCACTGGTTTTTTATGTAATTTAATCTCGCGTTCTAAAACTATATTTTTATACAAGCTTTTAACTCTCATTTTTTATGCTAATCTATTTTTGATCTATTTTTTACTCTAATTAAATTAAAGTTACGTCAGACCATGGATTAGCAGTCCGTCAGCTTAACCATTCGGCCACCCCGTCCTCGATTAAAACTGGTTTAATCATTTCGCCTGAATTTTTGATTAAAACAATCCGGTAAAACTACGGAAGCGAGATTCGAACTCACGCGGGCTAAGCCCAATGGATCAGCAGTCCATCGCCTTAACCACTCGGCCATTCCTTCCTCGATTTAAACGAGTTTAATTATTTTGGTTGCATTTGTGTTCAAAACAAAACAGATAAATAAATAGGACACAAATGATAGCATGAAGCCCATTTCTTACGCGGACAAGAAAACGACTTCAGGAAATGTACCCCGACAATGTCGCTTTGAGTTTTCAACTTTGCTCCGTATATTCAGAAGTAAAGCTTTGTTCACATTGAACTCGCGCTCGCGTGTTCGCGCCATCGTCTATTCGCATCTTCGCAACAGATCACGAAAAACATTTGCACTTCTGTCCTGATACACGCAAAAATTTTGCTTTTCCCATTCTGAGAGCCAATAAAGTTTGAGCAATCATTGCGCCATCTGCCTGTCGATGGCGACGTTGTCCAAAGAGAAAATCGGAACTAATCGCCCCTGCCTTCATCTCGTCTGTGATTGGTGCTTTTCTCGCGAAGGCGCGAAATTCTTGGCCTTGTCTCAAGAAATTTGTATGTTCGCGAGGTGAGGACGCAAAGTAGCGAAACCCCAATGTGGACAGTAGCGCGATCTTGCAAACAAGCAAAGCGAAGATGCGAACTCGCAAAATGTGTCAGTCTGGACAGGCCTTTAGATGAGAATAGAAAAAAAGAGCATTGGTAGTAGATCCTGGCACTAGTGAACAAATTTGAGGATTTTATTCGCCGCTTCCATCGCGCCTAAACTAGAGAGAAAAAAATTGGTCGAGTTCCAAAAAAATTTCCTATGCCCTTCCCCTCATCCTAAAGCGGCGGAACACGGACGCGGGTGCTTGAATCTAGTTCGGCCATCTACCACAACCCGCGAGCGTCTCACGTTTTGGAGGGAAAATTTAGAAACCGCTACCAGAGGGCCAACCGTTGGTGTGTTATCAAGAATATTCACTTCCGCCAAGTGAAGAATTTGGTTAGCTCGATACTTCTAGTCCCTTATCTTACTTCTGGTATATTCATAAAAAAATATCAGACTTCATTTCTATAAGGGATATATATGCAATGATAATGTAGTTGAACGCCAACCGTTTCTATAATTGAAACGTTGTCACATTAGTAAAAAGGTCCTCGGTTTAATTTTTCTCAATAATGTCATTCCAGGACTGCAAGAAAGCTTTCAAGCAGTATTCTGGCCTTCAATTAGGGACTGTACCTGTGCGTTAATCAACTATTGACGCTCTCACCATCGCTAGAAGAAACCGCGGAAGTAATTATCGACTTAACACTCAAGCACTTTCGGGTAATTGTATTTTGAGTGAGGGTCTTAATATATAATTTTGCCATCAAAAGCATACAACAAATAAGACAAGAATGGCGGACTAAATACAGAAGGACAGGTCGCGGTCTACAGGATGGGGAACTCCAAATCTCAATCAGGTATAATGGAGGCGTCAATTCGTGGCGACATTGAAAGCGTTGAAGCTTGCTTGAAGAGAAAGGAAGACCCTAACCAGAGAGATAAATTGGGCCAGACTCCCTTAATGATCGCCTCCTTTTTCGGCCATGTAGATGTCGTGAAATTGTTGATCCAATACAAAGGCCAAGTTAATCGAGTTCCCCGAGACTCTCCAAATCCGATTTATCTTGGGCCTGTACAATTTGTTACAAATCTTTTAAATGACCCGAAAGTGAGAAGTCAGAAAAACAATTGCAGATCACACAATGCGTGGACATACCGGATGTTTTTGGATTCAGAAATTGATGTTTTTTCGACTGGACATCTTTATTATACGCTTCATATCAAGGCCATGTTAATGTGGTTAAATTGTTGGTAGAAAACGGAGCTCAGATTAATAAGAAGGATATTGTGGGCAGAACTGCTTTGTACTTAGCTTCCGAAAGAGGCCATCTTGAAGTTGTGCAATGTTTGCTCGAAAAAGGTGCGGCAGTTGACAGCACGATGGATTGTCTTGGCTTTACACCGTTAATCGTAGCTTCCAAAAAGGGCCACTTGAATGTAGTACTATCTTTGCTACAAAATGGCGCAAACATTAAGCACGAAGCAAAATTTGACATTACACCATTACGCATTGCTATTCGTGGTGGTTCATCAGATGTGGTTCGTGCACTAATCGAAAAGAGCGCCAATGTCAACAAAAAAAGAGACAATGAATTTGGCTTAACACCTTTACACGAATGTTGTGCATTGGGCCACTCGGAAATAATCACTGTCCTCTTAGACGGTGGCGCCAATATTAACGCTCTGAATAATAACGGGAATTCTTCTTTCGACTTGGCTATCGAAGAACAAAACTGGGATATTTCAGACATTCTTTTGGACCGTGGAGCTAAATTTGGCAATTACATACAAAATGAAGAACCGAGAGAAAAGGTTTCAAAGATGAATGATCGACTTAAATGTTTCCAAGATGAATTGAAATCTGTCCTAACCGAAAAAGACGAAGCAGTGAATGAAAAGATTGAAGAAATTGCGAAATTAAAGAAGAAGTAAAAAGAAGAAATTGCAAGACTAAAGAAGAAGCAACAAGAAGATGCTGATGCGAAAGAGGTTTATTCGATCGCCTTGGATTTGCTTATCGACCAAGAGGACAGAAAAAGTGATGAAATTTGTCTCATGGAGAAGAAATTAAATGAATCGAAAGTACAACGGGATTTGGTCATTGAAGAAAAGAAGCGAGAGTTAGAAGAACTGCAGAGCAAAATATCTGAACTGACCAAGGATAGGCAACTATTGAAAGTTGCAAACTCAACCCTTTTGGAAGAAGTCGAAAAACTTAACAAAGACCTCGAACAGTGTAAAACGGATTTGCAATCGGCAAAAACGAGTCATACTACCTACAATAATGGCACAGTTTACAATCAAAAAGGTAATTGCACGCATATACAGAAAAACTCAGAATAAACAACTAACCTTTGTAAAAAAAGTCACAATCGTGTTCAAATCATCCTTCAGAACAGTTACAAAATAATATAGAATAAGGGCAGAAAGTAAATTTCTCATACCGTTACATTAAAGCAAAGCCTTCATACGAAAATTCATACAAATACATTATAAAATTCAAACTTATTTTTAAAAACAAAAATTAAATGAAAACTTACCAGGCAATTTGTTTATGTCTTCTTTTATCACCCGAAATTCCAATCGCAGATAACATTTTACAACGAAATTAATAATATACTCCGATTTAAATTTCTAATATTCAAATGTGCCTTTAAAAAAAACAATTATTTTATAACATTATTTAAATAAAACTGAAAAAATTAAAACTTAATTAACTTCCCTCTCAATATCAATATTATAATGATATATTAAAATAAAACTGTGGCCGAATTCAGCTGCCAAAGAAATCTCCTCCTACCTCTCCTAAGCTCGCTCATTGGTCAATCTAAATCAAACTTGAGGCTTTTCATTGGCGGTGGCGGTTTTGGGGCAAAACTCACTTACGACTTGTGAGAGGTTGAAATTTTCGAGCAGACGACATTGACACGTGACTAAATATACACCAAATTCAAAGTAGTAATTTTAGAACTCGGCCATGGCCAACTTAGATTACCGGTGGTCTAAGTTGGCCATGACTCGGCAAACCGTTCAGCATCATGAATCGGTTAATTGACCGGTTTTTTTGCTTTCTTTTTCCAGCGGAACTTAGCAGACTACACTTCGTCGTTGCTAATGGCGGTAATGGCTGGTAATGGACTATATTTTTCTTGGTGTTGTTGACTTTAGAAAGAAAGACAACTAAATTATTGTTTTAAATACTGTTAGTTTACAAAATATAAGGGTTTGGGTGGTTATAATTTAAAAAATATGTCTTTGTTTTGTGGGAAAATGAAGTCGAACTCTGCCCGAAGTCGAAAAAGATTTAGACCGAGGCTTATGACGAAGAAAGTCCTGTAGACTGTAGTAAGTAGTAAAGAAAGATTTTATTGTTTCTGTTATTTACTTATTGATTGGTTCTGTAAGATAAGTTTCAAGCAACAGAGGCACGCTAGTAAATGATTGGAACATGAAATGAGGCACCATCCCATAGCGAAGGTATTTCGTCATTCATTGGCCATGACCAAGATAATTGGGTTTTCATACAAATATGATTGCCTACTTATTATGGGTCATGAAAGCCTGATTCCTTATTCCCTATTCTTTCCATCAGCGAAAAAATTCTTCAACCTTTTATTAAGCAACTATTGCATTAATGTTCAACTGGTAAATAATGTTACAAACACGTCTAACAAATAGAAATATTCATATGCTTTTCTTTTGTTATAGATTTGTGGTAATGACATTTCTATCATTGACACTGGCAATGGAGAATTATCTAGGGTGGGCAATTTCTCTAAGGATATCTGCCAACATTGAAGTGTTGTAATCAACTTGTATATTAAGGTATTAACACTTTTATTAGTTGAGCATGCTTTACCCTTAGGTATCCCTTTAAAGAAAAGGCTGGCATAGTTGTTGCAACTATAAACTACAAACGAGTATGTGATTTGCACCGATACAAATGTTAGGTGAGCTCTTTAAAGGTTTGCATAAGATAAACAAATCAAACTTAACTAATTAATAATAAATATTATTATGGTAATAAAGAATTAAGTATAGGAAAATAAGTAACGGAGAGGGACCAATGTCGAGACTGAATGATGAGCTGTTACTAAAAACAGTTTAGAAACATTATTTAAATAAAACTGAGTTTATTTTGACTTTTTCACATAGGATTCTCGATGTAAATTAGTTTCTTATTTTCAATATCTATAAGACCATTTTATTAGACGGCCACTAAATGCACATCAATGGTATTATTATCTGATGTAGGCAAATGTATGCGTCTGTTGGAATGGTATTAGGATGTAGGAGGACTGGCATTCATGTGCATATGTTCTTGAGCATTGTTGTTTATCAATTATCATTATAAGATTGTATTAATATAGGACCAATTGAAATTATGTATCGAACCTAAAATCCTGTATATGGAAAAAAGGCTTTTATTGATCATCTTTGTTGCAGTTTTAAAAGAAGATTCCCCATATGTGTATTTCCAATTGCACATTTCAACAAGTCACGAAGCATTACTGAAACAGCAAAATATTTAATATGACCATCATTTTACATGTTCTATTCAAAACAACGTGTTTTGACTTATTCGCTACTACCCCTTTATTCTTAAATCACAATTAAACTTAGTAAAATGTGTTATGTCCTCCGCATCATTTAACGAAGAGCAGAGCTGATACTAAGCCACTTTCCAAAAATTAGTTACTATTTGTCACTTTTTTTGGATTTTTGAGTCTTTCGATGTTATTTATCTTCTCGACCACAACGTTGAACGTTATATATTTCAATCGCTCAGCTGTAAGACGGTTTAAAGGCAAAAATAGCGGGATCATAGTTGATCAAACCCCAAAATCAAGGAGCTCGCTCCGCTCGCTCTGCGAATGTTTAACTTAATACTTAAAATCAATCCAATTCCAATGAATGTTTTGTTTTTGATTTAAAACTATATCAATTACTTTGCATTCTGGGCTGTGCTCCAAAATGATTTAATTGAATATCGCCGTTGACCTTCTATGAGGTGACCTTTCCTTTGACTGGAAATATCTAATTACGACACCGACCTTTAAAATATCTTTAATTGTGGAAAATAATTATGAAAATCAGTGATCTCTCAAAACATGTCATTTCAAGTGGCCCTTTAAATAGCTTAGTTTGCCCTTATTTAGTCACTTTTGGTTTACTATTGTTAAATTAATTAGTCACTTATTCAACTAAAATAGAGGGTATGAGTTAGTATCAGCCCTGGAAGAGTCAATTAAACAAGTTGGGAAAACCAAAATATTACCTCTCCGAGTCAAGACGACTACTTACAAACTTATTTACCCAGATATGGAAATGTTTCTTAAGTTAAAATTTATGAAATATTTAAGCAGTATACAAAGCATAGCAAATATACTGTAAATCAGACGACATTTTACATCCAATAATGATATACTTGTACACATTAAAATCATCCGATGGGGGAGAAACGGGAAATGAAGAGAGGGATACTACCTTTACGTGTTTGTAAAGGCCCAATTTTCTACTCCTCAACTGTATGCCCTCTATGTTCAAAGCCATATTCACAACAGGGTTGCCATATAAACACTATCCTCTCGTTTCACCTCAACGATTTTCTTAGTTTGTCAACATGACTGTTAACGTTACATAACACCAAAGCTTATTTGTGGCTACACACACTGAAAGTAAATGCGTACCATAAAAAGCATGAAAACACGAAGCTATTATTCGATTACGATCAGACCTTTCACTGGTCTGGGCTGCGTTCAGCAGAGCTCACCAAAAAAGACAGCGGATTTTGGAAATGTTTACCGGTGAGCTCTGTCGTCATAGCTTTTCTCCGGTCATCGGCGTTTTATAAATGACGCTAGCGCAATAAAGCGTGCAAGGTACCAAGGCTTAACAAAAATTGTATGATAACATATTTATAGAGATAGATAACAACTTTTATAATTAAAATTAGAAACTAGCATATCTCTCAAAATTCTCGCGTGATCAACTGGTTTCACGCCAATTAAATAGCTATAGTCCCATAGAGCTATTTGTATTAATTCATTCATGGTTTTTTCGCCAAGCTGAGAACTACACGTTTTACGTCACGTTATCCAAAAAGCCGACTATTTTCTTTGAACACCGCGCTAGCTCAGCGCTAAGCACCGTGACGTCAAAATTCTAAAACAAAATCCCGTTATGTAGGACACTGCTAACAGCGCTGGGCTCTGCTGAACGCGGCCCAGATTTCCAACATGATTACAATATCTAAGCCTAAAGTGTACTTAACTTTCGGCTCACTCTGAACCGTTAATGTCTCTGCATTACAGAAACGAAATCCAAACCCAAGCGTTTACTTTTTGTTTCACTAGGCCTATTGACAAATAAAAGTTCATTTGACCAACATAGTAGCGTTGTGCTTGTATTCACTTTAGAAAGGATTATGCTATAAACAGATGTAGTATAGCTTAGGTAATATATAAACATCCATTTTAAATAATAATATTAAAAAAACTTTTTGGAATATCAAAATGAAATAGAGCTTTAAAGCTACAAAAGTACTAAATGCATCATAATTACGAAAAATATTTCCACATATTCACTTTATATTAAGGATAAAGGGAATATTATGGTTCTGTAGGATTCCTGTACACATCAAAACAAAACGAACTTCTAACGCAGCACACTACTGTAACAACGGACGGACACACACAGACAAAACCATAGACTGCTTTTTAACTCTTTCCGTATTAATTTTGAATTGAGAAACAAGATTATCTTAAATATTAAAATGAACATAATTAATATTTAATATTTTCTTCGTTAGTTATTCGCCTTATTGAACGTTACATCGTTTTAAAAAAGAACAATTAAACATTCTTTAGAGACTTGACTAATATTGGCGTTTGAAATGAAGCATACGCCGTTTGCTTCGCCTCACTGAAATAGGTAGTATATAAGGGTGTCGAACTACAGCTAAAAGCAAGAACAACCGCAATTGCGAAAACCTTTGGTGGTGATCCCACCTTAGGGAGGCTAGACGTTTCTCGTAACCCTAGCTGATCGCCGCGAATGTCTTAAACCCAACGATGACGATGGAGTAGAAGCCAGGTGTACAGACTGGTGTCCAAGTGGAATGGACGAAGACCAGAAGATGGTGGTGATTAGAAGCCAGTATGTACAGACTGGTGTCCAAGTGGGATGGACAAAGACCAGAAGATGGTGGTGATTAGAAGCCAGTATGTACAGACTGGTGTCCATGTGGAATGGACGAAGACCAGAGGATGGTGGTGATTAGAAGCCAGTATGTACAGACTGGTGTCCATGGGGGATGGACAAAAACAAAGACCAGAAGATGTTGGTGTTAGAAGCCAGTGTGTACAGACTGGTGTCCATGTGGAATGGACAATTGACTAGTCAGATGAAGTAATAGTGGTCAGTTGAATTGTGGATAGCCTCAAGTTTTGAATTTTCCGGGAACTGTGAATGCGGTCCGGAAATAGCGAACACATTTGCTTCGATTCGGAAACTGCGAACGCGGTCCCCTGGGGTGTAAGTCAATAACAACAGCCAGACAGACAGACAGACAGACAGACACACACGTCGAAATTAGAACCTCTCCGTGACATACGTCACTCGGAGAGGTAAAAATTTGCCACTATAGGAACTAGTAAGCCTATTGGTGATTCTAATCTCACATTGGTATTTTTTTATCTAAGTGATCCGTCTTTAATGTTTCGAGCACCCCTATGTATTTAAGGGAAGAAGCCACGCAAAAATGAATTAAGACAATAAAACTGTAACATTTGAATGGGTAGGAAATAGGGAGTCAACATATTCTTGTGTTTCATTATTATTTCTCCAACAGTTCCATAAAAGTTGGACATTTACCAACTACATATTTGCCTACATTGCTGGAGAATATCCGAATTCGAGTATAAGATAGATAACAATTTACGGCATACTGACAAATGTCAAGTTCAAAACTGGGAATAAAGGTACATTTTAGGAGTTCATGGACGTAACTGGTTCCGCCTCCAGTTTTAACGCTCTCCATTGTCGAAGCAGTCTTCTTTCATATATCGCCTTTCAAGATGCTCAATATCTTCTTGATCTCTTCCAACCAACAATCTTGCTCATTGACATCATTTAACCTATCTGTGATCCCTGATGTTTTATCCAGTTATCCTTCCTCTGCTGTGAGGTGTTTTGACAGTGAATGAAGTTATTAAAGTACATTGTCCCTGTATTGCTATCTTTAATTTGCTAAAATAAACCTGTTAGTAACAGAAGAAAATGAAGAGAAATTCCTACTATAGAGGTCAAGAATAGTTCCCATTCGGGTTCTTGTCAAACACGTTATTGCCACAAATCTATAACAAAAGAAAAGCATATGAATATTTCTATTTTTTTTTTTTTTTAAGCTTTGCCTATGAAGGGATTTCCACACTAAGCCTTGGGCTTGTTTACAGGTGGGTCCCTTTACAATGCATAGATTTGTTAGACATGTCTGTAACATTATTTACCAGTTGAACATTAATGCAATAGTTGCTTAATAAAAGGTTGAAGAATTTTTTCGCTGATGGAAAGAATAGGGAATAAGGAATCAGGCTTTCATGACCCATAATAAGTAGGCAATCATATTTGTATGAAAACCCAATTATCTTGGTCATGGCCAATGAATGACGAAATACCTTCGCTATGGGATGGTGCCTCATTTCATGTTCCAATCATTTACTAGCGTGCCTCTGTTGCTTGAAACTTATCTTACAGAACCAATCAATAAGTAAATAACAGAAACAATAAAATCTTTCTTTACTACTTACTACAGTCTACAGGACTTTCTTCGTCATAAGCCTCGGTCTAAATCTTTTTCGACTTCGGGCAGAGTTCGACTTCATTTTCCCACAAAACAAAGACATATTTTTTAAATTATAACCACCCAAACCCTTATATTTTGTAAACTAACAGTATTTAAAACAATAATTTAGTTGTCTTTCTTTCTAAAGTCAACAACACCAAGAAAAATATAGTCCATTACCAGCCATTACCGCCATTAGCAACGACGAAGTGTAGTCTGCTAAGTTCCGCTGGAAAAAGAAAGCAAAAAAACCGGTCAATTAACCGATTCATGATGCTGAACGGTTTGCCGAGTCATGGCCAACTTAGACCACCGGTAATCTAAGTTGGCCATGGCCGAGTTCTAAAATTACTACTTTGAATTTGGTGTATATTTAGTCACGTGTCAATGTCGTCTGCTCGAAAATTTCAACCTCTCACAAGTCGTAAGTGAGTTTTGCCCCAAAACCGCCACCGCCAATGAAAAGCCTCAAGTTTGATTTAGATTGACCAATGAGCGAGCTTAGGAGAGGTAGGAGGAGATTTCTTTGGCAGCTGAATTCGGCCACAGTTTTATTTTAATATATCATTATAATATTGACAGGGGCGTCGGAACGGTTTTGAACCTGGGGGGGCTGAGAATTTTAGCTGGCCTTATGTGTGTTTGAGAAAAATCCTTGAATAATGGGAAAGTTTCAAACAAAGGTGGACATGAAATCAGGGATGTCCTTATTCACGTACACAATCAAACAAAATGCAATTACGAATTTTGTTTTGATGTAAGCTGGGTAAATTCTACTGGTTTTAAGTTTCACTTATTGACCCATTAATAATTTTAAAAAAGGGAAACTTATAAGCATAGTCAAGTATTACGCAAGGTAATTATAATCCGTTTCAACGTAAAAAACATTTGTAGTTAATATCGAATAAATGAAAATTCACTTTGAGCAAGCACTATATGCAGCCCTTCTTTCGGGGGGGGACAGTGAGAATTTACTCTGACAGTCAGGCCGCCTTGAAAGCGCTGAACCAGTGTCAGATAACTTCTCAACTAATGCGCAGTTGTACTGGGTGCCGAAGCATAGCGGACATCATGGCAATGAGCAAGCCGATAGGTTTGCTAAAAGGGGGCGAAGGCCAGGTTCTTGGGACCGGCACCGGTCGTCCCCATACGCTAGACGGAGTCTGCATGACAGGTTGACTGTCGTTCAAAATAAGCTCTGGCATAATATGGAGGGTGAGGGCCAGAGACAGACGAAACAGTTTGTCAATATCCCCGGCAGGTCTAGGGCTAGGGACCTTATTGCGCTCAGCAGATGGAATATTTGGCTGGCCACGGGTCTTTTGACCGGACACTGTCGGCTAAATAGACACCTCCATCTGATGGGCCTTGCTGACGACCCTCTCTGCCGGTCGTGTCGGGAGAAGGATGAAACTCCTTCACACATACTGTGCGAGTGCGATTACTTCGCCTCACTCAGATTAGAACACTTCGATTCAGATACTGTGGAGACCTCGCGGGTCGCTTCCATAACGGTGGAACGAATTCTACGTTACACCGCGGCCACAGGTCTCTTCAAGGCCTGAATATGAGGGTTCACAATATGCCTCTGGCATCGGTGCAAAGACGTGTATATTTAGACACGTGTCAATGTCGTCTGCTCGAAAATTTCAACCTCTCACAAGTCGTAAGTGAGTTTTGCCCCAAAACCGCCACCGCCAATGAAAAGCCTCAAGTTTGATTTGGATTGACCAATGAGCGAGCTTAGGAGAGGTAGGAGGAGATTTCTTTGGCAGCTGAATTCGGCCACTGAATAATCTCATTAAAAACTAATTAAAAAATAACATATCTTGTTACCAATACGGAGACTTTTCTGTCAAAGTTTTGTTGGTGCTTTTTTCACGATATTGCCAAAATGAAACAAGTAAAAAATTTAAAAATTAATAAAAAAAATTGCAATGTAATAAGTAAAAAGAATAAATAAAAAATTTAAAACTAAACTAATTAGTCGATTCTATTTCGTATAAATTTCTTGGTGCCACTGTTGGTTTTTGTTGTTTTTCTCTCTTTTTATTTTGTTATTAGTATTAATCTTATCAGAAGTGAGATGAGACTAGAAGTACTGAGCTAAGCAAATTCTTCTCTTGGCGAAAGTGAATATTCTTGATAACACACCAACGGTTGGCCCTCTGGTAGCGGTTTCTAAATTTCCCCTCCAAAACCTGAGACGCTCTCGGCGGCAGTAGACGGCCGAACTAGATTCAAGCGCCCGCGTCCGTGTTCCACGGCTTTAGGTTCAGGGGTAGGACCGTAGGGGGTAGGAATTTTTTTGGAACTCGACAAATCTTTTTTATCTCAAGTGAAGGCGCGATAGAAGCGGCGTAATATCTTCAAATTTGTTAACTAGTGCCAGGATCTATTACCAATGCTAGAGCCCATTTTCTCGATTTTTTTTCTGTTCTTTTTTTTGTCGGTTGTTCCATGTCTATTGCTATGTAGTATTACGTTATTCTTGTTTCTATCATGGAGGGGGGGTTGTACCCAAGCCCTGGCAGCTTCACAACCCTATCCCTCGAGTTGCACTAAATAAAATAAATAAGTAAATAAAATACTCTTGCCAGGGGTGGAAAAAATCGCCGTTAAAACGGGTGGCAAAAACTAACTTTTCGGCGGTTTTTCCACCTCATACGGTTTTTTTTTAAGTTTTATTTAAGATTTTATCATTTTCCCCTAATTATTCGTTAAATATTCGCGAAAAACTTGAAGCTAAAGAAATATAAATAAAGTAATGGCAGTTATCATTATGCTTTCAATTTCATAAGAATAAAGGATGGTGTGCCAGTGCCACTGCATTACAGCGTATGATAGTGCAGGTCTTCTAATTTAAGGAATGGCTCAAGCAAATGTTATTGCTTCTTTCACAATATTTAAGAAAACTTTATATGGACCATTCTATTATTTCATTTGAGAGAACCCAATGCGCAGGATCGGGATGCATCTTAGGTTATTACCCTCGTGCTAAAAGGCAACGACAGACGAAGCCCGAGTTCATTACACGTGGAGGAAGGCTAGTCGACTCGCACTGCCTCTAGCGGTGCTTCTAGGCACGAGGAAAATAAACCTCCCTCCTGAGGTGTTTGTTTATCTTTTGGAATTAATGGGATGGTCTATTATTCGGAATAATCTATATCAAATCGAAGTCCTGACAGAATGACGGATAATCAACGCCCAGCCCAAACCGCTTGGCCTAGAAGGCTGGAAATTTGCAGGAACGTTACTCATTAGTAGTAGGCTCGTAATAAGACAGATTTTTTCCAATCCACCACCATCTTAATAAATGGTGGCCAGAAATTTAAAACCCTTCTTTATGGAATAATGCCCGCGTGAAAAGTAATAAAAAATGCATCCCTAGGGGCTGACGGGCAACGCCGAGTGCCTTCGCTCCTAGGGTGCTACAAAAATATTAGTCATCAGAAAAATCTACCCATTCTTTATATCAATTCGTGTGGAAGTTCTAATTACACGCGACCGACACCGCGGGTAACAGCTAGTATATCTATACAGGGTGTTTGTGAAAAGTCCATCAATAATGAAAGAGCGTATTTATTGGGCCATTTTGAGTCGAAAATGATCTATGACATTTTGCCGTCCGAGCCACGGTTTTCGAGTTATGATTTGAATATTTTAGGGATGACCCCTTCATTAAATTAGCGCTGTCTTTCAATTTCTTAATTAAATTTAAGGGGTCATCCGTAAATTACTCCAATCATAACTTGAAAACAGTGGCTCGGACGGCAAAATGTCATAGAACATTTTCGACTCAAAATGGCCCAATAAATACGCCCTTTCATTATTGATAGACCTTTCACAAACACCCTGTATATTGTTTGAAGGAAACACATTTTATTTGTAGAGAAAAATAACTTTATCTAAGATAGATTATAATACCTTTGCATCGTGTTCTTAATAAATTTGCTGATAAAGGGAATTTTTGTGGAAAAGGTTCATCGGTGTCCTCAAGGTGACATCACACCCAAATTGCGTTGCATTAAATTGGTAAGTCTTTAATGGATTTAATAATAACATTATTATGAAACGAATGACTGGATCCCGATTTAGTTTGTAAACAGTAATTACCTAAAACCTCAAGCAGTTAGATTTTTATTGCGCCGTGGTGGACGCATTCCCCTCCCCTCATTGTTTGAATGGAAAGGATTAATGGTCAAGGTTATTTATATATAAAGGACATGTAACATAACAGTACACCTTAAAAGAACGGCCTTTTTCTAAATATATAAGGAAAAAAATATATAAAAAAATTAATGGTCTCTCATTACAAAATGATTAGCATTTAATTAGTCTTAAAATCGAAAACTGCTGCGCCATCCCCCATTGGTTAAGTGGCGTCTGCTAAATCAAACCACTTACAACTAAATGGATTGGGTGAATTCTCACAGGCTGAGAGAGTTTAGGGTAAGTTAGGGTATTTCGAGGATTTGAAATAAAATAAAGAAGGGGAACTCTTAAGCAAGTTTGGGTTTTAGCCACATCGTTTGATGTACATCTAACGATGGGGGTATTAGTTTGGCTTGGTCTGAAGAAGAAGAAGTATCGTTCGTCTTTTTAAAGGGAGAGTGAAAAAGGGATTTTTGATTTTCAAAGGGTGGGGATTATGATTTGTGTATGACAGTGCAATGCGAATGTACAACGCACTTGTTAATGAACGTGCTTAGAGTTAAAAGGGATAAATTGTGTTAAGGTGATATTTTTCATTAATTGGTGATTTTAAAGGGGAAAGGCTTATGATCTATCTCTAACAGTACAATGCGGATGCACTGAGAAAATATTAATGAACAAACAGTAATATCTGTAGTCTTTTATGAACACACAAATTTTTCATATTGGCTTACCTAAAACGAAAAATATCATTCTCTCTTTAAAATTTCTTATACTTTAAGCCATGCCTTTTCTAAGAATCCGAACTTTCTATACAATAAAAAGTTCGGGGTTTACACAAAGAAGGAACTCATGTTGGGTGTTGTACCGAATTCTTTCTCTTTCAATACGTTCTTGGCATAAGTCCATGTTAGAAATTTATAAGATCCGATTAGTGTGCATCGGTATAAGTCTATGTTGTAAACAATATTATAATATTACAATTACAGCATAAGTAAATTTATACGGGTAATAATTTTATATCTGTTTGGAGAAGGACATTGAGGGGCTGTTCACTCTGATTTTATTCACGGTAAATCATTTAAGCATTGTAAAAGATAGCGCTGTTCACTCATTAGGGTAAGGTATAGAGAGGTTATCCACTCAGTAGGGTAGGGTATAGAGGGGCTATTCACTCGTACGATGTGGCTACTACACAATTGAAACTATGAACTCGTTTTCTTTAACGCGGAAAAGAAAACGACTGCATTAAATGTACCCTGACATTGTCGCTTTGAGTCTTCAACTTTGCTCAGTATATTCAGAAATAAGATGAGAATAGAAGTAAAGAGCATTGGTAGTAGATCCTGGCACTAGTGAACAAATTTGAGGATTGTATGCCGCTTCCATCGCACCTACACTATAAAAAAATTGGACGAGTTTCAAAAAAGATTTCCTGTCCCCTTCCCCTCATCCTAAAGCCGCGGAACATGGACTCGGGTGCTTGAATCTAGTTCGGCCGTCTACCGCCACCCGCGAGCGTCTCACGTTTTGGATGGGAAATTCAGAAACCGCTACCAGACGGCCAACCGTAAATGTGTTATCAAGAATATTCACTTCCGCCAAGTGAAGAATTTGGTTAGCTCGATCCTTCTAGTCCCTTATCTTACTTCTGGTATATTCATAAAAAAATATCAGACTTCATTTCCATAAGGGATATATATGCAATGATAATGTAGTTGAACGCCAACCGTTTCTATAACTGAAACGTTGTCACATTAGTAATAAGGTCCTCGGTTTAATTTTTCTCAAAAATGTCATTCCAGGACGACAAAAACCTTTCTAGCAGTAATCTGGACTTGAATTAGGGACTGTACCTGAGAGTTTAGCAACTATTGACGCTCTCACCATCGCTAAAAGAAACCGCGGAAGTAATTATCGACGAATAAAGGATGGTGTGCCAGTGCCACTGCTTTATAGCGTAAGATACTTCAGGTTTTCCAATTTAAGGAATTGCTCAAGCAAATGTTATTGCTTCTTTCATAATATTTAAGAAAACTTAAAATGGACCATTCCATTATTTCATTTGAGAGAACCCAACGCGCAGGATCGGGATGCATTTTAGTTTACAACCCTCGTGCCAAAAGGCACCGACAGACGGAGCCCGAGTTCACTACACAAGGAGAAAGGCTAGTTGACTCGCACTGCCTCTAGCGGTGCTTCTTTTCTCAAAGGGAATAACCCTCTCTGCTGTAGTGTTTGTTTCTTTTTTGGTTTTAATGGAATGATCTATTATTCCGAATAATATTATCATAAGTTCATAAGATATCTTCTTCATAAGTTTGCCACTGCTTACTGAAAGCTTGTCATGAAGTGATTGAAGTAGGTCATGGATTCTGGTAAAGTGACGCCTGGTGAGGCGCTGTCAAAGGCTTAGTAATGCAGACTAAATAGGTAGATAGACTGCAAAATTAACCGAGTTTTGCTAATCAATTCTCGCTTATCGTTCTAGAACCATTTCTCAGAAAGCTATACGTATATTACTATTTAGCTCAGTACAGACGAAATAGGAACATAGACTGCAGAATTAACCGAGTGTAGCTTACAATTCTCGCTGGCCGTTCTCGAACTAGCTCAAACTGTAAGTCTCTAGCATTACGAAGTATAGGAAGTGTCATACTTATGGATGTTATCTTATAAACTTATGATAAAATTTTTCGTTTGAAACAAAAAGAAATGAAAATTTTATCTCAGATAGATAATTATACCTTTGAACTTTGTGTAATATCGTTACGTTTAGAGATAAAGCTTTGGAAATTTTAGGAAATCATATTAATACGAGTGCTCAATAGATGAAATTACACCCAAAATTGAGTCGCACGAAAATGGTAAGTTTTTACTAAATTCAATAATAGAACCAAGAATGAACTAAACAGAGTGAAATGTGTTGTTATAATTGGAGAGGCCTATCTGGTTTCATCTTAAAAAAAGGATCTAATTCCGGTTGTCAAGTGATGCGCTTATCCTTTTCATAGGCCTTGGCCAACATTTTCGGGATTCAGTCTTTTAGCTAAACTCGCTTAAGCAGTGTAATAATTATCAGAAGTTGATGACTTGTAATCCTGGGAAGTATTAGACTCTAACCATATCCGCAACCATCTCTGTTAGCCAACTTGTTATTAGGTCCGATCACCGCGCCACCTACGGCGTTTCTCTCATTTTCAGCAGGCAGGCTGATTTGCGCGCCAGCAGCGGGCTAGTAACGAAACTTTAAGGTGTTGTCTGTGGTTTGAGGTAACGAATGAGAAACGGTGACAAGAACAGCTTTAATAGAGTATGCTAGAAATGTTTTTTAACAACTTTAGTTCAGTTAAGTTAACATGACATCACGCGAGAATCGAGTTTTTCCGTTTGTTCGACAAAAGACGGCTTTTCAACGATTGGCGCTGAAGAAGTTTTGAACACGCCCCTCAGTTTGAGAGCCACAGCCTCTCGGCGTGGGATTTTTTTCAGTAGATTAGATAGTTTTCCTAGTGGGAAGGAAACTTTCGACCCTCTTAAGAATGCGATAGGCAATTTTGACTAGCAGGGATGGATACTATAAAGGGTGTTTCTGGAAAGTCCGGCACAAATAAACAGGCATGTTCCTTGGGCCAAAAGGAATCCGAAGGGTCCTATGACGTTTTGGGGTAAAGCGCTTCGTTGCGACGTTATGGGCTCTCATAGGTAGGCCGAAAAACAAGGAGATTTTGCAGAATTATAGCACTAGTATTGTGGTTTTGACCCAATTGTTTTCGATAATTGAGCATAAGGCAATGATCGAAATAAGTTCAAACCTAGTGGAAGACAATGAACGTGTTAAACGGCCAAAAGCGTTAATCCCTTTGTTTTTAATAATGATTGTAATTAAAGGTAAGGAAAGTAGCTCAGATATCGGTTACCTGTTTGTTCAGATGTACTGGTAACTGACCAGTCTTTTATTCTTTATTTCAATTAGACACATTTTTTTTACAATAATTCGATTGAACCCCTTAAATTTTACAATAAATCCAATGAACCCCTCAAATTTTACAATAAATCGAATGAACCCCATAAATTTTACAATAAATCGAAAGAACCCCTTAAGTTTTACAATAAATCGAATGAACCCCTTAAATTTTTAGACTTGGAATACCGAAGTGAAGTTCGCGATGTCGAAGACTTACGACAAGATAATTGATGGATGTGATAGCATCCGTAACACGCCAGGAATCTTCGAACTTGCTCGTGAATCTTTCAAACGACGCGCGCAAGTTTGCTTAAACGTTGATCATTGGTGCCCATGTTGAACAATTTTTGTAGAACAATGTAATTGGGTTTTATTCGAATTATTGTAAAAGTAATGGGGTTCGATTCGAATTATTGTAAAAGTAATGAGGTTCGATTCGAATTATTGTAAAAGTAATGGGGTTCGATTCCAATTATTGTAAAAGTAATGGGGTTCGATTCGAATTATTGTAAAAGTAATGGGGTTCGATTCGAATTATTGTAAAAGTAATGGGGTTCGATTCGAATTATTATAAATGTAATGCGTTCGATTCAAATTATTGTAAAATTAATGGAATCGATTCGATTCATTGTAAAAGTTAAGGGGTTCATTCGATTTATTGTAAAATTTAAGGGGTTCATTCGATTTATTGTAAAATTTAAGGGGGTCATTCGAATTATTGTAAAACTTAAGGGGTTCATTCGAATTATTGTAAAACTTAAGGGGTTCATTCGAATTATTGTAAAGGTTAAGGGGTTCATTCGAATTGTAAAAGTAATGGGGTTCATTCGAATTATTGTAAAAGTAATGTGTCTAATTGAAATAAAGAATAAAAGACTGGTAAGTTACCAGTACAACTGAGCAAACAAGTAACCGATATCCTTACCTTTAATTACAATCATTAATAAAAGCAAAGGGATTAACGCTTTTGGCCGTTTAACACGTTCACGGTCTTCCACTAGGTTTGAACTTATTTCGATCATTGCCTTATGCTCAATAATCGAAAACAATTGGGTCAAAACCACAATACTAGTGCTATAATTCTGCAAAATCTCATTATTTTTCGGCCTACCTTTGAGAGCCCATAACGTCGCAACGGAGCGCTTTACCCCAAAACGTCATAGGACCCTTCGGATTCCATTTGACCCAAGGAACATGCCTGTTTATTTGTGCCAGACTTTCCAGAAACACCCTATAAAGCCTTAGTGTTCAATACTTCCCAGGATAAGAAGTCATCAACTTCTGTAATTATTTAGTCATTAATTTAACGTTTGGAATTTGAAAAAAGCGAAGGAAAACTCAACTTTGAGTTAGCTCAGTATATGCAATAATAATGTAGTTGAACACAAACCGTTTCTATAACTGAAACATTTAGATATTGTCACATTGGTAATAAGGTCCTCAGTTTAATTTTTCTCTAAAATGTCATTCCAGGACGACAAGAAATCTTTCCAGCAGTATCCTTGACTTGAATTGCCATTGGGGACTGTACCTGAGAGTTTAGCAACTATTGACGCTCTCAAAATCGCTGAAAGAAATCCAAGAAGCAATTTTTGGCTTAACACTCAAGCACTTTCGGGCAATTGTATTTTGAGGTAGGGTCTTAATTTTACGATTTCTCTGATTATCTTATATCAAAAACAGAAAACAAATAAGAGAAGAATGGCGGACTAAATACGGGAGGACAGGTGGCGGTCTACACGATGGGGAACTCCAAATCTCATTTAGATATAATGGAGGCGTCAATGCGTGGCGACGTAGGAAGTGTTGAAGCTTGCTTGAAGAGAAACTAAGACCCAAACAAGGGAGACAAATTGGGCCAGACTCCCTTGCTGTTCGGTATCGTTCCTTTCAACCGAATTCCCAATGGACCGAAATCCCATTCGACCGAATATCCCGCAATGATTTTAGATTTCCAGCCCAATGGCTATATTCCCGATGGACCGAAATCCCAATCGTCCGAATATGCCCCTAAAAAATAACTGAATATAACTTGAAACACTGTAACCGTCAGCGATTCGGTGGTGTAGTGGATACGATGTTGGACTGCGAAGTGATAGGTTGTTGGTTCGAATCTCCGAAAGGTATGTTAATAATATTAAAAGTAAAGGTTTCGTGATACTAATTAAAACGCTCACTTTCATTCCTTTCAAGGCAAGAGATATATTGAATTAATAAACAAATTGTGCTTAAAATGAAGTACAGTCTTAATGGTAGTTCCATCATTGTCTTTAAGTTTAAAATTAAAATTTAATATTTTGGTTTCGGGTGGGTTAGGTTAGGTTTGGTTTGGTTTGGTTCCAATAATTCGTTGACACCCTTTCCAAAATATGCTCCTTTTAATTAGCTACCACCTTTTCCAAAATATTCTCCCTTTAAATAGCTACCACCTTTTCCAAAACATTCTCCTATTAATTAGCTGCCACCTTTTCCAAAAGATTTTTCTATTAATTAGCTGCCACCTTTTCCAAAAGATTTTTCTATTAATTAGCTGCCACCTTTTCCAAAATATTCTCCTATTAATTAGCTGCAAACTTTTCCAAAACATTCTCCTACTAATTAGCTGCCACATTTTCCAAAATATTCTCCTTTTAATTAGCTACCACCTTTTCCAAAATATTCTCCTTTTAATTAGCTACCACCTTTTCCAAAACATTCTCCCTTTAAATAGCTACCACCTTTTCCAAAACATTCTCCTATTAAAGAGTTACTGCCATAATTTTCGTCATCCTCAAACTTAAAATACGAAAACAATCCTTGAAAAATCTAGTTTATTATGATATGTTTACTTTTGTATTTGGTTTCGTAGAAATTTATAAAATTGCAATCAAAGTTTTGTGTTTGGAAAAGGCTTAGCTAAATTATGTTTCGTTTGATGACGTAGTAAGGAGAAATTTTCTCTCTTGATGTCGCTCACGTGACGCCTGTTAGTGTCCCAGCGCGCGCCGCGTTAAGTCTAATAGACCTTTTCGCAAATTTATGCGCGCATGCGCTTGTCGTGCGTCGTGGATAAAATAGCAGACGACACCATCGGCCTGCGGAGAAATAGCTGGGATTGTAGATAACGGAGTAAATTTGAATCTAAACTATGATAAACTAAAAATATTGGAACTTAAAGAAGTTTGGAAAAATATGGGAATTATATTTAAATCCTACTGGCGAAAAGACATGCACATTTTAGCTTTAAAAAGTGATAATAACGAAAATATTTCCCTTAATAACCAAGGCTTAGTGTCGGCTTCATAAATAATGTCGGGCTAAACCACGAGAGCAACTCCGCAAAAAAAGAGCGCTATCCCCGCGAGGGTTGCCGATTCCCGACCAGGGTCCGGTACCCACTAACGGAATTCATGTTACATATCCCCGTCTTTGGAGTTCCAACATTTTCGATTTATAACTCGTTCTCCTTTTCACAACAATTTTGTGAAATTTAATTTAAACTGTTTTACCATCTTTCTTTACTTAATACGACTGATTCTTGCATCCCACCCTCTACCACAACACAGCATCCAGGCATAGTGCAAAGGCTTAAGAATCATATAAAAAAATAATTGAACAATCCTACAAAATTGAACGAACTAAAAAACCACTGGCTTAAATGAATTTTATTGCACTTCTTTTCCAAATTTATAAGAAAAAAAAATCAAGAAAATGTATCGAAAATGATCAGATTTAATGGCAAAGTTGATGCCTCTAAAATAATGAGGAAATCCGCGAAGGCTAAGACCGTAGTCTGCAATTTTATCCACGTTGTTACTAACACGCATGCGCCTCGCATTTTCCCCCACTTTTACCCTCCGACATGCGAAAAGGGCTATTTATTCAGATTCGCGCGGCATTAGTATACTCGGGAGTCTTGGGAGCGCGCGCTTGGCTTTTCCGCGAGATGCCGTGAGTGACGTAGCAAAAATCTTCTCCGCAAATTTGCTTTTGCCCCCAAATTTCAAGTTTTCCAAGTGTTTTTTCTGTGTTTTCCTCATATTTAAATATTTATTAAGCATATTTTTGGAATCAGAAGAGTTTAAACTCTCAAAAAAATAAGGTTTTCTTTAGATTTGAGATAGTTTTTAAATCAGTTCAGTATTCCTTTAATTAGCTGCCACCTTTTCCAAAAGATTTTCTTATTAATTAGCAGCCACCTTTTCCAAAATATTCTCCTATTAATTAGCTGCAACCTTTTCCAAAACATTCTCCTACTAATTAGCTGCCACATTTTCCAAAATATTCTCCTTTTAATTAGCTACCACCTTTTCCAAAATATTCTCCTTTTAATTAGCTACCACCTTTTCCAAAACATTCTCCTATTAATTAGCTGCCACCTTTTCCAAAATATTCTCCTATTAATTAGCTGCCACCTTTTCCAAAACATTCTCCTATTAATTAGCTGCCACATTTTCCAAAATATTCTCCTTTTAATTAGCTACCACCTTTTCCAAAACATTCTCCTATTAATTAGCTACCACCTTTTCTAATATATTATTAGGTTTAAGTAATTGACAATAAAACTAGTTGATAATTTAAAACATAGTTTATTCAGTTCAACAGTAAGAAGCGAAGTGAAGTTTTACAACGTAATGAGATTAAAAAGGTTATCTCGTATTCCATTTAAAAAATATACATCTGTTTAATTTTTTAAATGAGATAAGGAACATATGATAAAAAATATCGTCGTAAAAAATTAATGTCGGAACTTTGTCAGTTCCAACAGTCCCCCTTAAAGTCTGACATTAAGTTCAATATCAATTAAGACTGATTTGCCGAACTCCAATTGCAGTCGTGCAGGACTTGTGCTTGGGTCCAAATAATCCCTTGGTGAGGATGTCAGCAGGCATTTCCTCTGTAGGCATGTAATTTAATGTTACTGCTTTTCTCTCGTATGCATCCCGGATGAAGTGATGGCGAATGTCTATGTGCTTTGTGCGAGAGTGAAAAATTGGATTCTTTGCAAGCTTTTGAGCTCCTTGGTTGTCATTATAAATTGCGAACTTTTCAACCGATATGCCAAGTTCGTCAAGGAATGACTTTAGGTAGATTGCCTCCTTTGTGGCTTCAGCCATTGCCATGTATTCCGCTTCAGTGCTGGATAATGCAATTGTTCGTTGCTTCTTCGCTTCCCAGGATACAGCTGTGTTCGCAAGTTTAACTATGTAACCAGTGTATGATCTCCTGTCGTTGATACAGCCACCCCAATCAGCGTCGACAAAGCATTTTATTTCCTCGCCAGTTTTCTTAAAGACCAGTCCATGATGTGTGGTTCCTCTCAAGTAGCGTAGTACGCGTTTTCCTGCGATCCAATGTTCGTCGTTATAATTTGAGTTGAATTGGCTTAGGGCACTAACGGCGTAAGCGATATCCGGTCGAGATGACGTTGCCAGGTACATAAGTGAACCAACAAGGTTCTGGTATGGGAATTTTTCCATTTTATCCAAGTCGGGTGCTTCTGGTTTCTTCAACTTACTGTTAGCGTCTAGTGGGGTCGATGCCGGCTTGGAGTCTTGCATTCCAAAACGTTGTAAGATGGCTTCAGTGAACTTTGTTTGTGACATGGTGATAGTTCCTGCTTTTAAATTTTGATGAAATTCAATGCCGAGACAATGATGTATTGGTCCAAGGTCTTTCATTTCGAATTCAGTCTTCAGTTCAGCTTTAATTTTCGTCATCCACTCCATATTGTTTGATGCAATGATAATGTCATCGACGTATATCACTATCAGCATGACGTCTTCTTCGGTACGAGAGTGGTAAATGCACGGGTCACTGACAAGAGGCTCCATTTTCATTTCACGCAGTCTTTGGTCCAATTTCTTGTACCATTGTCGTCCGGATTGTCGTAATCCATAGAGCGATTTCTTGATACGGCAGGCTTTACTTCCATTTTCTTTCAGTTGATTAAGCCATTGTCTAGCTGTTTCCATGATGTCTTCAGAAACGTCATTTCCGTTAGTAATTTCTTCCAAAGCATCTTTAAGTCCATCCGGAATATCCATATAGATTTCCTCTTCGATTTCTCCATTTAGGTACGCTGTGACGACGTCCATCTGATGAACTGTTAGATCAAGCTCGACTGCTATGGCCATTATCACCCTGATTGAGCTTGACCTTGCTACTGGGGCAAATGTTTCCTGGAAGTCTATACCGGGTTGTTGTGCGAAACCTTTGGCTACGAGTCTGACTTTCCTCCGTCGTACTTAGTTCGAAATACGTGTCGGCTTCCAATGATTTTTCGGTTTTCAGGTCGTGGAACTATGTCCCAGGTTTTACATTTTATCTGAGAAATATATTCGCTCTTCACGGATATCTTCCAATCTTCCGAATGCTCGCTGGCTAGAGCGTCTTTCAAAGAGATAGGGTCTGGTATGCCAATTAGGTTTGCCGATTCTTCTGGAACTACGGATGTACTTGGGACCATGTTGTAAACCTTTTTGGGTCTTCCTGGTAAACCGTTCCTAACCATTTTGGGCCTTCCTGGTCCCTTTTTCATTTCCGGTGGATTATCTTCGGGTTGCTTGTTTCTGATTTGTTCGACATTTAGCATCTTGCGTTGCTCGTTTATTTCAAAGTTTGCGGTCTCCGGCTCGTATTGGATTTCTAGATAATTGGTATCGATGTCTGACTCTATTCCGTATTTGGCATATACTTCTGGACTGATGAAGTCTTCGCTATTGATACTGGCTTCAAATTCGCCGAGGAATTTTACATTTCGACTTCTGCATACTTTCCTGTCCTTTGGAAGCCATAGCCGGTACGCTTTGGATTCCTCCGAATATCCAATGAAGATGCCTTCTTTGCTCTTCGATTGAAATTTCTCTTTCCTGGTATCGCAGTCTAGCGTCAGTACTTTAACTCCGAAGGTCTTCATATATCCCAAGGAAGGGCGTTTTCCAGTCCATAATGTATAGGGTATTTGTCCGTCGATACTACGTGATGGGCACCGGTTTCGGACATGGTTGGCTGTTGCGATAGCTTCTGCCCAAAATGATGGTGCCAATTTCGAATGAATCATCATACATCTTGCCATTTCCACTAACGTCCTATTTTTGCGTTCTGACACCCCATTTTGTTCCGGAGTATGGGGAACTGTAAGTCTTCTTTTAATTCCGTTCTTGCGTAGAAACGTGTCAAATTTTTCATTACAGTATTCAGTTCCATTGTCCGATTGAAGCGTTTTGATCTTCCTTCCAGTCTGCAACTCCACCCGTTCCTTGAAGTTAACGAACTCATCGAATACATCGCTTTTTCGTTTAACGAAGCCGACACGTATTTCGAACTAAGTACGACACCGAAGGGAATGTTGAACGGAGGAAAGTCAGACTCGTAGCCAAAGGTTTCGCACAACAACCCGGTATAGACTTCCAGGAAACATTTGCCCCAGTAGCAAGGTCAAGCTCAATCAGGGTGATAATGGCCATAGCAGTCGAGCTTGATCTAACAGTTCATCAGATGGACGTCGTCACAGCGTACCTAAATGGAGAAATCGAAGAGGAAATCTATATGGATATTCCGGATGGACTTAAAGATGCTTTGGAAGAAATTACTAACGGAAATGACGTTTCTGAAGACATCATGGAAACAGCTAGACAATGGCTTAATCAACTGAAAGAAAATGGAAGTAAAGCCTGCCGTATCAAGAAATCGCTCTATGGATTACGACAATCCGGACGACAATGGTACAAGAAATTGGACCAAAGACTGCGTGAAATGAAAATGGAGCCTCTTGTCAGTGACCCGTGCATTTACCACTCTCGTACCGAAGAAGACGTCATGCTGATAGTGATATACGTTGATGCAATGATAATGTCATCGACGTATATCACTATCAGCATGACGTCTTCTTCGGTACGAGAGTGGTAAATGCACGGGTCACTGACAAGAGGCTCCATTTTCATTTCACGCAGTCTTTGGTCCAATTTCTTGTACCATTGTCGTCCGGATTGTCGTAATCCATAGAGCGATTTCTTGATACGGCAGGCTTTACTTCCATTTTCTTTCAGTTGATTAAGCCATTGTCTAGCTGTTTCCATGATGTCTTCAGAAACGTCATTTCCGTTAGTAATTTCTTCCAAAGCATCTTTAAGTCCATCCGGAATATCCATATAGATTTCCTCTTCGATTTCTCCATTTAGGTACGCTGTGACGACGTCCATCTGATGAACTGTTAGATCAAGCTCGACTGCTATGGCCATTATCACCCTGATTGAGCTTGACCTTGCTACTGGGGCAATAAAACTAGTTGATAATTTAAAACATAGTTTATTCAGTTCAACAGTAAGAAGCGAAGTGAAGTTTTACAACGTAATGAGATTAAAAAGGTTATCTCGTATTCCATTTAAAAAATATACATCTGTTTAATTTTTTAAATGAGATAAGGAACATATGATAAAAAATATCGTCGTAAAAAATTAATGTCGGAACTTTGTCAGTTCCAACATATATTCTCCTATTAATTAGCTGCCACCTTTTCCAAAAGATTTTCCTATTAATTAAAAATATATTTAATGCAAAACCACACAGTATGTCTTCTTCCAGTTCAATAGAATTTCGGTCCAATGGGACTATAATAAAATCGCACCTTTTGGCTACGTTCGGTCGAATGGGACACCACAAAAAAGCCGTTCTGTCGAATGGGAATTCGGTTCAATGGGACCAAAGCTAATGTTCGCCTCCTATTTCGGCCATGTAGATGTGGTGAAATTGTTGATCCAATACAAAGCCGACGTTAATCTGGTTCCCCGAGACTCTCGAATTCAGATTGATCTTGGGCCTGCACAATTTGTTAAAAATCTTTCAAATGACCCAAAGGTGAGAAGTGAGGAAGAAAATTGCAGATCACAAATTCCTTTTACATACCGGATGTTTTTGGATTCAGAAATTGATAAGGGGGTGAAATACAACTGGACATCTTTATTATACGCTTCATATCAAAGCCATGTTAATGTGGTTAAATTTTTGGTTGAAAACGGAGCTCAAATTGATGCTAAAGACAATATAGAAAGAACTGCTTTGTACTTAGCTTCCGAAAGAGGTCATTTTGAAGTTGTGCAATGTTTGCTCGAGAAAGGTGCGACAATTGACACGATGGATTGTGAAGGCTTTACGCCGTTAATCGTAGCTTCCGAAAATGGCCACTTGAATGTTGTAATATCATTGCTCCGAAATAGAACAAACATTGAGCACGTGACAGAATTTGACGTTACACCATTACGCGCTGCTATTGATAGTGGTTCGTCAGATATGGTTCGTGCACTAATCGAAAACGGCGTCAATGTCAACAAAAGAGACAATACTGATGGCTCGACACCTTTACACTATTGTTGTGCATTGGGCCACTCGGAAATAATCACAGCCCTCTTAGACGGTGACGCCAATATTAACGCTCTCACTAATGACGGGAAGTCTTCTTTGGACTTGGCTATCGAAAAACTAAACTGGACTATTTCAGACATTCTTTTGGACCGTGGAGCTAAATTTGGCAATGATGTACAAAATGAAGAACTGAGAGAAAAGGTCTCAAATATGAATGAATGACTTAAACGTTTCCATGATGAATTGAAATCGGTCCTAAGTGAAAAAGGCCAAGCCGTGAATGAAAAGATGGAAGAAATTGCGAGACTAAATAAGAAGCGCGAAGAAGAAATTGCAAGACTTAAGAAGAGTATGAAGTAGAAATTGCCAGACTAAAGAATAATCAACAAGAAGATGTTGATGCCGTCCTGGATTTGCTTGACAGAAATAGTGGTGAAATTTGTTTCCTGGAGAAGAAATTAAATGAATCAAAAGAACAAAGGGATTTGGTCATTGAAGAAAAGAACCGAGAGTTAGAAGAAATGTCTGAACTGACCAAGGATAGGCAACTATTGAAAGTTGAAAACAGTTCCCTTTTGGAAGAAGTCGAAAAACTTAACAAAGTCCTCGAACAGGCTAAGGCAGACTTGAAATCTGTATCAACGGGGCCCTTACTCAAGGATTGCACAATAAAATTTGAAAAGGGTAGCTCTTTGGTACTTCAGAATAATACATAATGAAGAAAATTGCTTTCATAATAAAGACTGAAAAATAATGAACTGTACAAATTGAAAGGATATACATTTAATTTTTCATATCGATATTTTATAGATACCTAGTTAATCTCCATTTCTAAGAGACCTTAGACAGTCTGAAACGGATTTGAAATCGGTCAAGGCGTTGTAATGTAATGTTGTAGTTCAGAAAAGTAATTGTTGTAATAATAAAGAATGATGATTTCAAATTAATTTCTCTTTCTCACTTTTCAAAATGATTAAAAACTATTTAATTTTGTAGTGAATTATATAGAGTAAATACTGAACTCTTACTTATAGAGCGACCTCTGTCATTAGCTTTGTTTTTAATGGCTAAAAGTAAACAGTGAAAACCTGCAAAGGTGGGAAAGCTCAAACTGCCTAATAATATAAACATAATTGGAAGGAAAAAACTTCTGAATTTGTCTGTTAGTAACGCTCCAATTTTAGTGTCAGGAACTTAGTGTAGATGGCGCCTATTTCTCTTTCTCACTTTTTAATACGATTAAAAACAATTAAATATTGTAGTGAATTTTATAGAAATAAGTGAATTTTTGAGGGATGGGTGATTTAAAATGGATCAAGGAGGGTTATAAAGAAAGTGGGAAAAAGTGGAGCCAAATATTACCTAAAATCGAGAATGATATGTAAGAGTGTGGCAGAGATTTACACTGAAGTTTAAAGTTCTGCTAAAATAAAATTGAGTAAAAATTGAATGATTTGTTTCATTAAGGATGAAGACAATATCCGGAAAACTTATTTAGGGATCAAGAAAATTATAAAAACCATAAATGAAAGGCTAATAAAAATATTATTATATGTTGTTTGGAACAAACACATTTTACTTGTAGACGAAGATAACCTTATCTGAGATAAAGTATAATACCTTTGCATTGCGTTCTTATTAAATTTCTGATAAAGGGAATTTTTGTGGAAAAGATCTATGGCGTTCTCAAGCAGGTGACATCACACCCAAATTGCGTTACAATAAATTGGTAAGTTCTTAATGGATTTAATACTAATATTGTTATGAAACGAATGACTGGATCCCGATTTTGTTTGTAAACAATAACTACGTAAAACCCCAAACAGTTCGATTTTAATTGCGCCGTGGTGGACGCATTCTCCTCATTGTTTGAATGGAAAAGGAGTAATGTCCAAGGTTATATTTAAGACGATAAATAATCTTAAGCTGTATTTTGAACGAAGTCATAGTTTTCATCAATTTACGTTAAATTTTGCTCCATGCCATTCAAAATTAAAGGAATCAGTGTTTCCTGAATAGTTCACATATATGAACCGGATCCATTTGTCTGAGAGGCCGACATCCCCAAAATAGCGTACGCGATTTCGTGATTTCGAGAGTCTAGGAGATTTCTTCTATGATTTCGCGATTTTGCCAAAGATTTCGGAATTTCTACTTTGCTTTCGTGATATCTTTAAAGATTTCGCCATTTTGTTTGAAAGATTACGCTAGAAGCGTACGGGATTAGTGCAAATGTCGGACCCCTCGGTTTTGTTAAGTTCAACGTTATCGTTTGGTGTTGCTTAAATCCAACTATTTTTGGAAAGCCACAATAAACTTCAGTTTATAAAAATTTTTCAATATCTTAATTCGAAGACTTAAATCGTGCCACCCTGGTGTTTTTAGGCAGACGAAAAAACCACTTTAGTTCTCCGACACTGCCCCGTATACGTTCTACTTTCCATCAGCTCAAAAAACTCATTCATGCTTATTTTTAACAAGGGGTATTTATTTATTGTCAATTAGTAATAAACCACAGATATTTCAGATGTTAATGCGCTATAGATGTTAAGCTCCAAGATGGTATAATTGTAATGGAAACATACCTTAATGGAAAGTAATTGTGAGAGAGATGTGACAAAGTTTAAACCGTGGAACGAGGGGGAAGACACTTGAGAACTCAGGTGTACAATATGACATGAACTAAATGTACTGTCAAAGCTGAACTCTGAGTTCTGAAGGATTTGAACTCAATGCACTGTCAAAGCTGAGCTCTTTTGAACTCAGGTGTACACTGAGATCCAAAGCGTCTACCTCCTCGCCGTGGAATAATTGTGCCTTAATGGAATTTCTATTACGCGTGTGCAGTTAAACTAGGTGCACGGTGTAGCTAAAGTAATTATGCTTGAGAATGTTTGAAAATAATTTAACGCGTATGACCCTCAGAGAAAAACAAGTGACCATAGGTCTAATCATAAGAAAGTGGTCTAATCGAAAGTAAAATGACCTATACTATGTAATCCGTTTCTAGTCTATTTTAAATGAAAGAAAGTGCATTTCGGTTAGAAAATCAAGTTTAAGATGATAACGTACATCAGGACATTTTTTATCAATATTCCTGAATTTATTTAATTGGCAAATAGTTAATTTAATGAGTCTTAAAATGCTTTTTTGTTCATTCATCTTCTACCAACCAACGCTGACCCGATCCAAACCTTAATTCTGTTTTAGAATCGCTCGCATTTTAAGCTTCACTCCGATAAATTCACTTTAAATTCGCGAGTTTTAAATTTCGCCACACCATGATTAGTCCTTACACATACGAGAAGCAGGATTAATGAAACCTTTTTATTTGTTTTTTCTTCTTTTGGCCTGATTACACATAACACTCATTTTTGAAGTATTTTCAATGCTTTTGAGGAATAATAACCAGTAGAATTTCAGGGATTTGAAAGAAGCGAAGGGAAACTTTTAAAAAAGTTTCGTTTTCCTTCTCAAATAGGACACAAATGAAACCATGAACTCGTTTTCTTACGAGGACAAGAAAACGACTTCAGAAAATGAACCCTGACAATGTCGCTTTGAGTCTTCAACTTTGCTCAGTATATTCAGAAAAATATATCAGACTTCATTCAAATAAGGGATATATAAATGCAATGTTAATGTAGTTTAACGCCAACCGTTTCTATAACTGAAACGTTGTCACATTAGTAATAAGGTCCTCGGTTTAATTTTTCTCGAAAATGTCATTCCAGGACGACAAGAAATCTTTCTAGCAGTAATCTGGACTTTAATTCGGGACTATACCTGAGAGTTTATCAACCATTGACGCTCACACCATCGCTCAAAGAAACCGGCGAAGTAATTATTGGCTTAACACTCGAGCAATTTCGGGTAATTGTATTTTAGGGAGGGTCTTAATATATAATTTTACGATTTATCTGATTATCTAATATCAAAAGAAGACAAGAATTACGGAGTAATACAGGAGGACAGGTGGTGGTCTACAGGATGGGGAATTCCAATTCTCATTTAGATATAATGGAGGCGACAAAGCGTGGCGACATTGAAAGCGTTGAAGCTTGCTTGAAGAGAAAGGAAGACCCAAACAAGAAAGATGAATTGGGCCGGACTCCCTTAATGATCGCCTCCTATTTCGGCCATTTCGATGTCGTGAAATTGTTGATCCAATACAAAGCTCCCCTAGATGACAATGAAGCTATGGATGTGTTTATTAAGGAATTATCGCATTTTGCTAATTCGAGTAAAATAATAGGCCTACCTTGCTTTGAGTCCAGATCCCTGGACATTAGCCTAATAAATTTTTATACGTGGGTTTATTGCTACTGGATATCTTTAATATTCGCTTACAATCAAGGCCATGTTAATGTGGTTAAATTGTTGGTAGAAAACGGAGCTCAGATTGATATGAGAGATTTTACGAATAAAACTGCTTTGTACTTGGCATCCAAAAATGGCCATTTTGAAGTTGTGCAATTTTTGCTCGAAAAAGGTGCGACAATTGAATCGAGGGATAATGAAGGCTTAACACCGTTAATCGTAGCTTACAATAACGGCCACTTGAGTGTAGTAAGATCATTGCTGCAAAAGGGAGCAAACATTAAGCAAGTGGCAAAATGTGACTTTACACAATTACGCGTTGCTATTCGTGTTGGCTCATCAGATGTGGTTCGTGCACTAATCGAAAACGGCGCCAATGTCAACATTAGAGACAATACTGATGGCTCGACACCTTTACACGAATGTTGCGCATTGGGCCACTCGGAAATAATCACGAACCTCTTAGACGGTGGCGCCAATATTAACGCTCTCAATAATGACGGGAAGTCTTCTTTGGACTTGGCTATCGAAAAAAGAAGTTGGACTATTTCAGACATTCTTTTGGACCGTGGAGCTAAATTCGGCAATGATATACAAAATGAAGAACTGAGAGAAAAGGTCGTGAAGATGAATGATCGACTAAAACAATTCCAAGATGAATTAAAATCTGTCCTAGATGAAAAAGACCAAGCCGTGAATGAAAAGATTGAAGAAATTGCGAGACTAAAGAAGAAGCACGAAGAAGAAATTGCAAGACTAAAGGAAAAGCAACAAGAAGATGCTGATGCAAAAGAGGTATATTCGATTGCCCTGAATTTGCTTAGCCATGAAGTGGACAGAAAGAGTGATGAAATAAGTTTCCTGGAGAAGAAATTAAATGAATCGAAAGAAGAATGGGATTTGGTCATTGAAGAAAAGAACCGAGAGTTAGAAGAACTGCAGACAAAAATGTCTGAACTGACCAAGGATAGGCAACTATTGAAAGATCAAAACAAAAACCTTTTGGAAGAAGTCGAAAAACTTAACAAAAACCTCGAACAGGCTAAGGCAGACTTGCAATCTGCAAAAACGGGGCCATTATTCAAGGATTGCACACTAAAATTTGAAAAGGGTAGCTCTTTGGTACTTCAGAATAACACATAATGAAGAAAATTGCTTTCATAATAAAGACTGAAAAATAATTAACTTTACAAATAGAAAGGATAGATATTTAATTTTTAATATCGATATTTTAAAGATACCTAGTTAATTTCCATTTCTAAGAGACCTTAGACAGTCTGAAACGGATTTGCAATCGGTCAAGGCAAAGAGAATATACCAAGAGGAGCAGAAAGTTTAGTATTACGCAAGGCTTTTGAAAAGCCCGGCCACGGTTTTGGAGTAACTAAATCCGGTTTTTGTTGATTGGCTTAGCAGCGACGCCTTTTATTGGTTAAATTGTGTCGACTGCTTATTTTTGGTGGTGGTAAAGGGTTGATCTCTGGGTTGACCGCTGACGTACAAAAGGTAATTTCTAAGTAGACGACACGGTCACGTGAACAACCGGAACTAGTTTCCCCAGATTCAGAGCCGTTCCCTATTTTCGAAGTCTCTGCTCCTCTTGGTATATTCTCTTTGGTCAAGGCGAGCCATATATTAACCATCATTGTAATGTAAAGTTGTAGTTCAGAAAAGTAATTGTTGCAATAATAAAGAATGAATTATATTGATGATTTCAAATTAATTGCATTAAGGACAGACAGCCAAATTTTGATACCAAATGAAAGGCCATGATGCAAACTCTCAGTTGATCCAACAAATATTATAATTATTAAAGTTTTTGAGTTTGGATGTTTCTTAGTCTTAATTCCGCTATAACTTCTGATTGGATTTGGATGAAGTTTGACATGTAGGCTGATTACGACCTGGATTAACATACAGGGTACGTTTAAACCCACTAGTTGGTTTGCTACTAATAATTTTAATTTGTGTGACAAAATTGTTGTTACTAACTACCACGCCGAGCAAGCCGTGTGAAAAAGCCTAGTTAAAACAATATGGTACCGGCCTGATTAGTAAGGCCCAAGGAGGATGTATAAGAGGAGAGACTCGTTCTAGAAAGTGGGGAGATAAAAAAATAAACATGAAAGTGACCGCATGCAGTGGCGCGAAACTTCTACGCGCAGGCCTTTGGTAAAGGCATAAGTTTATCATGCCTCTAAGTACACAAATATGGGTTACAACTGGGCATCTTAGGCAGGCTACTGTGACGTCAGAACTCGTATAGCGCTAAGATCCGAAGAGAGAAAATTTTGAAATTTCTGTCGCGGTGCAGCCACCAAGCGGTCGAGACGATTACTAAATGGGTCACGTGAAAAAAATCATCCAATGGGATAAGGGAGATTTTTACGTTTCGTATAGGCAGGCATTGGGGGGGGGAACGAATTTTACTTAAGCAACCCCAAATCCCCCTCTCTCTCTCTCTCTCTCTCATGAGATAGAGGCGGTTTCAGTCCCGAAACATTCTAAAAGGGATAAAAGAAACGCTAGGCAGTACAATTTTGTATTGAAGTTGAGGTGATAAATGATACGGAAAGAATATAGGGTTTCATTAAGGTGGAAGGTAAAGATTAGCTAAATTTCAATGGCAAATTGGTAATTTTTCTCACGTTGATTTGAAGCAACCGCTTTACTTATAAATTCACTGTTTTCAGTAAAATTAAGACTGTATCCTTCTCTTTGCCATGAAAAAATCTCAACATATAAATATGTTTAATTAGTTTTGAAATTAATTTTTAATGGGAAAGGATTTGTGATGACATTTTCCGTTGATTAAAGCGAACCAATTTGCTGAAAATTTCGAAATTGGTATTGATCGATGAGTTTTTAAATCCTACGTGCCCTGAATTAATTTGATGATAAAATATTTGAAATTAGCGGAGATATTGAATTAAAACGTAATTTTGGTTCTAGTTCAAAAACTCACTACTGATGTCACTGTAAGTACCTATTTTATTTTTAGTCGCAAGTCGTCACTCCCCCGAGCGTAAGCCTCACCCCCACAAGATTTTATTGTTAAACATGGCCTGGGTCCCTCCCCTACCTTCCCTCCTCCTTTCCCTCTGAAGAATGTTATAGTTCCTGTTGTGTTCGGTGAGTTAAATGATCGAATTGCGTTGTTACTTAAGCATATTTATTGCAAATACAAATATACTGCGCGTCTGGACAATACTAATTACAAAGTTAAAATCTAATCTTGTATGCTTCAGCTCGCTCCATGTTACTGCCCTTATCATATGTTGTTCGGGGCTTTTATACTGTTTTCTTATCTAAGGTCAGAGGTCTATTCTTATCTAGTGTTAGCTTTTTTATTAGATGTAACATTTCCCCTTGTCATAAATTTGAAGGCGTTCTGGAGGTCGGCTTGTTCTACTGGATCTTCTTGTGACTGGTTCGGTGCTGGTTTCAATGGTGGGTGTTTCGCTCGGGTTGTTCTCCTGGACTTCGGTTTCTGCAGATGCTGCTTCATGGTTTATTGGTATCGTGTTCCGGTTTGTTTCTTGGGCCGTGATTTCCTCGGACGATGCTATGTCGTAGTGTATCAAGGCAGGATTTAGTGAGTCGAGGTGACGTTTCCTGGTTTGTGCAACGTGGCGTCGAGTTTCTCCTTTCTCCGTCTGGATCGTCAGCATGGTTGCTCCAATTTTGTTGAGGATGATGCCTTGTGTCCACTTCTCGCCCTTTCCATAATTTCTGGTCCATACTGCTTCTCCGATTCGATACTTCTGGTTGAGGGGAGGTTCTGTCTCGGCATCGTGGTTTGTTTGCTATAACGGTCTTATCTGGTCCAAACGGCTACGTAGTTCTCGGTTGAGGAATAGCATAGCCGGAGATTTTCCCTTGTCGTGTGGAATTATTCGATGTGAGAAAAGCGTCTTGGCTATTCTGGATTTGATTGAACCGTCCGTGATCTTCGTGATTCCCTTTTTGATGGTGGACACCGCTTTTTCGGCGGGCCCGTCGGACTGCGGGTGGTATGGCGCGATCTTGAGGTGTCGTAAACCATTTTTGGCTGTGAAGGTGAGGAATTCGCCACTAGTGAATGACGTGGCGTTGTCTGACACGAGACATTCGGGAATTCCGTATCTTGCGAAGATGTCTCTGAGCAGATCTATGGTGGTGGTAGAATTTGCGGAAGGTGTGGGAATCGCCTCGATCCAGTTTGAGTACGAGTCTACCAAGACGAAGATCATTGTGCCTAGTATAGGTCCGGCGTAGTCAATGTGCACACGCTGCATGGGTCTCTCTGACGTTGGCCAATGTGAGACAGTTTGTGCAGGCATGTTTGTTCGCTGTTGACAAGCGTGACATTGCGCGACTGTCGATTCGATGTCTTCATCTATTCTGGGCCACCAGACATTAGATCGTGCGAGTCTTTTCAATTTCGTCATCCCGAAGTGCCCAGAATGCATTTCGTTCAGGATGGCTGTTCTGTACATCTTTGGTACGACTATCCTGTTGTGCCAAATGATTGTGTCTTGCAGGACGGATAACTTGTGTCTTCTGGTGAAATATCCTTTAATTTCGGGATATGGTACGGGAGGCCATCCATGGCGTATGCACATAAGCACGGCTGCAGTTTCGGGATCGGTTGCGGTGGCTTTTCTGATGTGTTCAGCAGTTGTGATTCCGAACGAGGATCTTTGCACGAGTAGTACGTACTCGGTTGGTTGTGGTATGTAGTCGGATCCAGTTGCGTCCGCATAGCGTTGGTCGGTTCAGGGTAGCGATGATCAAGGGTAACGTATGCGTTACGCCTTTGTATTCTACGTTGATATTGATGAAGCCTGAGGTTTCGACAAGACCGCCGTTATAATCTCGTAGAGTGATATTGACAGGTTGTATGTCGGGCAGGGCGAGGGATGCCCTTTTTGTCTTGTAGTAGTACAGGGACATTAGTGAATATGCAGCTCCGCAATCGATTTCCATCGTGACTGTGTTGTTGTTTATCGTGAAGTCGCAGTAGTACGGTGCCGGTGCAGGAGGTAGGGAACTCACTTGGAACAAGTGATATTCGTTCTCGACTTGTGATAGTGACGTGGAAGATGCTATTTGTGGCGTGGGCGTTAACGGTTGTGATGTAAACGTTGGCTGTTGTGGTAATGCTCCAACGTTGTGTACTCGTCTTGTGGTATTGTAGTGGCTGCCGTTGTCTCGATAAGATTTTTGCGTCGCTGAAAGGCAGACATTCTGTAGGTGACCCGTCTTTCCGCATGAGTTGCATGTTCTGTTCTTGAACTTGCATGAGTCCGCTCGATGAGTTGGATTACCGCATCTGAAGCATTTGTTCCGAAGAGACCCTGGAGTCGTGTGTGACGTGTAGCCAGTGGAACGTGTCGGCTTCGGTTGATGGGTGCGATGATGAGTATCCTTTCTCGATCGAGGGGCGATCTTGTGTACTGTTGCTGGTGCGGAGAGTTCGTGCAAGTTTTTTGATGCGGATTCCAGTGCCAGGGCTATTTCTTGAGCTTTAGCGAGTGTCAAGGTGCGTTCGGAGAGTAGGCGTGCCTGGATCGGTTCATTCTGTATCCCCGCGACGAATCGGTCCCGTAAGGCAGTGTCCAGGGTTGTGCCGAAACAGCAAAATTCTGCCAGTTTGCGTAGTTGAGCCAGGTATGTCGCTATGTTTTCACCGGGTAACCTGTTGCGTTGCTGGAAACGTAAACGTTCCATGATTTCCGATGGAGGTGGGTCGTAGTGGTTTGTCAGTGTTTGAACCAGTTCGGCGTACGTCTTGTCCGTGAGGTTTTCCGGTTTGATGAGACCTCGTAGAGTTGTGTAGGTGTTCGATCCTATCATAGTCAGGAAAGCGGCGCGCATGCGAGCGGGATCAGTGATTTCGTTTGCCGCAAAGTATAAATCCACTCACCTCTGACCTTAGATAAGAAAACAGTATAAAAGCCCCGAACAACATATGATAAGGGCAGTAACATGGAGCGAGCTGAAGCATACAAGATTAGATTTTAACTCTGTAATTAGTATTGTCCAGACGCGCAGTATATTTGTATTTGCAATAAATATGTTTAAGTAAGAACGCACTTCGATCATTTAACTCACCGAACACAACAGTACCCATGGCCGAGCCATAGTCCGTAGGTTCGGAGAGAGCAAATTCTCCCTAAGCCCCCTTTTCAAAACCGGTCGCATCACGTGACGTCAGTTTACTCAGCTGTGCGTCGAGGTAGGTACGCGAGAGAGAGATCAAAGAGGAGAGATAAAACTGTGTCATTATAGTTACCAGGGATGCCATATTGCGCTTGAAAGCCAGCAATTGGGCTTCTTCTCTAAAATATTGGCTGGAAATAAAACTGTGGTTGGCTGTTAGTCAGTTTTGGGCTGCTTTTCGATATATCGATTGACGGTTTTGAGCTTGTTTCCAATTATATTTTGGCGGGTTCAAGGTTTTCAATCTAGAAGAGACCTAGGTACACTCTTCACTTTCCGTGGTGGTGGTTAGTGCCTGAATTTCAAACAAAAAACTGAAACTTTCTCTATAGCGACAAAACTTATATATTTGGGCCTATATATTAGACGCCTTGGGAATTGTTTCTCTGACAAGTGACAATGGCAAAAGCGCGGCTCCCATTGTCCAAAAAGGGCAAGTTCCCTAAAAAATGTTTCAAAATCAAACGGCAGAATCAGGAGGCGAAAAAGATTTTTCTGTCAACGTAAGTACTCACTAACCATTACTTGATGTGAAACCGAAATGCTACAAATTAATAAATTATGTAATTAAACTTGTAGTTACCCTGCGGCAGAAGTTCTTGCAATGGGCTTGCCAAATGAAGAATTTGTGGCGAGGCCTAGAGTGCTTTCACCTGAAACGCCTTCAAGTACCCTAGTGTCTGAAAATGTGCCAACACAGGAAATTCTAGTCAAGTCACCAATGGGACTAGAAAATATTTCGTTTGTATCTGACCAACTTGAACCTCGTTGCGCGATCGACGAAACAACCTTGCCCAGTTTGAAAATTCTGCCCCTTACGCCAATGCAAAGAAAATTTGTCCCTCCAAAGCCAAACAGTGCTTTTCAAAACTTATACGGGAATAGAATAGTGAACATTAAAGACTTCATAACAGAAATAAGAGAGCTGGACGTTCATAGATGCGAAAAACATTTGGAAGGGAAAATGGAATTTGTAAAAGAATCGCGAAACGGATTAGTTTCAGACCTTATTTTCGAGTGCAAATATTGCAATAAATCGAAATCAATTTCCTCGTCAAAAAATGAATCGAGTCTAAGAGGTAGGCCCAAGATTCATGGTCTTTCCCGTGATACCAATGAAATTCCCATAAAAAATGAACTTACGCTAAACTCACTGGCTGTTTGGGGTTTCGTATCCATTGGAAGTGGGTATGAAAACATGGATGAGGTGTTTTCTGTGCTAGGAATACCAAACATGTCTAAACCTACATATACCAAAAAGGAGCAAATACTTGGAGAGGTAAGGAAATCGATTTCGTAAATTAGTTTTGGCCCTGGTTTTGGTTATTTAGCCAGGAGCTAGTCACTGGCACTTTTTTACACTTGAGTTTCGATTTGATAGTAATGTTTTTACTTGAGACACAATTGTTTATTTGTTTTACCCGCAGATGTGGGAGAAAGCTTTCCGAGACGAAATGAAAGAAGCTGGCAAATTAGAAAAACAGTTGGCTATTGAGAGTGGCGATGTCAACTCTGACACTGGTAATCCGTTTATAAGTGTAATTGTGGATGGTGGATGGTCGCAGCGAAGCCACGGTCATAGATACTCCGCTAAGAGTGGGGTAGCTTGTATTATTGGAGCTCGAACAAAACAACTACTAGAACTGAATAGGAGACAAAAATACTGTGTGATTTGCGGCAAAAAAACGATGTAGTGAAAATAAAGCAGTTCCATCTCATAAGTGTTACAAAAATTGGAAGGGTTCATCCCCAGCAATGGAGGCAGATATTCTTATTGAAGGTTTCGATAAAAGTATTGAAACACACGGTTTGGAGTACAGAACTGTAATAGGGTATGGTGATTCATCTGTACATTCAAAGCTTCAAGAAAACGTGGATTACGGAGATAAAATTAAAAAAAGCGAGTGCGCCAATCACGTGACACGAAAATACCGATCTAAGCTTTACGCGATAGCCAAATTTCACCCAGAAGCCTTGACAACATCGAGGATAGTTCGAATGGGGAAAGCTATGAGAGGGGCTATCGCCCACGTCGCCGCGGAACTAAAAGAAGCAACCATACAGTTGCATGGCGATGTTAAACAAGTTGTTTCGCTTCAAAATAAATACGCTGAAATTCTAAGGCAAGATATTAGAAACATCTACTTCCATGTTTTTGGTCGGCACGATAATTGTCGTCCCTATTTCTGCGAGTCCGCGGGTCCAGATAGGTTTTCTCTCTTGACCCCAGCTTTAGAAGTGAAACTGAAGAACGCTTCACAAAGAGCGCAAGACCTAGCAACGGCTCTTTTGCAAAACGAAACAAATAATTTTGCGGAAAACTTCATGTCCTTGGTCGCAAAAACTGTTGGAGGAAAACAAATATGTTTCAACAGACGTGGATCCTATTTCACGCGTTGCATCGCAGCTGCGCTACAATTTCAACTAGGTAGAAATTGGCATGCAAAAATTATGAAAACTGTGACCAGTGAGAGCCCTTGTGTCACAATTAAAACTCATGGTAGTCGAAATGCGAGGCAGAAAAATTACAAGAGAACGAGCCTGGAAAAAACGTATAAGGGAGATGAAAGAAAGCCAAGAAGCCGAAGAACGCAATCATGAGACGCGTGATTTCAAAAACTACGGAGAAAATTCAGAAAAACCAGATATGGTCCCTGATGCTATGGAAAGAAGGAGAAAGGAAATTTTCGACGAAATTGCAGTAACTAAGAAGCAACAAGATATTATCCATAAGAGGACCAAAGACCAGGCTGATTGCGAGGAATGGCACTTGTTACGAAAGAATCGAATTACAGCGTCTAATTTTGGAAAAATAATGAAAAGAAGGCCGCAAACATTATACCGAAATTTAGTGAAAACAATTCTATACCCGAAAGCTTTCTCAAATGTGGCGGTTGAATGGGGCAAAAGAAAAGAACAAAAGGCGATAGAAGAATACGAGATGCATTCTAACAAACAGGTGACAAAATGTGGAATTTTCATTGACACCGATATGGGTTTTTTGGGCGCTTCACCAGATGGATTGGTGGATAACGATGGTATTTTAGAGGTGAAATGTCCCCATTCGGTCCGTTTTTGTCACCCCCTAGACTCCCCAAATAAGAAAAAAACAATTTTGTTCAAGCATAGTCAATGGTCAGCTGAAATTGAAAAGAAATCACGACTATTTTCAACAAATTCAGGGGCAGCTACATATAGCGAAGTGAAACTATTGTGACTTTGTTATTTGGACCCTAAAAGGACTGAGTATCGAAAGAATCTTCCCAGATCCAAGTTACTGGGAGAGAGCAATCCCCAAGCTTCGTTTCTTTTATGAGGAATGCCTTCTGCCAGAAATCATTGACTCTCGACACTTCAGATCACTGGAAATAAGAGAGCCAAAGTCACTAGAGGAGCCGCCAAAGAAAAAGGTGAAAACTTCGAACGTTCCCCTTACAAAAAACTTGGCGAAACGAAAACCAAAAACAGTGACGACAAAACTAAATTAAAATCAAATTGTCGAAATCATGTAGTTACAAAGCCTTTTTTGGGGCTACTCGAATTTTGAAGTTATAAGTTACATAAATATATTTTGCAATTTTTCCTGTTACTTTCCACTTGATATTTTTCTCCCATAGTAACATTGCTTCACCACCATTGTTGCCAATTTATTTTTAGCCACATCGCATATATACGATAAGGCTATTAGTTTGTCCCGCGAGCCTGTCACCCGTCAACAGTAAGGATTCCACGCTTTTCATCTCACTCCACTATTTCAGAATTCAAAGAAATCAAGGGGAATTTTTATCAAAAGGAACTATATACCGACGTGCTGAGATAGCTCTAAGAGAGAGAGAGCGAATGAGAGAGAGAGAGCGAGAGAGAGAGAGAGAGAGAGAGAGAGAGAGAGGAATGGGATGGATGTAGAACCGGTCCGTGCGGGCGAGAATTCTAGAAGCGCGCTTTTAATTTTTTTGGTTTCTTCTTAGCTACAAGTTATCAATGGGACTAGTAGTTTTACCTGAGTAGTAGTAGTGGTAGTAGAAGTAGTATTAGTATTAGTAATTTAGTAACGGGCGTTGGCGATATTTGATTCTCTTTGCCAAGTAGCCATTGAAAAATTATTCCCTCTGACCGGTATATTAGGGGATATTTCACTAGAAGTATATTTATTGTAGTAGGGATAGCAAGAGTACGTAAACGATGTGGATAAATTATGGGCTTATCCATCTTGTTATTATCAAATTTATTGAAGAAAACATTAGAACTTGCTACTATCTTCCTTCTTGACTGAACAGCATGTGGTCCGTCTGTAATTATAGTGAGCCCGCACGTGGACACCTTGAGCCGGTTTTAGACGTGAGTATAGAAAGGAGAGGGAAGGGGCAAGGTAACTATAACGGCAGAGCCCGATCTCTCTCTCACGCCTACCTACCGCGGTGCACAGCTGAGAAAATTTCTCGAGTTTTTACTACAGCAATAACCAGGGGGGGGCTGACAAAGAATTTGGTCTCTCGGAGAGTCCTTCTTGTACATGCTCACTGGGAAGAGATATTCCGGTGATTTTCCACGCCCCTCTCGATGATTGGCGATTTCCGTACGATTATGTGGGAAAAATGTACCAAAAAACAGTTCATACCCCCCGAACATTACGACCCCTGTTATGAAAGTCAGAGACATCTGGTGTTTTTGTGGCGTACTAAATAAATGTTATATTCCGCCTTAACTACTCGGCCACCCCGTCCTCGATTTAAAACTGGTTTAATTATTTTGACTGCATTTGTGCTCAAAACAAACCGGACAAAACGACGGAGGCGAGATTCGAACTCAGGTGTTTAGAGCCCAATGTATTAGCAATCCATCGCCTTAACCACTCGGAAATCTCTTCCGCGATTTAAAGGAGTTTAATCATTTTGACAGAATTTGTGTTCAAAACAAACCGGATAAAACGACGGAGGCGAGATTCGAACTCGCGCAGGCAGAGCCCAAAGGATTAGCAGTCCATCGCCTTAACCACTCGGCCACCCCGTCCTCGATTTAAAACTGGTTTAATTATTTTGCCTGAAATTGTGATTAAAACAATCCGGTTAAAACGACGGAGGCAAAATTCGAACTCGCCCGGGCAGAGCACACTGGATTAGCAGTCCACCGCATTAATCACTCGCCACCCCGTCCGCGGTTTCGACTAGTTTAATCATTTTGCCTGCATTTGTGTTCAAAACAAACCGGATAAAACGTCGGAGGCGAGATTCGAACTCGCGTGTTTAGAGCCCAATGTATTAGCAATCCATCGCCTTAACCACTCGGGAATCCCTTCCGCGATTTAAAGTCGATTAATCATTTTGACTGCATTTGTGTTCAAAACAAACCGGATAAAACGACGGAGGCGAGATTCGAACTCGTGCGGGCAGAGCCCAATTAATTGGCAGTCCATCGGCTTAACCACTCGGCCATCCCTTCCTCGATTTAACCGAGTTTAATCATTATGACTGCATTTGTGCTCAAAACAAACCGGATAAAACGACGGAGGCGAGATTCGAACTCGCGCAGGCAGAGCCCAAAGGATTAGCAGTCCATCGCCTTAACCACTCGGCCACCCCGTCCTCGATTTAAAACTGGTTTAATTATTTTGCCTGAAATTGTGATTAAAACAATCCGGTTAAAACGACGGAGGCAAAATTCGAACTCGCCCGGGCAGAGCACATTGGATTAGCAGTCAACCGCCTTAATCACTCGGCCACTTCGTCCGCGGTTTCGACTAGTTTAATCATTTTGCCTGCATTTGTGTTCAAAACAAACCGGATAAAACGTCGGAGGCGAGATTCGAACTCGCGTGTTTAGAGCCCAATGTATTAGCAATCCATCGCCTTAACCACTCGGGAATCCCTTCCGCGATTTAAAGTCGATTAATCATTTTGACTGCATTTGTGTTCAAAACAAACCGGATAAAACGACGGAGGCGAGATTCGAACTCGTGCGGGCAGAGCCCAATTAATTGGCAGTCCATCGGCTTAACCACTCGGCCATCCCTTCCTCGATTTAACCGAGTTTAATCATTATGACTGCATTTGTGCTCAAAACAAACCGGATAAAACGACGGAGGCGAGATTCGAACTCGCGCAGGCAGAGCCCAAAGGATTAGCAGTCCATCGCCTTAACCACTCGGCCACCCCGTCCTCGATTTAAAACTGGTTTAATTATTTTGCCTGAAATTGTGATTAAAACAATCCGGTTAAAACGACGGAGGCAAAATTCGAACTCGCCCGGGCAGAGCACATTGGATTAGCAGTCAACCGCCTTAATCACTCGGCCACTTCGTCCGCGGTTTCGACTAGTTTAATCATTTTGCCTGCATTTGTGTTCAAAACAAACCGGATAAAACGTCGGAGGCGAGATTCGAACTCGCGTGTTTAGAGCCCAATGTATTAGCAATCCATCGCCTTAACCACTCGGGAATCCCTTCCGCGATTTAAAGGAGATTAATCATTTTGACTGCATTTGTGTTCAAAACAAACCGGATAAAACGACGGAGGCGAGATTCGAACTCGTGCGGGCAGAGCCCAATTAATTGGCAGTCCATCGCCTTAACCACTCGGCCATCCCTTCCTCGATTTAACCGAGTTTAATCATTATGACTGCATTTGTGCTCAAAACAAACCGGATAAAACGACGGAGGCGAGATTCGAACTCGCGCAGGCAGAGCCCAAAGGATTAGCAGTCCATCGCCTTAACCACTCGGCCACCCCGTCCTCGATTTAAAACTGGTTTAATTATTTTGCCTGAAATTGTGATTAAAACAATCCGGTTAAAACGACGGAGGCAAAATTCGAACTCGCCCGGGCAGAGCACATTGGATTAGCAGTCCACCGCCTTAATCACTCGGCCACCCCGTCCGCGGTTTCGACTAGTTTAATCATTTTGCCTGCATTTGTGTTCAAAACAAACCGGATAAAACGTCGGAGGCGAGATTCGAACTCGCGTGTTTAGAGCCCAATGTATTAGCAATCCATCGCCTTAACCACTCGGGAATCCCTTCCGCGATTTAAAGGAGATTAATCATTTTGACTGCATTTGTGTTCAAAACAAACCGGATAAAACGACGGAGGCGAGATTCGAACTCGCGCGGGCAGAGCCCAATGGATTAGCAGTCCATCGCCTTAATCACTCGGCCAGCCCGTCCGCGGTTTCGACTAGTTTAATCATTTTGTCTGCATTTGTGTTCAAAACAATCCGGTTAAAACGACGGAGGCAAGATTCGAACTCGCCCGGGCAGAGCCCATTGGATTAGCAGTCCATCGCCTTAATCACTCGGCCACCCCGTCCGCGGTTTCGACTAGTTTAATCATTTTGCCTGCATTTGTGTTCAAAACAAACCGGATAAAACGACGAAGGCAAGGTTCGAGCTCGCGCGGGCAGAGCCCAATGGATTAATAAAAAATGCCTTGATTAGAATCAAGACCTAAAAAGTATCGATAAGACTGAGGTTATCACTTGACTGAAGGATCAGATATTAATCAAAAATGTCTTGATTGGAATCAAGACCTAAAAAGTATCGATAAGACTGAGGTTATCACTTGACTGAAGGATCAGATATTAATCAAAAATGTCTTGATTGGAATCAAGACCTAAAAAAGTGTCGATAAGACTGAGGTTATCGCTTGACTAAAGGTTCAGATATTAATTTTGATTTTAAATTGAATCTTAAAGGCGTACTTAAGAAAAAACAACGTTCCATAACCGTATTCCGTTGAAATAACTTATTTTACTGGTAATCAATTTCAAAAATTTACTTATCTCGGCTTTTCGACCACAATTCCATCATGGAACTAACTAACGCTTGGGACGGTCCGCACCGATAGAACTTACATTAGTCTCTCTGAAAAACATTCGTTGATAAACCCTCCCGCTTTTAAATCCCCCCTCCTAAAATTTGGTGATTCAAAACTGAAATAAGGTAATTCTTAACGCCACCTATAATTTAGTTTTCGTACTAATATACGGGATCCGCACTAGAAGTCGTCCGCTATGCTAGGCGTAGCTTAACCATGGTGTAACCTTTGTGTAAATTGTGCTACTATGGAACTAACTAACGCTTAGAAGTTCATTTTATCCCAAACTTTGAAACATAATTTATTTACGGAACTAAGTATTTAACACTTTAAAGGTTGTACCGTTGTTTTTAAAATAATTATAAATATGGATATGTGTGTATAGTGGTTGTAGAAGTGACAATCGCCAAGCTCATAAACAGTACATGAGATATGCAGAGTTTATCGCTTTGCCTAAACCTAAGCGTAATTATGAAATAGCAGACTGCTTTTAAGGCTTTTTGTTACCCCCCCCCTTTAAAAATTGAATCACATTTCCGGTTCGCACCAAAATCTCGCTAGGGTGCGTTGTCACCGAACATTTCTCAGATATTCATGCTTGCGGACCGTCCCTAGCGTTAGTTAGTTCCATGACTCCATTCCCCGAAAACATTTTATCATTACATTAATTACTTTTGAGAGAGTACGTGTTTGACATCGCGTTTAAAAAGATCTCTAAAGACGTTGCATCCCCATTCGTGCCCGGCTCGGTTCGCAGTGGAATTTTTTAATTATTCTAATAGGGACAGTATAGAGCTTTACTCGTGGTTATGCACAATGATGTAATATCAAGTGTACTTTAGGCATTCGTCATACTGTTCTTTCTCATGATTAGGGTTACTCCTCTATTTCTTTCTAGTTTCAATCAATGGTTAGAGATTATACGATTTGGCACGATACTACGTTATATACATTTGTAAATTCTTAGTACCACAAAATGAAAAAAACAATTCATTTTTTTGATATTTGGGTTTGAAATTAAAAGACTCATGATAGTAGTTAAATGAACGAAAAGTCTAGGGAATGACCCGGGTAAAGAGTAGCAAAATGAGAAGAAACGTTGCTGCAAGCTAGCAGAGGGGGAGGGTAGTGAAAGTAGTAATCTGCAATTTTGTTTGTTCAAATCTTAATTTTTCATGAAAAATTCAAAGATTGATTTGGCGTGAACGAGTGGTAAATATCATATAACAGCGAAAAACGCATATTATTATCCTCTGCTGGACCATAACTCACTCGATCCACGCTAACGGACGATAGCTGCTCGCTCTTTAGCGCGTGATCGAGTGGGCTACGACTGGAACCGAAGTCCTCCCAGCATACTCAGAGTTTAGATAGGGTCTTACTGTACGGGATCGAAAAGGATGCTCCCTCTGTCTTAAAAAATAGGAGGTACTTCTCATAGAAATCCAATGGCGCTAGGTGGCAGCACTTAACAATAGTTTTCGGTAGAGGCGTCACAAAGTACACTGGGAGAGTTTCAGTGCCGCAGGTTATACATGATAATATTTCCACTCCATATTTCCTCATTTCTCCCTGGTCGTAGTAGTAGCGGGTTAAGCTCTAATTTGTTGATGGTTTGTTGGTTTCGAAAGGGTTATATGGTGCTTGTAACTTTTTGAAGTTTTTTGTCATAGCAGCTAAACAAACCGCTATAAATTTTTATTGTGTAATTTGTGTTAAAGCTCACACGTTATCTTTCAAAAGTAAATAATGTAATGATAAAATGATTTCGGGGAATGGAATTGTGGTCGAAAAGTCGAGATAAGTAAATTTTTGAAATTGATTACCAGTAAAATAAGTTATTTCAACGGAATACGGTAATGGAACGTTGTTTTTTCTTAAGCGCGCCTTTAAGTTTCAATTTAAAATCAAAATTAATATCTGAACCTTTAGGCAAGCGATAACCTCAGTCTTATCGACACTTTTTAGGTCTTGATTCCAATCAAGACATTTTTGATGAATATCTGATCCTTCAGTCAAGTGATAACCTCAGTCTTATCGATACTTTTTAGGTCTTGATTCTAATCAAGGCATTTTTTATTAATATCTGCAAAGTCAGTCTTAATTGTTTATTAATTTATTTTCATGTTTAAACTGCGGGTGATTTTAGACATTATTTCATTCCCTCATACCATAGAATAGGCCTTATTTTTAATTTCCGATGGATGCTGACCAGAAATAAACTAGATGTTCCCAAGCTGATCATTTTTGAAGTTTGTTTCAACTGTCATTGTTTCAACAACTGATTTAAATACGGATATTTTTATTAACTTTCACGTTTAACTCCCATAGTCGCAACGAATCGAGGAAGGACAGATAAATCTTTTGTGGCTAAAGGAGCGCCTTTTATTATGGTTTAATGAAAGTGAAATACCAAAATTGCGCTACAAGTTAATATAAATAAACAAACTAGGAATAATTTGGAAAAGGTAGCAATATTTTTGGGTAAAACGATATCCAAGTTAGTATTATCACTCAAAGGTGTGCAATTTGACAATAATTTGAAAGCAATAACAGGCGCATATTTAGTGACACGGCGCTCCTTTGGGCTGCTAGATATTTTCAATTCTGTGTAAGTTGCTAAAATTTGGCATAAGCTTTTTTAAGGTCGGCCCTTGTGTACACTTGTAATTGCTTCCTGCCTTTGGTAGGGAAAAGTTGTAGTGTAGATTATTAGGCAGTGTGTTAGGGCAGGCAATGGAAGCGTGTTTAGCTTTAGCATTAAGTATTGGAAATAACTATTTATTTGTACTTATGAAATGAATGGCGAAATTACGTGTTGTCAGCTATTTTAGCTTTGGTAAATGCAGTTAAATGAGAGTACAGTAATTTAATGATTTCAAAAATTAGGGTTAATATTTTCATACAAAAAAAGTAGTTCTTTATATAATAATTATAACATTATCTGGAATTTTAATTTTTTTATAATTCCTTATGATTCATTAAAGAATTAAATAACATTATGAATATTTGGTTTTTTTGGAGTGTTTTAAAAGTTTTAAGCGCGCAAGATGATGTTCTGTTAATGCACGAAAGGTTTACTTTATATACACGATTGGCTTGGTATTTGCTACGTTCATTTATAGCATGCTACATGGGCTTAAATTTCCATGGTTGATATGTAATTATAAATTCTATAATTAAAATTTTTGCCAGTAATATTTTTTATTTTCCATGTTTAAGCTAATAGTTGCGTTTTTAAAGGGTTTTATTCATAACTTCAGAAGGAAAATTTATTTTTGGCACCAGAATGGATTTTAAAAATAATTATTGATTTGTTCCCGTAAAATTTTCAATTCAGCGTTAAATGTAAGTTTCACTATGGATACATTGTAGAGATTATTAAAATGTTCATAGACAATCATACGTGAAGATTGGACTTAGAAAGTTCAACATAACTTTTAAATTAAATCACCATTAACATATTTAAAGATACTTTTTAAAAGGGTACTGATTCGTTGATGTAGTATTTGAGAGTTATTCAAATGCCCTTTAATTGTTAGTGACAATATCAATTCATTTCATAAACAGTTTTCGAATTTATTATTTCTACACGATGGCGTTAGTCGTTGATGAGTAAATGTCATTAATTGGTAGTTTTAATTACCGATTTCGTCGAGCTTGTTTTGTTTGCCAATCGTTCATTGCGATGGTTTTAGTTACGAAGTTTCAATTCAAATTGAAAGTCCACGGTGATGAACTAGAGTTAAGCAAGTAGTCCACTAAGCCTTGTGAAACCGTATCGTTAACGTAACGTCACGATTCCAAATACGAACAGAACGCCATCTGATAACGATTCTTTAACGATGCTTTCGGACAGAGAATATGCAGCCATTATACCGTACAAGATGGCGGCCACTCAAGGGGGGAGGAGTCGGGTTTTTTCGATCTCCTCTCTTTACCTGTCAACATTTGATTGACTGTTTGTATAGGCTTATAACAAAAGATGGTTTTGTAGGAATAAAGACCATAATATAAAGTGAAAAATATTATTGACAAATTTATTCTAATCGTAATAAAATTAATTGCAATTAACATACACAAAAAAAATGTCTGCAGACAAAAACCCCAGTTAATTAAATGCTTAAAAACTATACAATTATATACAACTTTACAAATTTAAATTTACTTAAGATATCCGGGGAAAACTCTAACCTTGTCGACGACTACCTGATATGTTTTAGTTTGATCAATAGTAACTAAAGTGTGATTAGGTAATCGTCGAATTTGGGGGCCAATTGGTACTTGTACAGAGTTCATTTCGGGTTTCCCCTGATTATTTACACCTAACAATTTTTTCATAATATCAAAATTGACATGATTTTCTGTTGACGAATTTAAATAAAAACCTTTAACTTTAATTATGTTAGTGATTTTTTCTGTTGCGGGGTCGTAAATGTTCATGGAGTAATTCTTTGCACCAGCGCTTCCAAACTCACAAATGTAAGCGTCTTTGCCGTATGGCTCTAGCTCATTCTTTAGCACACTAAGATAATCGCCTGTAGGGAGTATAGGGACGCCATCTGGCGAGAGGTAGATAGGGCTATCGGTATCCATATAAAAACAGAGATCAACTACCATCTCAAGATGTTTTAAGAGGTGAAGACGTGCCATAGTTGTAGTATAACACGCTATAACTACGTTAGTATGTTTGTGAGATATCTCGTTTTCTGCAATATCTTCTGATTTGACGAGAATAGTGTTGTCATTTAATGTCAATAGAGTTTTGACCTCTTTGTCGGGGTTAAGAAGTAGTTCATACAGGGTTTTTGCGTCTTTTATTATATCTGTTGAGACGTGTCGGGTGTTTTGTCCGAACTTCCCCCAAAAAGAGTTCAGCATGAGCTTACTTAGGCATCTTAAACCTTCATTCTTTTCTATTTTATTTATGTCTAAATCGATCCCCTCGACTTCTTTGTATTTTTTGACGTAGTTTTCTTTATCCTCTTGGGTGACGCAATCGGCAGGGAAGCCGCTGGCCAGGGTTTTATATTCAAGGAACGCGTTTACATAGTCTTTAAAAAGACCACCCTGTTTAGTACTGGGATCGTATTGTGTTACCTGGTACGACCAGGCTTCATACATCCGCGTGATTTCGTACCCTCGCTCCACGGCGTATCTTAGTTCATCTGTTACCCAAGTCCCCCGCAGTTGTCTTTGATCAGGTGTGTGTGTGCAGTCACCTTGAAATTGAGTTTTACAACAGGTGTAACAGAGGGGAAAGGTGAGCTTACAGTTTATACGAGCAGGCAAAACAGGATGTATCAGATTTTGGGCCGGAAGTACGTCACATTTGAGGAGCCCGTCAAAAGAGAAGATGTCCGGAAAATTTTCCAGAATAATTTGGGGATGACCAATTGGAATTTTTCCCGTTTTGTTGACGAATGGGTATAAACTCGTGAAATCGACGTAGTGCATTTTTTCTGTCCCCGTTGTTTTATGGTATAGCTTGTTAGCACCGCAACGTCCGCCGAAGAAAGCGTCGCGAGGGTTCAGTCTTTTGGATGTTTTGATCCGGATGTCGTTCCGTTTTAAAAATTCATTAATTTCGGGGTTATTTGCTATGTCTTGTTGCCATTCACATTCCCATTTGACATTGACTGTATATCCCAGGGCTTCTAGTTTGCTAATTTTCTTCTCGGTTCTCGAATAACGCGTGTTTAACGTTTCAGTAGGGTCACCGTGTAACATCTTGTTTCTATTGATGGGAAAGTGTATTTTGCATCCATGATAATAGCAGCCCATGTATTCGAACACTTCTTTGTTGATTGAACAATAGCCATCTACCTTTAGGGTTTGGATTTTAACCTCTTTGCCTCTAAAAGAGGATTGAATAGGTATATTTCTCTCATGAGACGTCCATTCAAGCCATTCAATGGCGCCTAAAGACTGGTTCTCGCCTAGTCTGTAATAGTTTGATGGGATGATGCTAATTGTGTTCGATTTAAGATAATTTTTTCGATACACGTAGGAACACACTCCAGGGAGGGTAACAGAGCCGCAATTAAATGGATCTACGGTAGTGACTTTAAGCAGGAGTGACCGAAAGGTTAAACATCCTAGAAAGAGAAGTAGAGTATCGTTTTCGCAATAATAATAAAGCTCGTTTAAAAAGTTGAACCCTTTCTCTTTACTGACTTCGGAGTTGTGCCATTTCATGAAGGTGCCCAAGTTTTTCCTGGTAAAGTACTGGCACCCGTAAGCCTCTGTGGGGGGTAAAGTATTTTCTAACACGTAGTTTGTCTCTTCCTGTCTGTCTATATCGAACTCGTGATAAACTACGTTGAAAATAAAATGGGGAAAGTACCCTTTGGCGGCATTAGGGAGTCCGAAAGTGGCGGGGAACTTAGATAAAGCTACAGGGATAAAATTGTACGAGTCGAGGAATAAAAGATTGGAGAGCTTCATCTCTAAAATACGTGTACCGTTAATTTTCAGAGTTTCGGGTACAAATTTCTCGTCCCTATTAATTATTTCCCTAATTAATAGTTGATTGTCGTAATTGCTGCCAAAATGTGATAATACAATAACCTTCTTTACGTCGTATAAACTGACTAAATAGTCCAGGAATAAAGCTATAGGTTTTCCGGTTGAGAAACGCTGTTTGCGAGGTCCAAATTGGTTGCATTTGATACAATTAAAATCTAGGGATTTTTCTTCTATACAGTCTCCGCAAACGGAGATGCTAACGCATAAGATGGCTTGATGTTCGTAAGCACCCAATTTTTCCTCACATATTTTCGTCTGTATGCATTCCACGTCAAAGAAAACATACATTAGTTCCGGTGCATTACGACGAGGTTTTTTCGACGGGATAACGCTGGGGTTTTTGTCCTTTATCACTTGAATATAACATAAGTGATCACTAGGTTGATGTTTGCCACATACTTGACAATACATTTCTCCACAAGTATGTTTAGTCTTGCGGTTTCCGAAATCTATTGTTTTAAAACAATTTTTACAAAGGTAGAGCCTCTCACAAAGGGGTTTTTTGTTACCTTCTGGGATCAAATGACTATTATAGCAGTCGTCACCCCAGAATTTTCGCAAGCATGACCCGCATGTTTTTTCGCTACCGTGACAAACTGTCGGACGCATACATTTGAAACAAAAGTCATTGCATTTATGAGACTGAATACGCCAGTAGGGGGTAAGACACCTCTCGCAAAAGTACTCGTGACTAAACAATGGTTTTAAATTGGTAATTACATTATAGTGATTACTCTCGTTAAGTAGAAAGAGGCGTGGTCGGGTGTCTGTAGGGTCGTTTTCGCCTAATATTAAAATGGGTACCCTATTTTCGAATCTGTAGACAAAGATGGAGTAGGCCGATAAATATAGTTTAAATTTCTGAAAAGAATCGGGGCTACCACATTCGTCTAGGGCGACTCCCGCCTTTTCACATAGCTCTAAAGCGGCTGTTTTTTGGAGTGAACCCCGGGGGCCTATTCGTGATATGGTCACGTAACAGTTTTTCAACTCTTTGTTGTTTTTGTCGTTCATGTAGTCACGATGAGAAACAGCTACACAAAGACTTCGGGCCAAGCATAGATTATCAGTGGATGGAATTCGTAGAATCCCCCGTCGATCCCTTGAGAAAATACTGAAGGGTTTAAGTTGACGACGCTTAGACCGGCCATACCCTTCAGGAATTCTAACTATATGGAAAATAATTTTTACGGGGCCTTGAAAAAAATGTTCAATTTCATCGTCATAAAGCAATTCGGCTAGTTGATCAAAGAGGATAGAGGGATCTACTTGGTCTAGTCTTTTAAAGGATAATTCTAATTCAGACCTGCAATTTATGCCAAGGCTTCTCAATGTTATTTGGACATAATCTGTTGCTCTGTACTCATTTAACACGTGCTCTGTAATACTACTTATACTGTCAACGGGATCGTCAGTGATGTTTAGAACTAATTCTCTACCGTACATATTAAATTGTTCATAGAATTTTTCGCTCTGTTCCAAGATTTCGCAATAAGGGACATCCTCAATAGGCGAAGGGGGGTAGCCGCCACCCCATTGGTCGTACGCATCGGCCGCGGCTTCTTCCGAGTCCACGAGAGACTCCTGTTCACTGGGTAGGTAGTCGGAGAAGTTCAGAGATAGGTACTCAAAAGGGTCGTTTTGTTGACATTCCTGATTCAAAAATGCCGCCATCTCTATATCGTATTGTGGATTGTTGAAATCTGCGACTAAGGATTCTTCCTGGTTAGTGGGTAGTAATTCATTCCGGCGTCTTTCTATGCGATCGGCGTAAGAAATATTTAAAGGTCTAGGAATTAAGTTACTTAAGTGGTTTAGTTGGTCAATTGTATGGCAGTCTTCCGGTGTTCTAGGGACGGTTCTCATGTATTCAATGACATCAAGGAATGTCTGAATTATATTTAAACCTCCATTCGTAATAAAAGTGGGTAAAGTTGATGGTACATTGGCAGGGTCGTGTGTAAATAGGCACATAGGAAAAAATAAAACTTGTATAGTGAAGTTAGGGGCCAAGGCCTATTTACAGCTAATTCATCCAAATTCCAGCGAAGTGATTCAGGATCCATCTTGATGTTACGAGATCTAAAGTACGAATGCGATATTCTGATTTTTATTCGCGTTATTTTATACTAAATTTCCCTGGGCTTATTAGCAGGGGGGATGGAGGGTTACCTACGCTTCTATTGGTCAATGGTACGTTGACCTTCCGGACGTGTTTAAACACGTCTACTATTGTTTGTCAATCAACAATAGGTGACATAAGATTGACATCCAGGTGGCAGATGGTAACAAAAGGATGAACCATCAATAGATTTTTAAATTCAACAAAAGGATTGTAACAAAAGAGATGATGCGTCATTCCATTAGCGGGGTTTTCACGACATTACGTGAAGATGTATTGTTAAGAAAATATTTCTTCGATCAATCAAATATTGACAGGTCTATTTAAGGATAAATAGGTCAAGTTTACTATTGTATAATATATTTACTCGTAAGTCGTTATGGAGTCAAGTACACAAAGGATGTCGAGAATTCGTCAGATCTTGGAGATTAATCCTCAAAAACTACTTATTGTATTATTTATTTTATTGATTTTGGGGGTGCTGGAATTCCTTAATCTGTGGTTTCAGAACTTTGACATAAAAATACGCCTACAGTCTAACAATGGAACAGTTAAGGACAATAGATATTTCGCAATAGCTACGTAAGAAATTTTGTATAAAAACCACTGATTCAATTGAGTAGAGCATCATTATTCGAGAAGATCTTAAACCTGCGAGATGGAAAATCAAGAAGCTCCCAAAAGGAAGATAGGTGTGACTAATGAACGTAAAATTAACGGCAGATTCCATATATCTAAAGAGTTGTTCTTAACAACTGGATTCGTGAACGGAACCCTGGATCCTGAGGTTCGTCTATGCCGGAAACAATCTGTAAAAAGCTTCGCCATTTCTACGGAAACCTGGGAAAAGCTGATGCCGCGCTTACCCGTTTTAGCGGGCTGGACTGCCGCCCATGAAGCCAACAATTTCGAAATCGTTTTAAACGATATCCCTAATGAAAAGACAACAGTTGTGGCGTACCATAACACATGCCATATTAAAGACTTAATAAAGGAGGACTCTATTGTTTTGACCAGTATGGAAACAGCGGCATTGAACCGCGTTTCAGGAGCTGTAAAGGAGCATCTCGTCAAGATAAATAACCATGCAATTGTGTTTACACACATGGCAGATATCATTATAGAAATTTATAATGATATTTATGACAATTTATACGGAGACCCCGATCATATATCTTGCTTAGATGACCAACCTGAAAAATTCGACTCTGTGGTGGGGTACTTCACCAACTTTATAACGTCATACCAGGTCGTGACGAAATTCAACAATGTTCTACAAGAAGAAAATCTTGAAAATTATTTTTATAATTATAATTTATTTTCTTTAATTTCGGGGCAAGTAACTTATTTAAAAACACGTATGCATTTATTAACTCATTTTTAATTTTATTTGTATTTAATGTTATAAGTTTTATGTTTAAAATAAATTGAATTGAACTAAAAACGGTTCCATTTTATATAGCTAATACTAAACATATCTTTTTTTCTACTGTTTAAGCCTATGAAATTAGAGTTTAGAAAAATAAACTAAACTTTGAAGGTAAAAATATAAGCTTAATTTAAATAAAGAGAAGTATATAAAGTCAAATCAGAATTTATTTTTTTTTTAAAAATTGCCAAGTTTTTTTTTAAAAAAAATTTACAAAAAAAAAAAAATTTCTTTTACATTTTTTTTTAGCCCCCTACCCCCGCCACCTCACGGCCGGATGAGGATCTGCACTAGTGCCGAGAACCCATGGAATAGTACGTCATCCCAGTTCTCGAACACTAGTGCAGCAGGCGCCGGCACCTCCAAAAATCGTACCCGGCGGTACAAGGCCAACTGCCCTAGTCGAGGGTTACACTAAGGAAGAGAGAGAGAGTAAAATTAGTTATTACTTGTTAATATTATGTATAAGAAATGTATTTAGCTTACCGGAACCCTCGGCAGTTAAAGGCTAGGAGGCTGTAATAAAAATTATAAAATTTGGTTTAAAATTTTTTACCGAATAAAACCTTTTAAAAATACTTACTCATCAGGGATGAAGATCGAATGATTATAAATGACCTGCCGAACCTGATTCAGCAGGTCATTTAAATAATCAGCATCCCAATGACCTCCGAAAGTACCACCAGGTACAATTGGACTTGGTAAACGAGGCTACGAATAAATAGAAATTATAATTTCGCGCATAGGCGTAGAGTTTCCCAAATTTTTGGTGGGGCCGGGACCATCGGGACCAATATATAAATAGCAATCATGCATGATGTATGCCTATGGTGTATATAAATTCTTAACGAAGATTAAGTATTAAACTTGCTAGTATAATATTATTTTTATTCATTGTAAGTTGCAAAAGTATTTCTTCTTTGGGGATTTTGCAAAATGAAATCATTGATTAGTTTTTCCAGAGAAAGTTCATCTAGGATTTCTTTATAGCAATGAAGTATTGCTAGGTGGTTTAGTCTCTTTTGGTGCATTGTTGATCGCAAATATGATTTTAGGCGGCGTAGCATGCTAAATGATCGTTCTGCTGTGCAGGTTGTAGCTGGAACATTATAAAATAATCTTGCTAATGTCACAACTTCCGTTAGAGTTGTCATTACACCTTCATCACTGATAAGAAACGCCTTAATTTCACTAAAATTACTCAACTGTTTCTTGCGAGTTTTGCAAATGTCCGACAACATTTTCAAGTGTATATACAAACGATCTAAATTTAAATCCCCTGGAAATATGTCTTCCAAAGCTTTTTTTAAGTCGCTAAAGTCAGTGGTGCTGTCACATAAAACAGACGAGTTAAGGGAATCAATCACAGCCTTTTCTAAGTTTCGCAACTTCTTAAAACCTTCGCAGTTTTTATATCTCTCATCTATTGTGCCAATTATAGTGTCAGCTAATTCGAAGAAGTTTTTTCGATAATATGCTTTGGGCGTATTAAATACATGAGGGTCAGAACCACTATCTAATCTTCGAGGAGCCCTGCGGGTGCGTGGTAAAGTAGGTGCTTCCAGACCAAATTTTGATGCTTCGTGTTCAGTTTTTTCCCATAAATTTTCGAAAAATTCATCTCTGCGACGAGAAATTAAAACTTCTCGAAGAACATCGAGTGTTTCTTCAACTGATCTTAGGGACATTTGATGGCTTTGTATTTTAGCATTGACCTCTTCAACAGGTCCCAAAGTTGCTTGAATCAATTTCTGGGAAATATAAAATTCAAAATTCATGAAGCGCTTCAAAAACCCACTACATTTGGATGCCAGCTCGCTGCCAATAGTAGAACTTGAAAATTCTTCTAAAAATTCCATACACACTTGATAATTTTTGTCGACGCTCTGAACACTACTGACGCGATAAAGCCAACGAGTTGGGCACAGAGGGCGCAAAGCTCGAGAAGTTTCATCTGTTTCATCAAAATTACCGAGCTGCACATTTTTGAAAATTCCCAAGCGTTTCGGAGATTCTTTAACGAAGTTAACGAAATCTTTGACAAGGTTCATAGAATCTCTCACAATCGTTACCCGTTTCATCACGTCGGATACTGCCAGGTTCAAGCAATGTGCGGTACAATGAACACAAATTGCTATAGGCTGGATCATTTTGACTCTTTCTTGAAGACCACTTAGACGACCAGAGACATTTGAAGCACCATCGTAACACTGACCACGGCAATTTTCAAAAGACAAATTAAATCTTGTCATCGCGTCTTCTACTATTTTTACTAGTGTTTCAGCGGTTGTACTTTCAGTCTTATAAAATCCGAGAAAGTTCTCGAAAACTTCTAAGTTATTGTTAACGTGCCGAACTGTAATGCTAACTTGCTCGTTAGTAGAAACATCAGTCGTTTCATCAATTATCAACGAAAAGAATGATGGATTATCGTTCTTGATCGAACTCACAACAGTTCTCAAGACATCATGTGCCATTGTTTTTAATATTTCGTTTTGAATTTCAGGTGATAACCACTTGAATTTTTCTTTTCGCTTTAACCAAGAATTTAATGAAGGGCTGTCTTCAGACCGTGTCAGCAACAACTGGTAGAAATTTGACTCATTTTCGGTATGTCCCCGAACGGGAAGCCCTTGACGAGTAAGATACTTTAAACTTGAAAATACAATGCGAAGAGCGTTTCTTGCGTTTATCATTTCTACGCTATGGGCAGTATTTAACTGGTTTGATATATTTACATTTGATTTAACGTAGTGATGTTTTTCTATGGCTTCATTGTGGCATTTTGTCTTCTGGTGAGAGTTAAATTTATATTTTGCGTGTTTCCAGTCATCAATCCCATCCAAAATAAAGGCAGTATCTAATTTTTTACAACTGAGCAATTGTTTATTGTACGCTGATTGACATAAAGAGCAGAACGCTTTCTTCTTTTCTTCATCAAAGTATATCCAATGGTATTCTAGGGACCATTTCTGCTGGAAACGTCTTCCAATTTTCGTGTGAGTTGGCTTTTTCTTCTCAATATTAATATTCGACGAACTGCCGCTATTTCCAGGGGCAATTGAGTCCGTGGAATCATTAGGGAGAGAAATAGTTTGCTGTGATTGCTCGACTATATTTTCTTCTAAAGATAAACGAGGCCGTTTTATAACAAATTTATCCCTATTTGAGCATTGAATGATTGAAATGGACAAACAGTCTATTCCGAAAGTAAAAATCCTTAAAATATTTTCGAGACTCCTCTGTCGAAACTAACTTTGAAAACTGTGAAACCGACTTAACCCATAAGACATTAGACCAATCTGCACTTCTGCCTCAAAAATATTGTTGAAAATTATTTGTCTAAACTGTCTAGTTGGCCAGCCTCGCCTTACTTACGCGCCGAGGATTGAGAGAGGTGCGCGATGGTGCATAGGGTTAACTTGACTCTGCGGCGATGGTGCTGGGGCTAACTTTCCTTCTAAAGACTTAAGCTGTCTGCTGCGAGTTCTACTGTTATCAGTCTCGCTCAGATATGGATGTATGGCGTCTCTAGATAAATTTCCATCATCAAACATCAAAATGTAAAGTTTTTACCATTGCCTTATAGAGTTATACGTAAAAAAATATTTTTATGACGTCAATATCTTCATGATTTCTGCATTATGGATGAGAAATTTTTGGAGGGGCCCATGGCCACTTCTAAAATTTTTGGGGGGGCTCGGGCCCCACGGGCCTATAGAACTCTACGCCTATGTAGTTACATCACTAAACTACCGGATCCTATTAATTTACAAGGACAGTGGGAAATTTCGTTAGTAGAGATAATATATACAAACAGCTTCTACAATGTAATATACAAAAACAATAAGAGAAAAACACCTGAAGATTCATTGGATGATGGCAACTTTAAAAAACCTAAAAACCCCAAGTCATGCGACTTAACATACCAGGTTGAACGAAAAGATGCAAAACTGACCAGATACGAAATCTATCAGCTGCATAATATACCGGCTGGTCATTACAAATCACTAAACCACGTTGTGGAAACTATCAATACTTCCAAAGTATGCGAAAAAACAGCTTCTTTATTTCATATTAATGAAACGACGGGACATGTAAAACTAAAAACCGATGCCACTGGTGATACAAAAATTATCTTCAAGACCCACAAATCATTAGCCGACATCTTGGGGTACAAAGACCATCTCAATATACATGGTTTGAATGATAGACCAGCCAGGCTAAACTACCACGTACCATCTCAATTATATATTTATTGCGACCTGGTAGAAGGGGAAATTGTCGGTAACATCCACGCCCCCCTCTTACGTGTTATACCCATCGAAGACAAGAAACACGGGGATGCCGTGTGCCTTACTTTTGTCTCACCCCATTACGTCCCTTTGTCAAAACATTATATTAGCGAGGTTGGCATTTATATAAAGGATCACATGGGTGAACCGGCTTTATTTCAGTTTGGACTGTTGCACTGTAAAGTTCATTTAAGATGCGCAAGTCCAACGCGTTAGATAACAAAAGATGTGTCTACACGGATTATTATACTCAACAAGCGATGTCAGGTGGTGGTCTGAGTTTTTACGTCGGCAAACAAGGACAACACGGCCACGGCCAAAATGGACACGGAAAAGGGTCCTTCTTGAAATCTTTTGGTAGATACGTATCACCTTTCTTAATTAAAGGGGCAAAGTTCCTTGGTAAACAGCTTCTGGGCACATCTTCAGAGATTATAAACGATGTCGCCGCTGGAAAGGATCTGAAAACTTCCGCTAAAAGAAGGTTCACCGAAACGCTGGATGATGTACAACAACAATACGGTAGAGGGGGTGCCAAACAAAAGAAAAGACTAGCTAAAAAGAAAAAAATACCAAAGAGAAAGAAATCTATAAAACAAAGCAACACAAACAAATTTAAATCAGATAAACGTAAACTTTCATTCAAAACGGTTCGCGATATTTTCTCTCCCTAAAAAATGACCGAAGCTTGCAGCACGGGCTTCGATATTTTCGCCACCCCTCCCCTTCAAACGGCCATCGAAAATTCCAAATGGGTTCCGTATCAACCTTTGACTTCCTTGAAAGGGGACCAACCTATTGAATTTGAAGTAACGTCTAGCGGCAGCGAATACGTGGATACAGCCTTAACAATGCTGTACACCAGAACTAAAATTGTAAATGAAGATGGAACCGCTTTAACAGCCACTGACGAGGTTGGACCCGTAAATAATTTCCAACATAGTCAATTTGAGCGTGTCGATTTGGAGCTGGGTGATTGCGCAACAACACCCGCTGCTAGTAACTACGCGTACACGGCTTTGCTTTCGGCTCTGACGTCATACGGTCCGGCGGCTAAAGAATCTCATTTGGGGGCTTCTTTGTTTTACAAAGATACAAGTGGAAGCATGGATTCGCTTACAGAAAATATGGGTTTTGTTAAACGACAGAAACTCACAGCATTATCAGAGGAAGTTGAGATGTATTCCAGCCTTTACGTAGACATGTTTAATATCCCTCGATATCTGATAAACGGTGTTTCTATGAAATTAAAATTACACAGAAGCAAACCTAATTTTTGTCTTATGGGTAAACTTCCCGCCGCAGGCACTGGTTATAAACCCGTCATCGTAGAAGCCATATTATACGTCTTAAAGTTGCAATTAGCCCCTAAAATTCTAATTGCTCATGAACAAGCCTTAAGTATTAAACCAGCCCAATATAGTTACACTAGAACGGAAACTAAAATATTTACAATCTCGCCTAATATCTTAAACACATCAATCGGTAACATCTACCTGGGTACCCAGCCCTCAAGGATTACAGTAGCTATTGTAAAGCATACTGCTTACAATGGAACATTGGATAGTAACCCTTTCGACTTTGGACATTGGAATGTCAATCATCTAGCAGCATTCATCAATTCCGAACAATACCCATCCAGAGCCTTAAGACCCAACTACAGTAAAAAGCAATTTGTCCGAAGCTATTACACTTTATTTTCGGGGTCAAACTGCCACTACAATGACAAGGGAAACAATATCTCTATGGACGACTTTGCCTCGGGTTACGCCATTTATTGTTTAGACTTAACACCTGATGGTTACGCGAGTCATTCAGATCATTGGAGTCCCACGAAGCAAGGACAATTAAGATTAGAATTGGGATTTGAAAAACCCACACCCACTACTCTTAGTTGTATCGTATTAGCCGAATTCCAGGCTTTGTTGCAAATAGATAAAAATAGAAACGTGTCAATCGTTTCTTAAACAAATAATGAACGCCGATCAGATAACACGCTTTCTACGATTCACTCCACATTTCCTAGGTGTTTACCCAAGTGATTTATTACCCGAAAAAATTGACAAGTTTCCTTCATCCATTATAATAAATTTAGACAATCACTATAAAGACGGGTCCCACTGGGTATGCGCTTACTTTGATGGAAACAGAAGGGGTTATTACTTTGACTCCTTGGCTTTAGGGAACTTTCTCCCCTCAATTAAAGAATTTGTTAAAAGAAATTCAAGAAAATGGTCCTTTAACAAAAGAAGACTTCAAAACTTGTCAAGTTCGACATGCGGACTATATTGTATTATGTATATAATACAAAGAACAAAAAGAAAGAGCCACAAATCATTCATGAAGCAGTTTGGACGAGATCGGTTGAAAAATGACGACATTGTTACAAACATGTTGAAGCGCGCCCGTAAAGATTAACTTAATCCTTTTGTTAACAAATACTCTTTGTAATCTTTTTTGTATTTTTAAAGAATAAATGTGTCACCTTTTTTTAATACTGTTTTCTTTTATTTCATATATTAAGGAATTTGAGGGGGAAGGTAAAAAAGGGGGGTAGTAAATTTAGGGGGGATATAACTCAGATATTCCTATAAGAATTTTCATTCAGCATCATGAACTCCGAGCTGCAAAGATATCACTCTTTTTACTCCTGGCCACAAGATGAAAACTATAAAAAAGCTTTAAGCAGAGCGGGGTTTTATTCGTTACATACTGATGATCTAGTACAATGTTTCGAATGCAACGGGATTTTGCTAGCATGGAAACCGACCGATAATCCTTACAAAGAACATTTAAAACATTTTCCTAAATGTAATTTTATCAGAGGTAGGCCTACTAAAAATATACCCTTTACCATTGATGAAACAGAGACGTACACCAAAAATATAAAAGTCAAGACTGAGGAAAATCCACCGGAAAAACCTCAAGAAAACCCGGAAGAACTTTATCACACCTTTAAAGTCAAAACTAAAGATCTCGAAAGATTAGTTTTGGAACTCTACGTTAGAAAACCACTTAACGCGTTGTATATCAAAGAAAGGCTTAATGACTTACGTAAGATTTAAAAATAATATTAAAATTTATCTTCTTCCTTACGAAGATAGAAGGAATTATTTTAGAATAAATCAAATGCATTTTAAAATGAAAATTGAAAAAATATCTTTAATATTAGAACCTATACTTTTAAAGGAAATAAAATAACTTTTTTACTTTATATTATGGTCTTTATTCCTACAAAACCATCTTTTGTTATAAGCCTATACAAACAATCAATCAAATGTTGACAGGTAAAGAGAGAGAGAGAGAGAGAGAGAGAGAGAGAGAGATCGAAAAAACCCGACTCCTCCCCCCTTGAGTGGCCGCCATCTTGTACGGTATAATGGCTGCATATTCTCTTCGGACTTAGGTAATGGGCGCCCTCTTTCGGATGATTTACGAACTTAGAACGGTAACGATACGGTTTCGCAAGGCTAAGTGGACTACTTGCTTCACGATTGAAGTAATTGAGGTTTAATCGGGTGGTGAAGGAGGGAGGATTTGGGGTGTTTCACCACTATCGGACACGGGATAGTCAGTTCCTGTAGAGTAGGCATGCTGACAAGTCCCTTAATCCCTCAAAACTTTGTCGCCCAGAAGCTAGGCTTACAGAAATGAGCTAAACTCCCGACAGCACATATACTACTATTCTTGGGCAACCTTTGTTTGAAGAAGTTTTTTGCGATTCCTTGGCAATTACGAGCTTTAAGGCACAGCTTGACAAGTCGTAAAGGATTTATGTAGCAAAGTTGAAGAATTGAGATGTATTATTTGGAACAGTAGCGTCGCTAGGGTTTGAAATTTGGGGGGGCTAAATCTGGGCAAACTATTTTAAAATTAATATAAGAACTTAATATAAACAAGATGGCCCAATGGCTGGGACTTAATAGTAGCCACATCGTTATCTATTTTATTTGCACATAAATAAAAAGAAAAAAATTTAAAGATCCTAAACAAAAAATCAGAAGTGTCCCACCCCACAGTGGTAGCGTGTCTTACTGCTGCGCCAACCAGCCAGATTCAATTCCCGGGTGCGGTGTGAAAATTTTTTAATTAAAATAAAATCTCTAACTGAGCTCAGCTACCACTATTGGTTCCATTTAAGCTAAAATCTGACGATAACGAAAGCGAAAACCCCGGCCATATACTACGGCTCGGGTCAAACTAAGAGCCTATCGTATACTACAATGCGGCTAAAAATTGCATAATTGGTTCTTTGGAAAATGTGTAGACCTTTAAAACTATCCGTAAATTTGTGTCAACATGAAATTTTTCGTATATTAGAGATGTACAACCTTTTATTGATAAGGACTACGGAACCGATTAAGAAGGGTTTTCACCGGTTTTCACTCGTCTTTGGTTTATTTTTAGTTTTGGTTAACTTTTAGTCCACACTATTGGGACTCCCTTCGAAAGAACATGAAACATTTTACTTGTCTCCATCTGTTTTTATCTTCAAAATTTTACTGTTTCATATTGAAAATTTTTTATATATTGCTACAGAATTTTAGGTTGCTAACAGCAATTTTTTGGTAGGGTTTACGGATTATTTTGGGGGGGCTAAGTTTGGATTTTGGGGGGGGCTATAGCCCCCCCCCCAAAAAGGCCTAGCGACGCCACTGATTTGGAATTGGTTTAACTGAAGCCAATACAAAGGTTACTTCTTTGTATATCTTTGTTGTTCTTAATCCAAAGTCACTTTCACTCTTTGAACGTGCCAATCCAAAGTGTCTGTTATTTCAGTAGAGAAATTGAATATGATTATTTTTTGATATGTCGTGTCTGTCGTAGGTCTTGCTTTGTTTTTTTCATAATGATAGCTCGGGGTAGTTCTATAGGTTATCGTATTTTTTAACTGTACAGTTTTAGTATTTTATTTCACTTGTGATGGCGATGATGAAATATCTTACTGTTGGCATTTGTTGATACGATATGCATGTAGTTGTAGGAAATTATTGATAAAATTGCATGTTTCAAAGTTGAGAATATTAACTGTTTGTAGTATTTAAGTCGAAAGGTTAAATTAGTTGTGTAAATGGGGGGGGGGGTTTGAAGTAAAACTTTTCCATTTACTGGCTATTATATGTTCATTTAGATATAAAATTTTAGGCTATGTTTTTAAAATTTTGTCACGCAACTCTTAGCTTAAACTTAAGGAACAATGCTGTTTTATATAATCATTATTTTGTGCATGGGTTACCAAAGGGACAATGAAATGGTTATTAAATTTTAAATGTATTTTAAATATATTCCAGAAACTTTTGGCAAATTCTACCCCTGTTGAATTTTAACCAACGCCACCTGTCACGCAGATGGGTAACCCCAGCTGTTTAGCTACACAAAGAGAATATGCAAAACTTCCTGGAATATTTTGTTTGAGAAAAATTGTTTAGTAGTTGTTCTATTTATGGGGGCTATTTCTATATTTTTTTGGTAACCACAATAGTGAAAAGTTCTTTTACACATAAAAAATAAATTTCTACACCAATATTAGGGTATTAGTTAACCAGACAAATAATTTAGTTCATATTGCTTTTTTGGAAAAACTACGAACTAGTTTAAAATTTAAGTAATGTAAGTGTTATCAATTTGGGCCGGGTATATTATTCAAAAATTATACAAATAAAAGCATATACTTATGGATATTATTTAAATATAAAATTTCTGCTATTAGGGTGTTCAAGTTGTAATTGCTTAAAATTAGATTATAAATTCTATTGTTTTATAAAATCTTGTGGACTTTTTGAAACTTTTTAAAGTTAGTAATGTAAAAATTTAAAGGGTGTCTTAACGTTAAAAATTTAGAGCGTTGGTAATGAAGTTGTGAAACTGATATTTAGTGCACTCCTTGAAAAAATTAATTGGAATTGATATTGCTTTAAAATTTAGTGCTGGGCGGATCCGATTACTAGTAATCGAGTAATCGATTACTTCTTAAAGTAGTCGCCAGGATTCGGTATTCGGACCTCTATGAGCCCCTGACGATTACTTTCAACGATTACTTTTTTTTCGGATCCAACTCCAACTCCTTGTTCGGATTCGAAGTTCCGAACTCGGATCTTTATCGAATACTTTTCGGAAATGTTTCGGATCTTTTTTAAGTAATCGTAGTCGGGCTGTAGGACTCGGATCCCGCATTCTGGGAGGTGATTGAGACGGGATATCTTTCAGACTAGAGGGCCGAAAAATTATATTTGAACTACACCTTAAAAACATTTTCTACTCCGTTAAATCGTTTTGTAACTACACCTTAAAAACATTTTCTACTCCGTTAAATCGTTTTGTCAAAACTTGAATTTAAAAATGATCTTGAAAGTTGGAAGAAATATTTTTTATGAAATTTTTTAAGCAGCACCTGAAATTGTGTTTTGTATACATTTAACATGCATTTAAATAATGTCTTTAGTGTTAAACGGGTTACGTAAATTTCAAATGTAGGTGTCGCTTTAAACTTGAGAGTAATCGTTAAAAGTAATCGGTAATCGATTACTTTACTTAGTTATCGTAATCGGTAATCGGATATTTCCAAGTAATCGGATCCGCCCAGCACTATTAAAATTTGGATACTAGTGTCTAAATTTCAGTTCAACAAGCCTGTTCAGTGTTAAGTAGCCTATTTTACGAGCTTATTAAGGGATTGTATTTAATCGCAACGCTTTACCAACAGGGGTTACGCTTTTAGTTAATTTTTACCTCTTGGAAATTCTATAATTAACGCAAAATTCGTGGGGTTTTCTCTCGTAGCCATAGCTAGGCCCTACAACCCTCCCTTCTCTTCCTTTACACAGCTATTGCCAGGACAACTCCAAAGTTAACCTTGAACTATCGTAAACCTTAAACTTACTCGAGAGCCAATAATTTTACCCAGTCATGAATTACCTTAAAGGGAATATGAAACTATTCGTACATCTTTGGCAGGTAACATTAATTTTAGGGTTTCCTCCTGGTTAAATTTTATAAAGACTCCATGCCCTTTACATTCCCTTTAAAATGCTTTTACTATTTCCAAGTGCAGAACACAGATGAATCGCTCTCTTTTTCTAATCATTGCATGTCTGACCTCGTACCAGCCGCTGTCTTTCTTCACAAATTTCACATAATGTCCCTCAACCAACGATTCATCCTTATGAATAATTGGCCATTTACTTTTAAGAAGCATCCCGTTCAAAGTGACATGTGGTTGACTCATTTTTTTCTCGTAGAAATGGCATGGCGCTACAACCCTCCCTCCTCTCCCTTTTCACATCTATTGCCAAGACAACTCTGAAATGAACCTTGAACCATTGTAAACCTTAAACTTGCTCGAGGGCTGATAATTTAGCCTAGTCGTGAATTACTCTAAAGGTGATATGAAACTATTCGTACGTCTCTGGCAGGACATGTCACCCTCCCTTACGAAGCATTAATTTTAGGGTTTACTCCGGTTTAATTTTTTAAAGACCCCGGGTACTTCACTTTCCTTTAAAATGTTCTTACTCTTTCCAAAAGCAGTACAATGAAATCAGTCAAGTTACTGACGAATCTCTCATTTTTTCTAATCATTGCATCACTGACCAGCCGTTGTCTTTCCTCACAAAGTTCACATAATGTCCCTCGGCTAACGATTCACCTTTATGAATAATTACCCCTTTAGTTTTAAATAGCATCTTGTTCATTGTGACTTTTTGATTTTCGAAACTTGATATTTTAGGCGAAATCTTAATTGATCGACCATCTTTGTAATCGCCACGTAGAAGACACAGAAATACGTACTTTCCGCTGGACATCAATACATCACGCTCTTGAATTGATGGATTATTACAAAATACGCATGGCACTTCTGATAATCTCATCCTTTTTTCTAGAGATTTCCAATCAAATTTATCTCGGTTTTCTAGTGGAAGATTGAAAATTTTGCTTTCAACAATATTTTCCGAATTTTGTTCAACTTGACATTGGGGGCATTTGGTAACGTTTCGCGACTTTGACCAAAAAATATCTTTTAGAGCCGTAGAGTAATCGGCTTCCATTTCTTGGCTTAGTGTCGTCAAGAAGACCATCAAAAATTCACTGGCGTCTTGTTGATCGTTTTGCGTAAAATGATTTCCAACAGCCCTTCTCAGTTCCAAGCCTTTACGACTGAAATTTCCATGAGAACTCTCCATGTCGTTTATCGCGTTATGGAGGCAACGTAAAACTGGTTTTCCAACGAATGATCCATTGTAAGATTTAACCAATTCTCTTAATTCCGGCACTAATAAGAGTAGTTGCAAAACGCTATTAGAATAGCACGAAACTTGATCATCGTTAGCTAAACCTTTCAAGGGAAAACTATCCAAACTTTGTTGGCCTTTCCTTTTCTTCTTCGGCGTTTCATCACATCTCTCTTCCTCGCCTTCTAAAAGGCTTTTAGATAGAGTAGGTGCACATCTTTTCCCACCTCGACTTTCTTTCGACTCCGTTATTTTCAAAAGAGGCAAATCTGGCCTATATTTTTTGCGAAGCATGTTATACTCCATAATGGCTCGTCCATCCGCCTTAATTTTAGTCGGATCAAACAGTAACAGATGGAGTCCGGCTAAGGACGTCACTCTCGATAAAGCGACGTACGCCATGCCGGTTCCGAATAAATTCGGACCCAAATCCATAATGGCGCATTTTAAACTCATGTCTTGGCTTTTGTGTATCGTAATAGCGTACGCAAGGATGACGGGAAACTGGGAGCGCTTAATGTAAATGTTTGCCATGAGCAAAAATTTGACATTAATTTTCTCGACTAAAAAGTCGGAGGTATTGTTGTCGTTACTCGGTTCGCGATCGACTCTGAGAAAAATACCAATGATGTGTCCCTGTTCGTCCTTCTTGAATCCAGTTACGAAACCCATCGTACCATTTACAACGCCTTTTTCAAAACTGATATTCCTTCTGACCATTATGCGGCAGCCGACGCAAAGAATTAATTTGCTCTCCAAACCGCCCGTTTTGGAGGGTTCATTGTCTAGCCTTTGCAGTCTTTAGAGAATATTTTTATTCATTTTTTTGTCATAATCAGCGAGTCTATCTTGGCAAAGAATGCTTTTAACTTTCTCGCCGTTCTTTCGCAGCATTTCATAGTTCAATTTTTCACACAAGGCTAATTTAGGCATCCAACAAATAGGGTGAAACCCTTCATTGGATAGCTTAATGAAATGCTCCATAGCCACCTCGATGTTTATTCCTCCAGCAACCAATTTACTTTCTAAGGTTGCAACATCTGCCTCCGTAATATTTCCAATTCTAACTCTGCTTAGAATGTCACCGTAAGTTAGGTCGTTGGCTTGTCTTACATTTTGCGTTAGTTCATCGTATTTAAAAAACATCCAAAGATCACTTCCTCCGATGCAATTGAATCTAAGTCTGGCTTCTTCGGAAGTGATTTTAATAAACGAAGGTTTTCCTTGTA